>NW_024081505.1:214967-588460 GCF_003009895.1 Hyaena hyaena
GGGATGGGCATGGAGGAGGGCACTTGTGGGGATGCGCACTGAGTGTTATGTGGAAACTAATTTGACAATAAACTATTTCTAAAAAAAAAAATTATGTTGGGAAAACTGAACAGCTACAATACAAAATAATAAAAATGGATCACTATTAAAAAAATGAACCACTATTTTACTCTATACATAAAAACAACTCCAAATAGATTAAAAACTCAAATGTACAACCCAAAACCATAAAATTCCTAGAAGAAAACATAGATGGTTATGCTCCTTGACAATGGTCTTAGCCATGTTTTTTGTATCTTACTCCAAAGGCAAAAGAAACAAAAGCAACAATTAACAAATGTGAACACATCATCCTAAAAAGCTTCTACACAGTAAAGGAAACCATCAACAAAACAAAAAGGCAACCTATTAAATGAGAGAAGATATTTACAAATCACATATTCTACCAGCGATTAATATTCAATATATACAAAGAACTCATACAACCCCATAACAAAAAGAATCAAATTAAAAAATGGGCAGAGAATCTGAATAGGTATTTTTCTAAGAAGGCACACAATGGCCAACAGACATATGAAAAGATAGTCAAAATCACTAATCATCAGAGAACTGAAAATCAAAACTAAAATGAGATTCCACCTTAGAGCTATCAGAATGGCTAGAATAAAAGCAAGAAATAATAAATGATGGCAAGGATGTGGAGAAAAGGGAATCCTTGTGTACCGTTGGGTATGTCAACTGGGGCAGCCACAATGGATAATAGTATAAAGGTTCCCCAAGAAAGTAAAATTAAAGCTACCACATAATATAGCAATTCCACTATTAGGTATCTAGCTGAAGAAAATATAAACTCTAATTCAGAAAGATATGTGCACCCCTATGTGCACTGCAGCATTATTTATAGCCAAGGTATAAAAAAAAACCTAAGCATCCATTAATATAGAAATGGATAAAGAAGATGTAGTATATATAACTGACCCTTAAACAACAAAAGTTTGAACTTCATGGGTCCACTTATGTGCAGATTTTTTTAAGTACTATGAATGTATTTTCTTTACGGTTTTCTTAATATTTTCTTTTCTCTAGCTTACTTTATTGTAAGAATACAGTATATAATATATACATGTGATATTTGGCTGTTTATGTTATCAGTAAGTCTTCCAGTCAAAACTAGGCTAGTAGTAGTTAAGTTTATGGGGAGTCAAAAGTTAATGTGGATTTTTGACTGCATGGTAGTTCAGTGTTCCAACCTTCATGTTGTTCAAGGATCAACTACATATACTATGGAATACTATTCAGCCTTAATTGAGAATGAAATCATGGCATTTATGACAACATAGATGGGCCTTGAAGGTATTATGCTAAGTGAGAGAAGTCAGAGAAAGACAAATACTACATGTTTTCAGAGTGGAATCTGAAAAAACAAAATAAAACCAAGACTCATAGATACAGAACATAGATTAATGAGAGGGAGGCAAAGGACCAAATGGCTAAGGGGAATCAATAAATACATAGTTTCAGTAAAAAAATATATGTCACGGGATGTAATATACAGTATGGATCGGGGAAATAGAGTCAATAACATTCTATTAGTTTTGTAAGGTGACAGATGGTAACTAGACATACTGTAGTGACCATTTCATAGTGCATCAAAATGTCAAAACGCTATGTTGTATACCAGAAACTAATATTAATAAGTTATGCCAATTATACCTCCATAAATGAATATAAACAAATCCCTACCACTTGGGGAAAAAAAGGAAGGGTTTTGAATGTCAAATTACTACTTTCCAGACTTGCCACATATGGGATTTAACTTAAAAATTAAGAGAAATAATAGTGTTCAATTGCTGTTTTACAAACTGAAGTAAAATAATGAGCATATTACACAATGAAGAATAATGGTGTTAATAAGAAAATATCAAGCTATTTTATTTACTTCATTAAAGTCTTGCTGTATGTACATTTCATTAAAATATAATGTTCTTTGTTTTTAACATACTGAAGTAATGTGTGGCAGAAAGAACAAATGATCTGGCATTTGAAGACTTGGCTTGAGTCCTCATTCTACTACTTACTAGTTTTGTGACTTGGGCAAAATAAAAGTTTGAGACCAATCCTTCAATTTTAAAATGGTGACATTACCACACATCTCAGAGTGTGAAACAAATGAAATAACATACAGGAAATCTCCATGTAAAAGTACCACACAAATATGGATTTCAGGTACGTTCTACTTTCATATAAAAAAGATAATTGCTTTAACAAGTGTACTAATAATTCTCTTGGTTATTTTTATTCATGGTTAAAGCCTAACTATTCAGACAAAGATAACTTTTTTCTTTTTTTTCCCCCAAAATATATTTTTTTCACTGATGCCTTTTTCCCAGAGCATGCTAAGTGGTCAGCAAGAAATAACTATACATCTGAGTGCTAAACTTAAAAATCTAAACTTTCATCACTTGAGATTTTAAAAAACCACTAAAGATGTGTAAAAGTAATAATTTGTGCGTTTCTGTAACTTCCATGATAACTTTAGGTGTTACCATGGACTCAAAGAGAACAAAACAGTTAAGAAAATGGATAGTTCAAGAAGTAATTATAGTGTTCTTTCTCCCAAACAACCAACCCAAAAGAAAAGCAGAGATAAATATTTTTATAATATCTGTTATTTTAGTATGTTACAGTTTACAAAACGTTTTCTTAACTATTTTCTCATTTAAACCATGTGATCTTTAGAAATTAAAATGTAACAATTCTCAAAGGAAAGTTCTGACCCCTAAGAAATGAATGTTTAAAGTTGTAACTGCCAACAAAACTCTTAGTAACTGCCAATCAAAATATAACATCTCAATTACCCCACAAACTACTAGGAACTTCAAGATAAAACTGTTCATAACATTCATCATTCAGCACTGTAAGGATAAATCTTGGTTTGGAGGAGAGATGAAAGAAACACAACTAAAAATATAAGATGTTTGAACTCTACATAAAGATTCCTTTTAAAACCTATTTCAGGCTGAAATCCATACATGTGAAATCTTCAATTTGCCCTGCATTATGTTGGTAACAGGACAGAGTCCCTTACCCTCAAGGCATTCACAGCACAGAAAGGAAACATATACCTAACTTACAAGTGTTCCTTATAACACAGGATCAGTGCAATAAGTAAATATAAGATAAAGCTGAAGACGTAATTAACTGAAGTGCTGAAGTTAGGGGTGGAATGGGAGGTGATCTCTAAGCAGTGAGGATGGTTAATCTGAAAAACTATTATTTTGCTAGGTGAAAAAGGGAGGGAAAAAAGACAAGGACTCTAGGTGGAGAGCACAATACACGCACAAGAGAATGTGGTGGTTCAAGAAACGCGATTTAGTATTATGACATAGTATACCCTTGGGAATCCAAAACAAAGCTGAATTTGCACCCTTTAATTCAGACAGTCAACAAATATATAAACTATGCAGGCACTTTTGTTCTAAGCAATAAACAAAGAAACACCTCCCCAAGCCCACCTTTGCAGAGTTTACACTTCAGCAAGGGGAGAAAGATAAAAAGCAATGAATATAATAAAAAGGGATACAGAATATTAAAGGGCTGCACACAATATAGGGGAAAACGTTTAATAGCACATTTTATTTCCAGGTCTTTATACTGTACACTCTCACAAGCAGGGGGAAGGGAAAAGGGCAGGAGAAAAAGAGGCAGATATACCCATCACTCACAAAGTCCCATGCTCTCAGCAATTATAAACAGTAACAGCACTATTCACTATAGTTTATAAATCCACGTAAGTGATTTTAGCTGTCAAAATGACAACAAATGCCACTGACACCTAGTGGGCAACGACTCAAGATGCTGGCTGGATGTTCTGCAATGCATGGGACAATGGGCCCACATCCAAAAGATTTCCCACTATGTAGTCCTGTAGGCCAAACAAAATTTTAAAAATTAATTATTTGAGGGGTCCCTGGAGGCTCATTTAAGAGGCCGACTCTTGATTTCAGCTCAGTTCATGATCTCCTACTTCAAGAGTTCCAGAACCACATTGGGCTCTGTACTGACATCGTAGAATCTGCTTTGGATTCTCTCTTCCTCTCTGTCTGCCTCTACCCTGTTCTCTCCCTTACTCTATCAAAGTAAGTAACGTGTTAAAAAAAAAAACAAAAAAAAAACTGAGTCTAGAATCTAACTCCATTTTGCATATAAACACAAAATATGTTCTGTATTTTATACTACAATCATTTCCCCAAAAGTGCAACTCCCGTATAAATAAGTAAAAGGTTGTATTTGGTCTTGTTAGGAACTTTACCAAAAATTGTTCATTTCAGAAAGTCACATTAAAAATTAAATAATTCTTGGGGAGCCTGGGTGGCTTAGTCGATTAAGCATCTGACTTCAGCTCATCTCATGATCTCACGGTTTGCGAGTCTGAGCCCCACATCGGGGTCTGTGCTGACAGCTCAGAGTCTGGAGCCTGCTTCAGATTCTGTATCTCCCTATCTTTCTGCCCCTCCCCTGCTCACACTCTCTCTCAAAAATAAACATTAAAAATTTTTTTAAAAAAACTAAACAATTCTTTCCTAAATTTGAGGGCAAAAAAAAAAAATCTGACCATCTGGGACAATAAAAAAAAAAAAAAGAAACAAAATCATCAACAAAGACTGATCTTTTCCTTGCAGATAGCTATCATCCCCTTCCCATGTATCCCAAAATTCCCACTTGTCTCCAAAACAAAGAAAAATTAGGAAAAAAATGCCACGTACTATTTAAAACCAAATATTCTGGTGTTTTGTTTTTGTTTTAATATTTGAATTCTGGTAAACTTCTGGCCCTATTAGAACCCAATAAGATTCTCATCCAAATTCTTTCACACCTGTCATATAGTATTTTTGCAACTATTTTTATCTTTTTTTTTTATCATGGGATTCATACTTTGGGGTTTCTAGAGATTGGCAGCATTCTCTCTCCCCAGATTAGCAAAGCCCTACTTTTCTTAATCCCTCCTGCCTAGCAACTTTGTAAGGTTTATAAAATGGCACTTCAGTTTAGCTCGGTCCTATCTGTATAGAATGTAACATGACAACTAAGACCCCTAGAATATAATGTTTAATTTCACAAATTCCAACATGAAAATACTTAAATACATGTTTAACTTAATCTACTTGGATAAGAGACAACCCTGAACTCTCACTAAATAAGACTGAAAATAGGACTTTACATGTTTAAAACACTTTAAGATAAATAGTCCGTGCTCAGAGTTTGAAAATAAAATTTTAAAATGTAAGGCTGTACACACAGTTTTTTATTTTTTTCTTAAACTGGGTGTTTAGAAATTTGGCTCTGATACTTTATATAATAGCATACAACAGTGGGCAAGTCTGCCTCTCTAGTCCTCAGTTTCCCCAATTAAAAAAAAATGAAGATTATCTGCAGATTTCTTCCACAAAGACTCCGTAATTTTACACTCACACAAAAAGGGATTTTTTTCATAATTTAAAAACCAGAGCACAGTTAAAGGGGATATGAAGAGTAGCCTTTTTTTTTCCTGTAGTGAGTTTTTAATGTAATAAAATATTATTATAGCTCTTGTATAATATCAACAATTGCTATAAACATGCTTTGGTGGCCAGAAGAACTGGAAGCAATTTAGCATTCATGCTTCTTTCTAATCAGGTACTGTAATGTTTATCCTTTCAAAGTATGGTCAAATCACAAGGACTTATTTTGGTCTGGATGATCTTCAAGGTTCCTTCTAACTATTAAGATCTATTCACTTACTCTTCAAAGTATATGGGAATGCCTGAAGACTGAAGGCCAAGAGGAGGTCCTTCCAGACAGAGTAAAAAAAGGGAGTAAAGATCTATGGTACAAACAGCATAATCTGGAAGTCGAAGGAGGCAAAAACCATTTCTGGGGCATAGGAATGACAACAGTTATGAGGAGTTTTACAAACATTGAGATACTCTCTGGGTTGGCTGAGGTTCATTTAGATGCCTCCCAAGATGATAAAACAGCCCAGGAAATCCACTAGAATGTATTAAAATGCTTCTCAATCTTGACCTAAAAGAATAAGACTATTCAGTCATGGGTGCAGTGTCCTGAATCATAAGACTAGTGTAAATTATTCAAGATTGAAATGTAATGACAAAGAAATCCTGGGTACCATCTTTGATGGTACACCTTATAAGTGTTACTTTCCACACATGCTAGCGGTCTCCTGATTATAAAGGGCTTATTTGCTTCAGAGTTTTAGAGACATAGAACCGTGCCTCGGAGCTATCCATGGTGCTTGACTCAGACTCAGCCCACCACTTAACAACAATTGGTGCATTAGCCTTTCTATTATATAGTACCACTAAGGATCTGTCTGACCCATCATCCACACAGTGGCCTGTGACAAACAGGCCAGGATCATGGGCCACTTGTATCCCTGTCTATTCCACTTTGCATATGCCCAGACCCTCAAGAGCCTTAGTTTGTCGTAGTATGGGTATCCAGCTCACCTACCCTTTTCTTCCAGGCCTGTTACTCTATCTGCTATACAAAACCCTTTCTGTGGAGATGGTACACCTTGTAGAAAATCACTGGCATACTCTGGGCAAAACATTATGGTTCTTCTGAACCAAGTCCCCACAAGATACCTTATGAGTTTTAAAACATTATCATTACAATTTTTACCATTAAAACATGAATAGAAATGACCTTTAAATTTTCCTATATATGTTTGTGACTTTGAGAATAGAAAAAAAAAAAGGAAATATTAACTCAAAATTGATGTGTGAGCTTCAGGGAATCACGAACCACTTGAAATTATGTGATTCTTTAGCCAGATGCATGTTTTTCTGAGGAAGAGGGTGTTGAGACTCCTATCCTTAAAAGGTTAAGAACCACTGATCAATATGGTAATAACTCCCAAATAATGATCACCCCAGGTTTAAGCACTAGATTTTTATGTTTGTGATATAACAAATATATATGGTCTTTGTCCAAGTTCCTGGCGCAAAGCTACTAAAATCCTTGGGATTCCCTAAGTCGTAAGAGTGTCTTTGGTTATTCATAAGGATCCCCGTTTGAGCATACCTAAGTGTATGCTAATAAATGAGTAGGTTAGGGCCCCAAGAGAGCCTCAGGATGAGACTGGTAACCAGAGACACCATGTGATTAGAGGGCTGGAACTTCCAGTCCTACAGAGTATCTCTGGGAAGGGGAAAAATGGTAGCGGTGGAGTGATGGGGGGTGAGGGGTGCTGGAGATTAAAGCTCTATAAAAATTCTTGAAAAAATTTGATGAGATTCTGGGCTGGTGAATGCATCCATGTACAGGAAAGTGGCACAATCCAATTCCATGCGGGCAGAAGGTATTGCATTTGGGATGCCTCTGGCCCCATGTGCCTCATCTTCTGGCTGTTCAACTGTATCCTTTTTAATAAACTGGCAAACATAAGTTAGTATTTTCCTGAGCTTTGTGAACCATTCTAACAAATGATCAAAACCAAGGAGGGCTGAGGTGCCTGGGTGGCTCAGTGTGTTAAGCGTCTGACTTCAGCTCAGGTCATGATCTTGTGGTTTGTGGGTTCAAGCCCAATGTTGGGCTCTGTGCTGACAACTTGGAAACTGAAGCCTGCTTCAAATTCTATGTCTCCCTCTTTCTCTGACCCCTTCCCTGCTCACACTCTGTCTCCCAAAAAAAGAATTTTTTAAAAAGAAGGGCGTCATGAAAACATCTGATTTATAGCTGATAGGTCAGAAGCACAGAAGAACCTGGACTTGCAACTAGTGTCTCAAGTGGGACCGTCTTGTAGGACTGAGTCTTTTACCTGTGAGATTGACACTATCTTTAGGTAGGTAGTGTCAGAATTGAGTTAAATTGTAAAACACCCAGCTGGTGTCCACAGAGAACTGGAGAATTGCTTGATGGTATGGAAAGCACTCCAGAATATCCAACTGCCTACTGGACACCTCTAAAGGGAGGTCCAGAAAATACTGCAAACTCAGCAGGTCTAAGATGAAACTTATTTTTCCTCCTTACTCCCCTAACATGTTCCTCTTCTTATCCTCACTGGATAATACTACCTAGTTGTAAAGGTAAAAGTCCTGTCAATCATGTTTGATTATAGTCATGATTCTTTTCCTTATTTCCCTTACCTAATTGGTCACCAACAACTTTCTGAAAGCCTAATGAGTTCTTAAAACACTCCTGAAGCAAAAGAATCATGTATTCTAGAATAATTTTGCAGGTGGTAATGACCACAAAATATTAATAGACCCTATATGCTGGAAACTCTGCCTACCGGACCACAACTTTTCATTTTCATGAGGCAGCATAATGCTCTCTTATCATTCCCCCTCCTCCAATAACTGTATTATGAATATACTGGAGAATGTAGCTAACTTGTTAGTATTCCAATTTTATATAAGGAAGACAAAACAGTTTTTCCTTTAGCAAAATGACAAGTGGGGGCTTTTTCTGCAAAACAGCTCTTATTTGAAATTCTTTTCACTCCTATCTAAATAGTCCCGGGGATCACAGCACCACTGTTCAGTGAAGGTTGATGTTTTCTGGTTTCCAGAAGGTAACAGGACTTTTCCTTTGTCAACAACTCCATGTCTTTATCCAGAAGCCAACATGACAGATGGTACTGCAAAGCAATTGCCAAATCAGAAATAAAAAAGGTACAAGTCAAAATCACTGAAATTCCTGGCTCTTGGCACTATTTTAAAATTCTTAATGAGAATGGGAGGAGACAGGAAGGCTAGATCTCCAAGTGAAATAGAAAGATCCTACACAAAGGTGTTCTAACTCATGGTAAAACTTAAAAGACTTCTTAAGCACTCACTGAATTCAGGTGGCAATCTTTCTTTAAAGAGACAAGATGTCCAGAAACAAACAAATGAGCATCTCCATTCTTCACACATTGCCACTCAAGATTTGGAAGTTCATACTGTTTAATTCCTTTTAGGACTGACCAACTTCTGACATACTCTGAGCTTTCTGGTGCTTTGTGGAGTGAATTAATGCCAAACTTTAAAATATGCTGACCAGATTTTACTTTGCATTTGTTACTAAAAACAAATTCATGCCAATAGCATAGCCAGGCTTACCTTCACATAAAAATCTTTCCTATTGTCAGCTGTTCATGTAAAAGAACAAATCAATATGCAGCTTAATGCCAACAAATGTTTGTAATTATCAAGAACAGAACCAAATCAGGAAATACTCAGACTTGAGATACCCTGTATAGTTCTACCAGTTGTCTTTTTTTTTTAATGTTTTACTTATTTCTGAGAGAGAGACAGACAGACAGACAGACAGCGTGAGCAGGGGAGGGTCAGAGAGGGAGACACAGAATCCAAAATAGGCTCCAGGCTCTGAGCTGTCAGCACAGAGCCTGACACAGGGCACGAACCCATGAACCATGAGATCATGACCTGAGTCGAAGTCGCATGCATAACCGACTGAGCCACCCAGGCGCCCCTACCAGCTGTTTGTCAAAAGGCATAATGGCACTAGGAAAACATTGTGAACAAGACAATTAAAATTAATAGATGCCTTAGTTGTCTATACTAGCCTACAATGTTATTCAATAGCATTTTATTACCTTTCCTCTCTCAAATCATTATGAAGTAACCAAAATAAAATGCAATCATCCTCTTAACAGAGTCTTTCACAAAGCATAAATTTTCGTTTTGGTTAAGTCCAATTACTAATTGGACTCAATTTTTAATTTAAAAAAATTTTTAAATATGTTGTGTGTTTGGTGTTATATCTAAGACTTCTTCAACAAGCCCAAGATTTTGCAGATATTCTCTTGCTTATTTTAAAAGTTTCATACTATGTTTTATAATTAATGGTAATTATGTTTTATTTTAAAACAAAATTAATTATGTTTTACAATCTATGACCCATTTTGAATTCATTTCTGTATAAGGTGTGAAAAGTTGAGATCAAAGTTCATTTTTTTTAACCTACGGATAAGAGGATGAAAAGATAGGGGCATCTGGGTGGCTCATTTGGTTAAGCATCTGACTCCTGATTGTTCAGGTCATGATCTCTCCAATTCATGAGTTCAAGCCCCGCATCGGGCTCTGAACAAACAGCACTGAATACCCATTATATGCAAGACATAGTTCTATAAATAGCAGTGGTCTTAAGAAAAATAAAAGGTCAAGCACTTAACTCTGAATTAATTTACTAAGAAGACAGAACAATTATTAAAAACTCCAGGGCCTTTGCCTGGACTACTCTGGTTTTTCTAGTTCATTCTTAACCATTCTTGAACTTTCAGTTCATTGTCACTTCTTCAGGGAAATCCTCCTGACCTCTCCTCATTGTCCTCTACAACAGAGCAGGTTCTCCTACCCCATGCCCATACAGCACCCTGTTTTTCATTCATAACACCTATCACCATTCACAATCAAAGAACTGTGTAATGATTTGATATCTATTTTCCCCCATTAGGATAAATTTTCCTGAGGGCAGAGAGATCTGCAGCTCACCACTGTATTTCCAAACCCAATGCCATACCTAGCAAATGACAGAAGCTCAAAATATACTACACGAATAAAGAGGTGCCTGGGTGGCTCAGTCAGTTAAGCGCCTGACTTCAGTGCAGCTTTGTGAGTCTGAGCCCCATGTCAGGCTCTGAGCTGTCACACAGAGCTTGGATCTGTGTTTCTCTCTCTCTCCCCTTACTCTGCTCACGCTCTGTCTCTCTCAAAAATAAACAAACATTTAAAAAATTTTTAAAAACAACTTTAAAAAATATATTACATAAATAAATCCATACAAGGCTATAATTCATATGTACAAACAAGCAGGCAGACAATACGAGTTACTGGGTTTGGAAGAACCCAAGATCACTTCAATTTGAGAAAGCCAGTTTATATGGGACAGAAGGTTCATGCAGAGGATAAAGAATCTTACACTCAAAGCTGAATAGGATTATCAGCCTTTCAGCAATAGGAACCCACTAAAGAACTAAAACAGGAAAGCAGTGTGTCCAATGTCTTCCATATGAAAATTACTGTGGAGAATGGACTTGAACTGAGAGGGTAAGACTTAAGAGGCAGTAAGAATCCTTTTGAGGACACTGTGTTAATGGCAGGCACAAAATGATACAACAGGGTGGCCATGGGGACAGGCAGATGTGTGAAAAGCTAAGAGCCAACAGAACTTAAGGACTGATTAACTATAGGGGAATGGATGGAGGAAGGGCCAAAGATGATTCAAGAGGTTAAACAGTGAGTGATCAAAGTATTATTAACAGAAATGAAAAGTCATAATTAAATGTCTTAGAAGGGACTGTGCTTTGTTAGAAGTCTTAGGTAACATCGACACAAATGAAAATGTGACAACAGGTGGAGAAAAGTCAAGGTTGGCAATGTAATATGTGAGTTGATCACAGTTAAGGTTATAAGAGTGAATGAGATCTCTCATAGGGGAGAAGGTATAAAGGTATGAATGAAACCCTTAAAGCCACTGAATTGTCCCTTGCTTGAATTATTTTTATCAAGCTATGGAGTCATTTGGACTGTGAGATCCCTGAGGGTGCATCTGATCTCATCCTTGCATTCCCTAGAAGTATATACTACAAAGTGTTGTACATAACTGGTGCACAGTAAGCAGCCTATTAAAGGAATCAATTATTGTCAAGATAATTACTGATTAGTATGTCCTGTTCTACCTACACTCTATTTCAAAAGGTGGTGCCATAGTGGTGTTTGATTTCCTAAGGCTCTATAACTGATGAACAGAGTCCAACGAGACTCTGGAACTATGAAAAACTTTAAAAATAAATAATAAGCCCCCAGTGAGATTAAAACTAAAGCAACTCCCCACTAAGAGTAGGGAATAATCTTCAAGAAGTTTCTGCATAGGGGTGCCTGGGTGGCTGTCAGTTGGGCATCCGACTTCAGATCAGGTCATGATCACACAGTTGGTGGATTTCAGGCCCACAATGGGCTCTACCCTTACAGCATGGAGTCTGCTTGGAATTCTGTCTCCCTCTCTCTCTGCCCTTCCCCAACTCATGCTATCTCTGTCTCAAAAATAAACATTTTTTAAAATATTTAAAAAAAAAAATAAATATTTTTTAATGTTTTTTATTTTTGAGAGAGAGAGAGAGAGAGAGAGAGAGACAGCGTGAGTGGGGGAGGGGCAGAGAGAAGGAGACACAGAATCTGAAGCAGGCTCCAGGCTCTGAGCTAGCTGTGAGCACAGAGCCCGACGCGGGGCTTGAACCCATGAACAGTGAGATCGTGACCTGAGCCGAAGTCAGCCGCTCAACCGACTGAGCCACCCAGGCGTCCCATAAATAAACATTTTAAACAAATTAAACAGGAAATATTTACTGAAGGAGTGAAACAAATGTAAAATTTCCATGTACGCACAAGTTGACAGTGTACAAAAAGTAAAGAAGCTTCAGGTGAAGGATAGAAAAGATAATTAAAGGGAATTAAGGGCAGTTGAGAGGCATACTTAGAAAAATAATAATGAGGGAGGGCTGCCTGGTGGTACGTTCAGTGGGTTAAGCTCCCAACTCTTAATTTTGGCTCATATCTCACGGTTGGTGGACTTGGAGCCCCTCAGCGGGCTCTGCGCCAACAGCATGGAGCCTGCTTGGAATTTTCTCTCACTCTCTCTCTGCCTTGCCCCTGCTTAAGTGTGCATGCTCTCTTTCAAAATAAATATTTTTTAAAAATTGCCTTAGGCTTATTTATTTCTGAGACAGAGAGAGCAGGGAAGGGGCAGAGAGAGACAGAGGATCTGAAGTGGGCTCACTGAAAGGAGAGAGCCTGATGGGGGAATGAACTCACCAACTGCGAGATCATTACCCGAGCGGAAGTCAGATGCTTAACCAACTGAGCCACACAAGCACCAAATAAATGAATTTGGTTCAAATAAATGAATACTTAAAAAAGAAAAAAAAAACATAATGAGGGAAAAGTCATTCACTTGCTCTCCCACAAAATATTCCTGGGTATTACAGAGGTAGAATAATAGGCTAATCTTATTCAATGGCTTAGATGAACAGTGTTTCCCCAGCTGCCGTATAAAATAAGCAAAAAGACTGCTAAAATTAGTCAGGGGGCAAATTTGGTTACAGCCTCCCACCAAGTTATCGAGGTTGAGTATGCCACAATGTTCTAACCCTCACTATAGCAAATGTCCTAAGTGCTTCCAGAAAGGCGAGTGCTTCCTTAAGACAAGTCAGAGAAGAGTGAAGAAACCAGTTGGAGTCACATTCTAGTAGCCTGAGAAGTCAGGTAATCTGTAATCCAACCACCCTCTCAATATCAGACAGCTTCCACCAGTCTAAAAGACGGCCAATCATTCTTTGCCAATTTCCAACAACAGCCAACGGACCATTTGGTAAAGTGACTATTCTGAGTTGGACAGCTCTAAATGGTAAAACTCTTCGAAGTTATTTCTCAGTACCTTTCACTTCTCAAGAGCAACACAGTGAAAGGCGAAAGTTGTATTTTGGATTTTAACTTGGGGAAAAAAAAAACCAACCCAAACAACTAGGTATTACTTCCTAGCAGATCAATATGTTCCCTTCTCCCAATAGTAGTAAAGTTTTATTATTTTTTTCCCCAACGTTGACTCCCCTTTAAGGAAAAAGTAACGCGAGACACCGATTCCTTTAGAGTCTGAGCTTCGACCTCCAAAGCAGAGCGGAGAATAGGGGCTTAAACTACATACGCCAGAATATGTTGCAGCTGGTATGAAATTCCCATTGCCAAGAAGCAAGCAGTTCTAGCCCGTGCCGGGACGCGACAGAAGCCAAACAGACCTGACCTGGCCGCTCTCAGGTTGTGGGGGCCAAGGTGCCTGCACCTCTTTCAGCCAAAGCCATGGGGGGCTGAATGGGCGCTCGTTCCCAGGCCAGCGTCAAGCCCGGCGCGTTGCAGGTAGAGCGCTCGGCCCCAGAGAAGCGGCAAGCTGAGAGAAAGGCTCAGTGAAGCACCTGGCAAAGACCAAGCCGCGCCACTGGGCCGGCTGCCCGTACGCCCAACCACCCTGTCCGCCAGAGGCCACCTGAGAAACGGCACCGGTGGGAGCTCCCGGAGTTAGAAACGTTTCTGGCTCGGTCGGGGTCCGGTCTACTCCGCCCGCCCACCCTCTCTCTCCGCGGCCCAAAGCTGAGCCGGAAGCCACCCCAAGGGGTGGTGTCCAGGAGGCACTAGGCGTTTGGGGTGAATGCTGCAGGCTGGCCCGAGCTCTCGAGCTGGCGAACAGCTGCGGCGGTCACTCACCGAGAGGACGCTCATGCGGATTGGGGTCTCCAACAGGCACGCCATCTTGAGCCTTCCCACCCGGCTGCGGCCGGTGCCGGCGCGGGGGCCGGCACTTTCGACAGGGAACTATTGGGCCAACGACAGGCGCCTTCTGCAGAAACTCAGGTAGGTAGACGAGAACGTGCCACGCTCTAGGCACAGCTAAAGTACAGCCAGGGCCTGCGGAAGGGAGAGGCAAAGAAAACGGCGCCAGGGGCCTCCCCTCGAATCGTCCTCTCAGAAACAGCAGCTACTCTCCGCCTGGATTAGAGGTGGGAGCGGGCAGCAGTTTCCGCATGCGCAAAGAAGATCTGCCAGCCCCACCTGCCGCTCGCGGTGGGCGGAGCCATAGGGGCGGGGCCTCCATCTGGCGCTGCAAACTTCACCGGTTGATTCGTTACAATGTGAGAGCTCCCGTATTCGTATTCTGATAAACTACCGTGTGTAGTTACGTACGCAGCTTGAAGTTCATATTCACATTCATTATCTCCCTCCTTTACAACAGACTTCTAGCGTTTTTATTATCGCCATTTTACAGATTGAGGGACTGTGGTCTCAGAACCAGGTCTTCAGCGTAATCTATCCCACCCGTTTATTCTGGTGTAGTGTTAAGAACAGATAGATACTCTAGAACCAGAACGCCTGGGTTTAATCTTTGCTACTTCACTTATCAGCTGCATTACCTCCAGCAAGTTACTTAACCTCCCTATGCTTCAGCTCTCTCTTCAGTAAAATAACGGTCACGAGGTCGGAGAGCTAAAGCTCTTTAGAACATGCCTAGAATGTAGAAAGTATTATATATGTGTTAGTATTTCCCAGCCTCTGAGTCAAAAGTGGGGGCAAATATCTGAAGAATTAACACTAAAATTCTCTGATAACTGAAGCCAAAAAAAAAAAATACTTCTAATTATATTTTCTGATTAGTTCAGCTTTCCCACTCCGTGTGTGTGTGTGTGTGTGTGTGTGTGTGTGTGTACAAAACTGCCCTGCCCTGGACTTGACTGGACACGTTTCACCTTCCTGCTGCCTGTAACCAGTAAGGTTTTCATAGAATGGTTGCAAGGGGCCTTTTTCATTACTTTTCTTTTTTCCCTTTTTATAGCCACTCCCTAATTCAGGTTATTACTGCTTCTCCCCTGAACTAAAGCAATAGCCTTCCGACTGATCTTGTAACGTCTAGCCTTTTCACTTTGTTCCTCACTGTTTTCCAATCTTCGTCCTGTATAGGTATCCCCCTTTTTTAGAAACTTCCCCTTCAGCCACTTTGCTTTCTGAAAAACTCTACGTTAGAACCTACTTTTGCTAACCAAAGAAATCCAAAGAGAATTTTCACTTTTATGAAAAAAAGATAGTAAAAGAAAATAGAAGCGAGAGTTTGTTTTTGCAGGGGGACCTTATTATAAAGGCAGCTTGCAACCCCAGACAGTAGCGGAGAGTGGCATACCCAACCTCTTTCCCCAGGAACTACACTGAGCATCTCAGTATCAAAGCCCATAACTTTAAACTGTGTCAGTGAGCATTTGTGCTTTATCTCCATTTATTTTGTGTGTCTGTTAGCAAGATATGTCCTAAGATATCAGAAATGCCTAAGAGAGGCTGTTTTTCAGGTCTGCGAATGCTCAAAAATGTTTCCATATAAATTAATGGTAATTGCTTCTTTATGCATTTTGATTAGAAAGTTTTAATATGTTGTACACTTGAATTTTGGATAGAGGGGGAGACCTGTGTTTGGTTTCCAAATTTATTGTAGCCCTACTGATCCTTGCTCATGCTTCGTGTTCCCAAAGAAACTGTTGAGTTTCTGGAAAGCAGGAATTTCATTTAAAAATTTTTTTCCTTTTGCAATATTTCAGTAATTCTGCATACCAGTAATCTGCATACCACCCATGCAATCTTTGTCAATCTGCACCCAGATGTTATTTTTCACTCAATATTTTTCTTCAAGGTCAGATTCAATTTATTAGTTTTAGCTTCATCCTCAATCATAATACTCCGTAAAATCAAATTTTTGTGCTCCTTATTTTATTCTAGTACTTATTAACATAATAACTACAAAAAAGTATAAATGTCCATCTACCACCTGAAATCATGTTATATACTACATACCACAGCAAAGCAGAAGCATAACCCTTGCACAGAGCATACAGAAGTATCAACTGAATTTTCAACTGATACTTGTATCGTATAAAGTTGTGATAGCTGTATTTTATTCATATGTCATCTATTAACTCAAGTAATACATCCTCCAGGAAGCCACTCCCTCAGGTATGTTAGGTGACCCCTCCTCCATGCTTTTATGCATCACTGTACTTGCCACTAACTTAGCATCTCCAACAGTATTTTGTATTTGTTTACTTATTTGTCTCCCCATTATGCACTTGAGGCAGGTATTAAGAATTTTATCCACTTAGGTCTTTTATCTCACTACCTAGCATAGAATAGTCACTTAGTAAATGCTTATTGAATGAATTTTTACTTAGTTTGGACACCCCAAAAGGCAAATCCTGAGACAGTGATTTCGGTACAGGTAGTTTATTTGGAAAGTGTTTCCAGAGAACAGATTGATGGGTCAGGGAGAATAAGAAAAGAAAGAAGTAAAGGTCAATATAAGGATCTATTATTAAAGTCACTGCTTAGTCCTTGAGGAGCTCTGAAAAACATACAGAATGCTCCTCTGGATTTCTCTCTTGAGGTTGGAGCATTTATCCACCACTCCCATCCTGTATTGGTTGAGGGTTTCCCTGAGCTCTTACTCGTCCTGGATTGTACTTGCACAGAACAGAGAGGTCTTCCTTAACCTGATATAGAAAAGCAGAATCTGTAGGGTTGCTTTTGGGGTGAGATACAGACAGCATTAATCTGAGCTTGCAGCAGAACCATCACTACAGCTGTGGCTAAAATCAAAGTGGAGAGGAGTTAGGGAGTGTGATTCAAAACACTCAACACCTCTGCTACTCAAGATTTCCTGTTGTTTTCCAGAAGACTGACATGGCCATTTTATGGGAAGGAAGCATTGATGAGCAAACTTCTAAGCTTGGGGATCAGGAATATCATTTCTAGTCCAAACTGTGCTGCTAAATAACCTTAGGTATACTCATCAAAGCCAATTAATGAGAAGAAATTGAGGAGTAATACGAAATTTTGACTTAGCTTCCATGTAACAGCAACAACAAAACAGGTAACTTTGGCACTGTGGTGAGGAGAGGGAAATATCTGCACTGACTTCCTTGCAAACAGGAATAAAATTTTCCTCATTCTCCCATAGCTCTTAGAGCATAATTAATTTCAGAAAAATAATGACAACAAAGTGTGAATTTAATAAAGAAAAATAGAAGTACAAAAAAAAGGTAAGTAACCAGAGAAAGAAATCTGAAAAGGACTTATAAATATCTAAATGCAACCACCAGGCTAGAGAAAGCCATGTTTTTGAAAGTAGAAACCAACCTTTGCAAAAAGAGGAAAGCATTAAGTGTAGCAAGATAGATGCAAACCAAAAAGTGAGGGGCCTCAAAATGAATTTAGAAGAACCTTTAAGAAGAATTTGAAAACAGAGATTATTTAATTAGATCAAAGAGATAAAATATACTAGGGCACCTGGGTGACTCAGTTGGTCGAGGGTCCGACTTCAGCTCAGATCATGATCTCACAGTTTGTGTTCAAGCCCATGTCAGGCTCTGTGTTGACTTCTAGGTTTGCAGCCTGCTTTGGATTCTGTGTCTCCCTCTCCCTCTGCCCCTCCCCTGTTCGTGTGTGTGTGTGTGTGCATGCTGGCTCTCTCTCTCAAAAATAAATAAATAAATAATGTAAAAAGAGAGAAAATGTAGTAATGGTGGTGCAGAAGAGATGTAGTTCAGTTTAACCGTCACAAAGCTATTGGCTTACTTGGACATACATTGTCCTACGGTTTCAAAGTAAACACCTGATTCCTACCTTGAAGCAGACAGGAATGAAAGTGAGACTCTGAGATGTTCGAATAATTTGCCTACGATTGCTCAGGGAGTAAGAGGCTGAATCAATTTGGGCCCCGACTTCTCTGTTTCAAAATCTTTACAGAGCTCTCACAGCCCCCTGGGACCTGACAGGCCTTTCCTACATGGGACTAATAAGCACTAGCCTAAGAAACCAGCTAATTAAGCAAAATATACAAGGACTTTGCAGTGGGAAATAAAGCAACAGATATTTATCAGGTGTTTGGAGGGTGTAAAATATGCCTATGCATAAAGCAGCAATAGTAAGAGGTTGAAAGTCTTTTATTAGAAACAGCAGTAAAACAAGAAAATGTTTTTATAACCAAATTAAGGTTCTAGAATTCCAGCTGACAAATATAGGAAAAATGGTGGAATTTGAAAGCTACCACATGACAGCCATATGAGTTAAAATTGTTTTGAAGCGAGAATCATCAATGGGTGCTTAAACTAATCGGTGAAAATATAATAAAAAACAGGATGTTTATTCAGTCTCAAAATATCTTCCCACAAATTGCTCATGATAGTAAAGAAACATGGTAGACATCAGTTTATTCAAGTGATCAAAATTAGTATCATCACTAATGGGATAAATAAACACCATGATCAGATGCACTAGTAAGGATACAACATCACTTCCATGGTATTCCTGCCAAAAATGCATGAGCGTAATCAGGAGGAATTGTCAGACAGACCCTAAATGAGAGACATTCCACAAAACAACACACCCACATCTTTTAAAATGGTCTGGAAAGACAAAGAAAAGCTGAAGAGTTGTTCTAGATTAAAGAAGATTAAAGTGACATGACAACCAAATACAACTTGTGGTTGCACCTGGGATTAAATTCTGGACGAGGAAAAAAAAACCAAACACATTTCCCCCTCTTGCTACAAAGGGTATTAATGGGAAAGTTGGCAAAATGTGAACAAAATCTGTAGATGACATATCATTGCTAATGTTCTGACTTTGAGAATTGTACTGTTGTTATGAAGAGAATGCCCTTGTTCTCAGGAAATAAATACACATTGAAGAATTTAAGTGTAAAAAATTGAGTAGCTATGGATTAAGCAATTATTTTTCTTTAATAATGAAAAAGGGACTCATTTAGAGAATAATTTTTTTAAACAATGTATTTAGTTCAGGGCACCTGAGTGGCTTAATCCATTGAGCATCTAACTCTTGATTTCTGATAGGGTCATGATCTCACAGTTTATGAAATTGAACCCCTAATAGGGTTCTGTGCTGACAGCACACTCCCCCTTCCCTGCTCATCTGCTCTCTCTCTCTCTCTCTGTCTGAGAAATAAATAAATAAATAAATAAATATTTATGGGTAACAAAAAGACACCTCCACCCTGAATGATGGTGACCACATTAGGCAAATAAGTTTGAAGATGAAGACATGAAGGTAACAAGTAAAGTAAATCTGATCTTTTCACCATGTACAATACAGGAATGGAATCTGGAAATTATCAAACTTGTAAACAAGAGATATTGCTTAGTGTTTTTTTAATGAAATCAGGAAATCCAATGAAATGTCTGACAAATTTTAAGTTTTAGAGGCTAGAAACACCACAGAACTTTTATTTTTTTTTGTGATGTTTGACTCTCTTCAGTTTAGTTTTACCACCACATGCTCCCTTCTCAGTTTTCTAATAAAGTGTGCTGCCACCAGGTGGTGGTAGGTGCCATAATCATCTGGTTCAATTACAAGATAGAGATAGCAAGGATGGATGTTTTTCTTGATGTTTGTCACATTTTATTTATAAACAGACTTGAGAGGCACCTGGGTGGTTCAGTCGGTTAAGCGCCTGACTTCAGCTCAGGTCATGATCTTGCGGTTTGTGGGTTTGAGCCCCACATCGGGCTCTGAGCTATGAACCCAGAGAGCCTGCTTTGGATTCTGTGTCTCCCTCTATCTGCCCCTCCCCAGCTCGCTCACACACACACTCTCTCTCTCTCTCTCAAAAATAAATAAACATATAATTTTTTTTATAAACAACTTGAGAACTCATTGCCCAGATATCTCCATAGCTCACTCCCTTGCTTCATGAAGTTTTCTACTCAATGTCACCTTGTCAACGTGGTCTTCCAGAGCTGTACTACACTCATGAAGTACCCTACTCCCCACCTCAGCATTTCCTATCCCCTCAAGCTGCTTTATTTTTAATCATCCATCATTTAAACACGGTTCTTCCTGTTTTCTTTATTTTTATCCAACTCTTATTTGTCTGGTTTCATTTTCAAGCCACTGTTTTCTTCAAAAAGGGCCCCGATGGTATTGTTTCCTTGCAGTTCTTTTATGGTTGAAAACATCTGTTTGTTGCCTTTTACTTGAATGACACCTTGGCTGGTGTAACACATAGGAAAATAGAACCGATTCTAGGTGTTTTAAGGAAAAAGATCACAATGTTCTTGGAAGGGCTAAAAGTACAAATAGGGGTGGGGGCAGGAAGCATATTTTACTTGAGATCAACAGTAGGAAGTTCGCCACCACTGAAGGAGCTTGAGGTGCTGAGCTACCACTACCATGGCTAAAGCCAAAAGACAATAGAAACAGTTTTTAACTTTCTTGAGCCTTCTAATTGCACTCAAATGTTTCTCACTTGCAAAATGGAATCCAGACCCCAGCTGGCAAGGGAGTCTAAGAAATGTAGTTTCTTAATTCTAGCCCCTGCCATACATGGATGGGTGAAAACTAAAGATACAGAGACTGAGGCAAGGATAGATAGATATAGATGATATAGATATAGATATAATACAGCATATGTGTAAATTATATATCTATTATACACAATAGATATTATAGATGTAAGTGGCAGAAATGATGTTCCTTTATCCCTAAATATATCTATAATATATCCATATCTCTATCTATAATATGTTTTCTAAAAACAAAGAATTCATAGGCACAGTAAAATTATCAAAATCAGAAAATTCTGATGCAAACCTACTGAGTTTACAGACCATATTTATATTTTGCCAGTTGCCCTACTAATATTTTTTATAGAACCATATTCATGAATCTTCAGTCTCCTTTAAGTTTTAATCTTTCTCAGTTTGTCCTTTATTTCATGAGCATATTTTTTAAAAAGACAAACCAGTTATTTTTCAATTGTCTTTCTCAATTTCAATCTGCCATTTTTCTTTAATGTTTATTTTTGAGAGAAAGCATGAGCAGGGAAGGGGCAGAGAGAGAGGGAGACACAGAAACTGAAGCAGGCTTCCGGCTCCATCCAAGCTGTTACCACAGAGCCTGACACAGGGCTTGAATCCATGAACCATTAGATTATGACCTGAGCCAAAGTTGGACACTTAACTGACTGAACCACCCAGGCACCCCATCTGCTATTTTTCAAGATTAGATTCAGGTTATGCATTTTGGCAGTACTATCACAGAAATAATATATGTCATATCACGAGGCACATGATGTTCATTGCTAATGAGATTAACTTTGATAATTCTCTTAAAGTGGTGTTTGCCAGATTTCTATTTTTCTTTGTATTATAATAAGTATCATTTGGAAAGATACCTTCAGACTATATAAGGAGCCTCAAATCATAGATACATTGAAACCATGTAAGTATCCTCTTGCTCTCTGAAGTTTTAACCAGTGGTTTTAGCATTCATTGAAGATTCTTGCTTAAAAGGATAATGAGAATAATGTAATGCATTGTTATGTAAAATCCCACTTTCCCCAATTACTTATTTATATCAGTAAAGAATACAGTTGACTTTTGAACAACATGGGTTTGAACTGTGCCAGTCCACTTATACACGGATTTTTTTTCACAGTACAGTACTGTGTGTTTTCTCTTCCTTATGCTTTTCTTAATAATGTTTTATCTAGCCTACTTTATTGTAAGAATATACTATGCAATATATGTAAAACATAAAATATGTGTTAATTAACTGTTTATGTTATCAGTAAGTCTTCTAGTCAACAGTAGGCTGTTAGTAGTTAAGTTTTGGGGGAGTCAAAAGTTATACATGGGCTTTTCACTGTGCAGGAGTCTCTGCCCCTAACCCATGCATTGTTAAAGGGTCAACTGTAATAGATTCCTACCTTATTCAGTGGCCTAAAGTCTGTTACTATGATTTTGCATTTTCATACTGACATTGTTTCAGATTTGGCCAATGGCAAAACCTTCAACTGGTGTCTTGTGATGTCTGAAATTCTTTGAACACGTCCTTGCTTTCTTGCACAAGATGATCCGTGCTCATTTTGTACTTTCTTTGCCCTAGCATCAATCACTTCAACAGGAAGACTTGATTTCTTTTAGAGGAGAATGGTAATTAGAAGTCAAGGTCTAGGGGCGCCTGGGTGGCTCAGTTGGTTAAGCTTCCAACTTCAGCTCGGGTCATGATTTCGAGGTCTGTGAGTTCAACCCTTGCGTCCAGCTCTGCGTCCAGCTCAGAGCCTGGAGCCTGCTTCAGATTCTGTTTCCCTCCCCCCCCCCCCCCCCAGTAAGTAAACATTAAAAAAAAAAAGAAAGAAACCAAGGTCTGGTTGCCCTTAAGAAGTTAAAATGAACACATGCTGAGTCTCACCTCAAATTATGTTCTTTTTAGCATGTTTCCATTGTCTACACTCCACTTCGGGCTAGAACTCCCAACGTCAAGATCAAAAGTCGCGCTCCACCCACTGACTGAGCCAGCCAACAGCCCCACTCTATTATCCTGATTAGATTAATTTTCTTGATTAAATTTGCCAGAAGTGTTTTTTCTGATTTGCTTGTTTCTGTCGTGGCCACTCATTTTTCAATTGTCAGTTTCGTTCCTTTCTCTCCTGGATGTTTTCGAGACATTCTTCGGCGTTCATTGAGCGCGCAGTCTAGTTATGTAAACACCTATTTGGTAGGAAAATAGTCCCCCGCCCCTTTGAAAAAATAACTGATAATTTTAGAAACCCTTCGGTGGTATAATTTAAAAATCCTCAGTAAGTTTTGAAGTTTCATTTACAATTTACTTTTAGTTTGATGTGTTTTTTTAAAAAATCTTTTAATTTCTCTTTCGCGTTCAGACTATTATATTTGCTTTGAGAGGTCTGTCTTAGGAATTAGCCAATCGCACCGTGTCTCTTGTTTAGTTTGGCTTAATTTTAACAAACTAAACTACTACTTATGGGTTAAAAAAAACTATTCTGGTTTTCATTTTTATCATCTGTCAGGCTGCTGGAACTGAAACACCCACGAAGACAGGCTGGAGTCAATTTGAAAGCTCTCTTAAATCCTTTAATTCTTGAGCTTCCCGATCCCTCTCTCGCGAGATTTGGAAGCCGGAAGTGGATTCTATTTCAGGCGTCTCTGCGAGGCGTGGGCTCAGTTAGTGTTGGCGGGAGCTGAGCGAGCTCTCTGCTCTTTGCTCTCCGGCCTAGGCTGGGTCTGGTTTAG
Organism: Hyaena hyaena; assembly: GCF_003009895.1. Lineage (NCBI taxonomy): Eukaryota > Metazoa > Chordata > Mammalia > Carnivora > Hyaenidae > Hyaena > Hyaena hyaena. Next base: position 238,609 of record NW_024081505.1, read on the forward strand.
GGGCTTGCGGGCAGCGCTCCCCGCCTCGGGCTGGCAGGATGCGGGTGGCTGTGGCCGGCTGCTGCCACGGCGAGCTGGACAAGATCTATGAGACACTGGCGCTGGCGGAGAGGCGCGTCCCCGGGCCGATAGACCTTCTGCTGTGCTGCGGCGACTTCCAGGCGGTGCGCAATGAGGCCGACCTGCGTTGCATGGCTGTGCCGCCCAAGTACCGCCACATGCAGACCTTCTACAGGTGAGCAGCGAGGCCCGGACCTTAGACCCAGGGGTGAGAGGCGTGGCTAGCCAGCAGTGAGTGAGTGGGAGAGAACCCGGACTGGATTCGAATTCCCCCGTGCCACTGACTAGCTGTCTCCCTTAGTTACCTTCTTTGTTCACGCCGTGTCTAGGAACTGGTGCTTCGTTAAATGTCACTTTTCTCTTCTCCTTTCACCTGTCATATCTGTTTCGGAAGGGATCGAAGCCTGAGGGGAAAACCTGGAGGAAGAAGCTGACAGGGTAATCTACCTTGCACTTGATAGGACTCCGGGACTAGTTTATTTACCGATGCTAGAGTTTTTATTGGACGCCTGCTCTGTGCGCGTTCTAGAAGCTAAGGTTAAGAACTAACAAAGTTCTTGACCTCATTGAGCGTACACTGGCTTTAAACCCAACGCGGCAGACCTTCATTTTTGAGAATAAGTATAGGCAATTCACTTAGACCTTTCGAATTTTTTATGATGAGCTCACATATTTCCTTTGGGCCTAATTTTGCTTTTCTGCTATGTCCGACTGTATAAGCATGCCTAATTACTTTTCTTTGTTATGATTTCTGCTATGCCAACTGACAACTTTACTCTTGTGTTGTAGGTATTACTCTGGAGAGAAAAAGGCCCCAGTTCTCACAATCTTCATTGGGGGAAACCATGAAGCCTCAAATCATTTGCAAGAGTTACCCTATGGTGGCTGGGTAGCGCCAAACATTTATTATTTAGGTATGTGTTCTGGGTAATTTCTTGCTTTGTTTGTAATGGAAGAGCCTGTTAGGATTTATATAACAGTTGGGCAGCATCTCGAGATGTACAGTGTTTGCAGAATGTCTCTTAATTTAAATAGTTAATCATGAAACTTTAATTAAAATAGTTAATTTAAGTAGGTAATCATAAAAATATGTCCATGGGGTGCCTCGGTGTTTCAGTCGGTTAAGCATCCGACTTCGGCTCAAGTCATGATCTCATGTTGTGGGTTTGAGCCCGGCGACCGGCTCTGTGCTGACAGCCAGCTCAAAAAATATGTCCATATTTCTTCTAGTATTTTTATTTTTAAATGTTTTATTTATTTCTGTGATAGCGTGAACAGGGGAGGGTCAGAGAGAGAGGGAGATACAGAATCTGAAGCAGGCTCCAGGGTCTGAGCTAGCTGTCAGCACAGAGCCCGTTGCCGGGCTCGAACCCACAAACCGTGAGATCATGACCTGACCCGAAGTCGGACGCTTAACTGACTAAGCCACCCAGGCGCCCTGCTGCTTCTAGTATTTTAAGCAGTATAGATAATATGACATAATAATAAACATAATTGCAAAGGCCTTACACACTATTTGCAATTCCTTTATTTTTTCTTACTCTGCTGATTGAAAAAACTTAAACATTATGATGGAAATTGTTAAACACACAGAAGAATATAGTATAATGAATATCTGTACATATTAAACAGCTTCAACAACTATTATCATTATGCCATCCTTATTTCAATCTCACTCCCCTCTAAACTTTTACTTAAGTAACTTTAATGTCTCATTAGTTATTGCTTATAGTTAATTTAAGATTCAGATTTCTGTGATTATCACAGAGATGTTTGTTTTACTTTGTTTGACTCATTCAAATAGAATCCAGACAAGGTCTGCACATTTCATTTGATTGTGATGATTCTGAAATCTCTTAGGCTATAAGTCTCCCTTTTCTCTCTTACCCCATGCTCTTTATTTGTTGAAGAAAATGGGAACTTTGTCGTGTAGAATTTCCTGCATTCTGAATTTAGCTAATTGGAATTCTTATATTATTTAACGTGTTCCTTTTATCCTCTGCATTATGTGCAATCTGTGTTTAATTTACAACCAGATTAGATTGAGATTCAGTTTTAGTCCTGTTAGATTATATAGTCCTTTCTTCTCCTTATTTAAATGTTTTCAGCTCTAATGATGACATCATAACTCCAGAAATATAATTTAGCTACTTCATTACTGATTGATCTTTTAACAGCTGCAATATTGTCAAATTATGCTTGAAGATGATCAGTCAGAAATAAAATATAGAAAATATAAATACAGGTTATTTATACTTTATACCTGTTGACTTTCAGATGTATAACCTATAAATCCATCATAGGACATTTTTCCTTATTCTCCCCCCCAAACCCACTGTAATATTTGATTAAGCATCAAATTATGTCTCTTTTTCTCTTAACATACCTAATCTCATCTGTTCCTTTCTGCTTAGTCTCTTCCCTGATCTGCTTCTAGGCCTTTCATCTCTCGTCTGCCTCTTATATTGTTGGCAGATTGCTATGTAAAAGAGTAGCTTCATTATGGTATTTAATTTTCAGATAATTTTAGGACTGCATGGAGTTCTACACCTTTAAACTGTTCTTTTAATTTGTAAAGAGATTGCTTCTGCCTATGATAATTTTATTTAACTGCATACTTTTCCAGGTTTGGCTGGTGTAGTAAAATACCGAGGCGTAAGGATTGGTGGAATCTCTGGTATCTTTAAATCTCATGACTATCGAAAAGGTATTGTTCTGAGAATTGTTTTCAAATTTTAGAACTTTCATGTCTCAGACTAACTTAAGCATAATATATAATTTTACTTTTTCATTGTTTTTTTTTCTGAACTGACTACTTTTTTTAATGAAATATTTTATACATATGAAAATGTTGAGAACGCCAGAACAGATTTTTAATTAGGATTTTATTGTATTTTATTTTATTTATTTTTTGAGAGCGTGAGAGAATGAGTGAGCAGGGGAAGAACAGAGGGACAGGACAGGGAGAGAGAGAATCTCAAGCAGGATCCATGTGGGCTCGATATCACAACCATGAGATCATAACCTGAGCTAAAATCCAGAGTCTGACACTTAATGCACTGAGCCACCCAGGTACCCCAGTGAGGATTTTAAAGAAATAAAACAGTACAGATTCAGTCAGAGCTCATTATTTATCTGTCTTCAGTCCTGTTCTTCTTTTATCTTTCCCTTTCCTTCCCAGGCAGTCACTCTTCTGAATTTGGTGTTTGTCATTCACTTGATTATGTCATTACCAGATATGTAACAGCTTTAAACAGTGTACAATATGGCACGTTTTATTTATTGATTTACTATTATTTTTTTAATGTTTTATTTATTTCTAAGAGAGAGAGATAGCGTGAGCAGGGGAGGGTCAGAGAGAGAGAGGGAGACACAATCTGAAACAGGCTCCAAGCTCTGAGCTGACTGTCAGCACAGAGCCCAACACGGGGCTCGAACCCACGAATTGTGAGATCATGACCTGAGCTGAAGTTGGACGCTTAACCGACTGAGCCACCCAGGCGCCCCCAATATAGCATGCTTTAAATTTGATATGAATGTATCATTTTGCATGTATCTTTTGCAGCTTGCTTCATTGTTTAATATGTTTTTGAAATTTATGTTGATACATTCATTTTAAATTGTGAATAGTATCTATTATAGAAGTATACCACAGTGTACTCATTTATTCCAAGGTATCTGAAAAACGATTTTTATTTTTTAATTTTTAATTTATTTTTAATTTTTAAGTTTATTTATTTATTTTTCTTAGTTTATTGTCAGGTTGGTTTCCATATAACACCCAGTGCTAATCTCCACAAGTGCCCTCCTCCATGCCCATCATCCCCCTTCCCCTCCCCCCACCCCCATCAGCCCTCAGTTTGTGCTCAGCATTCAAAAGTCTCTCATGGTTTGCCTCCCTCCCTCTCCCCAACTAATTTTCCCCTTCTTCTCCCCCATGGCCCTCTGTTAAGTTCCTCCTAATCCTCCTATGCATGCAAACATATGGTATCTGTCCTTCTCTGCCTGACTTATTTAGCTCAGCATAACACCCTCAAGGTCCATCCATGTTGCTACACATGGCCAGATTTCATCCTTTCTCATTGCCATGTATAGATAAACCACATCTTTTTGATCCATTCATCAGCTGATGGACACTTAGGATCTTTCCATGTTTTGGCTATTCTTGAGAGTGCTGCTATGAACAAGTTAAAGGAATAGCTTGAGTTCATATTGATTTCAAAATTATATGAATTAAGTTGGCAGCTAAAATTTACATCCTCCATGTAACTATTAAACACAGATCTGTTCCCTGCTGCCCTGCTCCCCATGATTCTAAACTATTGGCATGGGAGTGCAAAAATAGGTGTCTCCTTCATGGCAGGTGTAGGTGCAAACTGTCCTCCACTCTTTGGAGGGCAGCTGGTAATCTGTGGAAATTACAAAAGTGCTCTGACCCGGAGTTCTACTTCCAGGAATTTAGTGTACAGATATATTCCACAAATGCAAGATGATCTGTACACATTTATTTATTTCAGTCTTGTTTCTAATAGCAAAAGGTAGGAACTAATTAATCCTAATTAACATAACTCTACCATGATAAAACTATACAGTGCAGTGCTCTGAAGCTGTTTTTTTTTTTAAAAAGAAAGCAGCTCTATGTGTAATTGATACACAAAGAATTCCAAGATAGCTGAAAAAAACAAGGTGCTGAACATGTTTCAACTATACTCCTATTTGTGTTAAAAAAAAAAAAGGATGAAGAAGTTTGTGTGTTATATGCATAGATGATATCTCTGGAATAAAATACTAAATACTGATTAACATGAGCTGCCTCTAGGTAGGGTTAATAGTGTCTGGAGATCAGGCCTCCTATTGTTTTATCAGCTTTTTTGAGGTAAAACTTCCATACTATTCTAAGTATACAGTGCAGTGGTGTTAGTAAATTTATGTAGGGTTGTGCAGCCATCCAGATTTAAAACATTTCTAGTATTTCCAAAAGTTTTGTAGTTAATCCCTGCTCCCACCCTAGCCCTGGGCATCACTGGTCAATTTTTATTCCTTTCTGATGATATCTTTTATTTTTTTTTTTTAATGTTTTATTTATTTCTAGGAGAGAGAGAGAGACAGCGTGAGCAGGGAGGGTCAGAGAGAGAGGGAGTCACAGACTGAAACAGGCTCCAGGCTCCGAGCTGGCAGTCAGCACAGAGCCTGACGCGGGGCTCGAACCCACGAACCGCGAGATCATGACCTGAGCGAAAGTCGGACGCTTAACTGACTAAGCCACCCGGGCGCCCCTCTGATGATATCTTTTAAATCTTAAACTATATGAATAAATGTATTCCAAATTAAATATAATTTAATTTAAAAAAATTACAAGCCCCTCAATTATTTAGGGTTATAGTTACTGATCACTCATTAGCAGAAAATACCAACTTTTTTTTTTTTTAATGTTTTATTCATTTCTAGGAGAGAGAGAGAGACAGCGTGAGCAGGGGAGGGTCAGAGAGAGAGGGAGTCACAGACTCTGAAACAGGCTCCAGGCTCTGAGCTGGCAGTAAGCACAGAGCCCGACGCGGGGCTCGAACCCACGAACTGCGAGATCACGACCTAAGCGAAAGTCGGACGCTTAACCGACTAAGCCACCCAGGCGCCCCATCCAACTTTTTTTTTTAATACCAACATTTTAAGAGCAGCATTCTCATAAAATTTTTAAGAGCCAAAGTATTAATGACAGACCTCAGTTTTGGAGAAGTGTGTGTATATTATTTGTATTTACCATATTTAAGGGAGTTGAATATAGCTTATTTCTCTTCTTTAATTCAAGGTCATTTTGAGTGCCCCCCTTATAATCCAGCTACAATAAGGAGTATATACCATGTGAGGAATATTGAAGTCTATAAATTAAAACAGGTATGTAAAAAATACATTACAGCAGACTTGAAAAATGTTAAAGTCACTCTGTACCAAAATGTATTTTGATCATTTTAGTATACTACTTCCAAGAAGAGCTTATTACTTCACTATTTCTAAAGTTTGGATCTTGAGTTGCTTTTAGGAGGTTCACAGATAAACATTTTTTAATTCTAATGTTATGAGTTTATTTTAGGAAGTAAAAATAAAATAGAACTTTAATCTCTGACTTTGTATATTACTAAAGAATATATGTTGGAATAAAGTCAGACTTTAAAGAAAATATAGAGTATTTCATTTTAAATAGTGGTATTAAATAGGGAATAAATTATGGTAAAGAAGATAGAGAATATAGTAAAATTATGAAAGTGATATTGGAACACTGGCTTAACTAGAGAGTAGGTGAAACTAGGTTTTTGTTTGAGAACCCATTAAATGCCTGACACTGGGCTAGGCAGTTATTGCACATGACATTTCATATAATTGCCACGCAATTCTTTGAAGTTGAGTTTTAGTCTAACTTTGTCACATTAAGGATGAGAGATTAAGACTCAGATAGGTAAGTAGCCTCCTGGAGAATTCCCAAGGAGTTAAGTGGTGAAAGCTGCCTGAAGTTGTCAGACCCTCCGCACCAGGCCCTACAGTCTCTGCGGGAGTGTAAGGATGCTTGTGGGCATTTCTTTAATGTCCTACTCATAACAGTTCCCTACCTTCAATCATTTTTCGCTTTCACCCATCTCAGTCCTACCAGTGTTTGATGACCTGGCTTAGATACCAGTATTCTAGTTGAAAGCCATCACCCTTCTCTGAATTTTCATGGCACTTACTGCCCAAATCAGTTATTCAGTGATTAGTCATATCTATCTTTTATATTGTCTTGAACACTTAAGTTATTTTAGTTTTCCAAGTTTTGTTGCAGACTACTTAAAGGTGCTGGGGATGAGTAAAGTAGGAAGTATATTTTGTGGCCTCCCCATGAAGACACCAGCCACATTGAATATCTCTAGTATAATTTATGTAGCAAACAGCATTTTTTAGGTGTATGCTATATGAGTCCATTAGAAAAAAAAAATATATCTTTGGGTTTTACTGTATTGTTTACATTAGAGATCTCATGAAACCTGTGTCTCTATCTTAAAATAGTTCCTTTACTAAGTGACAAGAATAATGGTTATTACATATTTTAGAAACCGTATACTGAAGACCATGGCTAGTTGGCAGTCTGATCAAAGTATGCTTTGCCATGGAAAATAAGGATGATTTGTGAGGTAGAAAGTTTTTTCTTCTTGCTTAGATGAGTGAGGAATTTAGTGTTTCGTAGTATTTTTGTGACCTTCTTAAATAAGGTTTCCTTAGAATGAATTAGATAGAAATGTAAAGGTCTAAGTGGTTAAACAATTGTGTGGCGGTGGGGAGAAATTGTAGGGGATTGCTTTTGGCTAATCTGTTTTTGGGCTTTCTTTTTCTCTTAAAGCTGAAGCAGCCTATGGACATATTCTTATCTCACGATTGGCCAAGAAGCATATATCATTATGGAAATAAGAAGCAACTTCTTAAGACTAAATCTTTTTTCCGACAAGAAGTGGAAAATAACACATTGGGAAGTCCTGCTGCCTCAGAGCTTTTAGAGCACTTAAAACCTACCTACTGGTTTTCCGCACACCTTCATGTGAAGTTTGCAGCCTTGATGCAGCATCAGGTAGAAACCAGAATATTCTTTGATTTGACCAACACTTAGCAAATATCTGTGGGCTAAGGCCCTATTGGCACAGTCGTAAATTTAGAGATAGAGGTCAAAGATAACTTCACTTTTGCAAGTTAACTCCATATCCGTGGGGGGTGAGGAGAAACAAGCAGTCAGTTATAAAATAGTAATACGCATTACTATTAGTAATGAGTAATCATAATAAGTTTGTGATTAAAAGTGCCAGGGTGCTGTGGGAGCACCTACGCCAGACTCTGGTGAAATGGGGATGTGGACAGAGAGATGAAGAGCTTGAGAAGGTTTTCCAAAGGGATCGATTGTGCCTGGAAGCAGTAGGATATGAAGGCAATGTAGGTCGGGAGCCCAATGTGTGCAGAGGCTAGAGGTCTGAATGCATGGCGAGCGGGGGGCTATAACAGTCCATGTGGCTGAGGCAGAGGGAGAGAGGAGGCTGGAAGGACATCCTAACTGCCTTCTGGGCCATGTTCTGGAGTTTGGGTTTTAACCAGAAGGTAACAGGGAAAGCTGGGGAGTAGTGAAACCAGATTTTCACTTTAGAAAGATTAGTTAGGTAGCATTTTTGTGTAAGGATTATAGTAAGGTAAAATGGGAGGCAGAGGAGGCCATTTAAGCAAAAGATGAGGTTCTAACCTGCTGCAAAGAAGGAGCACAGAGCATACAGGTTCCAGAGAGATTTTGGAGGCAGACTCATCAGGATTTGGTGACAGAGGGGGACTCCCAGAATTTTCCCTGGGAAACTGCATGGGTGGTGGGGCTTTGTGGAAGGTAGAGAATAAATATATACTTCACATTAGGCTTTTATGGAAATAGGTGTTTCTTCCTTTCCCCTCACATTCTGACTAAACTGACTTTCCACATAAAGTATTCCATAGGGAAAACAATTAGAAAATGCTGGGTTAACAAGATTAGAGATTTCTTTTCGAAGGCTGCTTCTATAGAATTTCTGAGTCTTTAATGTGTTAATGGGCATATTCTTCCCCCAAGAGTGGAATGTGGTGTGCAGTGCTTTCTGAACTTGACCAAACTCTTTTCTGTGGTGAAAGTACTCTTTAATGATGCTCTTCAAGTACAGATTGGAAAATTCTGTTTGGAAACATTCCTGTAGGCTCTTTCTGTTGTGGACTTATCCTCACTTCCCAGTTTCACTGGGAGAAAGAGGCAAGGTTACTCTTGTTCTCTTCCTTTGGGCTGCTGCCAAGGTGATGATCCTCTTTTAATGTCCAAGTCATCCATTCAGATCAGTCACCTTTTCTATATCTGTGTTATTCTCTTCCATCTCCTAGGGCTTTTGACACGCCTGGATTTTTACTGGAGCATCAGCTTTGGTTCTTTTCTCCCCATTCCATCTTCTCTTGTCAACCTCGGGCACTTATATCTCTGAATTAATATATTCAGTCCCTTTTAATTAGCTCCTCAACTTTCTCTGACTTTGCCAGTGTTCTCTTGCAGCTTCTTTACCAACACCAAAGATGACCTTTCCTCAGAACTGCCCCACTGCCAAGATCTGCCTACAGTCTCTGAGTCTTCCGCCTCTCAATCCATCACCACCACTGATAGAAACCTGGCCAACAGCAGGGTGCCCCATAGCTGCTTCCTGTCCTTTTTCCTCCGTGTGCCTTAGTGTTCTCAGTGAGTCTCTTTTGTACTTCATCCAGTACGACCTTCATATTGTGGTCCATCACGCCGTGTCTATGCTTCTTTCTGCTGATTCAGTTTTTACAAAATAGCTTAATTGGAATATAATTTACATGTCATAAACTTCACCTATTTAAGTGTACAACGCAGTGATTTTTAGTGTATTTCCAGAGTTCCAGATGTTTCTAGAGCAAACAGCACATCGTCCGATTTTAGAACATTTCCAGGCCCCCAAAAGATCTCTCGTGCCTCTTTGCTGTCAGTCCTTGTTCTCACCCTCAGGCCCAGGCATCCACTAATCTGTCTGTGTCTCTGTGGATTTGCCTTTTCTGAACATTTATATAAGTGGGATCAAAGTCTATAGTCATTGGCATGTGGTTTCTTTCCTTTGCTTGTTGTCGCGGTTCATTTGTGTAGCAGGTATTAGTATTTCTCTCATTTTTATTGTTGAATAATATTTCATTCTGTGAATGTATCTCATCTACTTTTGATGTTGTGTCTAAGAAATCTTTGCCTAACCCAAGTTTATAAAGATTTTTCCCTGTAGTTTCTTCTAAAAATTGTATAGTTTTAGCTCTGCTAAATTACTTTTCAGCTCTTCTGTTATTGTTAAACTTTCCATTATATACTGGGATTTAGCATTAGCATTATTGTCAGCATTAGTGTCTGCTTTGACTTTTGTAAGGAAGTTGAAGCCTAGAGTTTAAGTGCCTTGCCCATCATTACACAAGTGGTTGCAGAACTAACTTATTTTGGAAAAGTGACAGTTACTACTTTGACACACAACTTGGGGGTATGTTTAATAAAGATTGTTTCCATCCTATTCTGTGTATGAATTACTGTGATGGTTTAACATTCTTTCTAGAGGCACCTGGGTGGCTCAGTCAGTTAAGTGGGCAACTTCAGCTCAGGTCATGATCTCATGGCTCATGGGTTCGACCCAATGTAGGGCTCTGTGCCGGCAGCTCAGAGTCTGGAGCCTGATTCGGATTATGTGTCTCCCTCTCTCTCTGCCCCTTCCCTGATCACACTCTGTCTCTCTCTCTCAAAAATAAATTAAAAAAAATTTTTTTTAATATTCTTTTTAAAATTAACGTTTCATATTTCTAGGCCAAGGATAAAGAACAGACGGCCAAAGCAACCAAATTTTTAGCCTTGGACAAATGCTTACCACATAGAGACTTTCTTCAGGTAAGAAGAAAATGAAATAACTGTGCAATACAGTTTTGCTCTTCCAATGATGAAAAACATTAATTTTTTGGCTCAGAATTTATTTGTGCTCTTTATAACTTATGTATTCCTAGAATTGGGAATATTTAAGTTATCTTTGTGTTTTTAAGCTACTAAATTAAATTCCTTTTAAATTTTATTGTTATATTCTTAGAGTATTCAAAATAGAAATGTATTTCTTACAATTACCAATTTCTTTCTGTAGGTAATAGAAATAGAGCATGACCCCAGTGCTCCTGAGTACTTGGAGTATGATATTGAGTGGCTCACTGTTCTTAGGGCTACTGATGATCTTATTAATGTGACTGGGCGCCTGTGGAATATGCCTGAAAATAATGGCCTGCATACAAGGTAAGTCTGACATTATTCCAGGTTTGTTCTCTCTGGTGCAGGCACAATTTTTGTCCCCTCCGCCTTTTTTTCCCCTTAAATCAAGGGAATTATTGTTATGAGTGTCAGAATAATTCAAGGGTTACTGACTGGTATGGAAAACTGCAGATTTTCCAACTAAGGGATATAAGAAAATGGGCTATTGAGTACCATCTGAAATAAGTGCTTAAATAAGCATGTGTAAAGCTATAATATGGTCGTGATTTAGTTCACACATTAATTTATACTAATTTTAAAGTGTGAGTTAAGAATGGCCTTTTTTTAAAAATTTTATTATTTTGAGAGAGCAAGAAAGCGTGCATGCATGCATGGGGGATGGGCAGAGAGAGAGAATCCCAAGAAGGCTCTGTGCTGGCAGCGCAGAGCCCGATGACATGAGAGTCAAACTCACAAACCATGAGATTGTCACTGGAGCTAAAATCAAGAGTTGGATGCTTGGGGTGCCTGGGTGGCTCAGTCAGTTAAGTGTCCGACTTTGGCTCAGGTCATGATCTCACAGTTCGTGGGTTCGAGCCCTGCATCAGGCTCTGTGCTGACAGCTCAGAGCCTGGAGCCTGCTTGGATTCTGTGTCTCCCTCTCTCTCTGACCCTTCCCTGCTCGCTCGCTCTCTCTCTCTCTCTCTCTCTCTCTCAGAAATAATTAAAAAACATTAAAAAAAAAAAGTTAGATGCTTAACTGACTGAGCCACCCAGGCACCCCAAGAATAGCTTTTTCTATTGTTTTTATTTCAAAATGGTCCTTTGGTCAATTAACTATAATTTTATTAAACAGAATTTTTATATGTGGTTTAGATTTTGTCCTTGCACCTCAAGTCCATAGATCTTAACATTTGTTGTCTGAGGCTGATAAAATGTAAACAGGTATTGTTTTGGACTTTTGTAGGTGGGATTACAGTGCAACAGAAGAAGCTATGAACAAAGTATTGGAAATACTGAATCATGACCTCAAAGTTCCATGTAACTTTAGCATAACAGCTGCTTGTTATGACCCTAGCAAGCCGCAGACACAAATGCAGTTGGTGCATAGGATCAATCCTCAAACTACTGAATTTTGTGCCCAACTTGGCATCACTGACATAAACGTCAGGCTGCAGAAGGCTAAGGAAGAACATCACTTGTGTGGTGAATACGAAGAACAGGATGACCTGGAGAGTAATGACTCTGGAGAAGACCGTAGTGAATATAACACAGACACGTCTGCCCTGTCCTCTATTAATCCAGATGAAATCATGTTAGATGAAGAGGAGGAGGATGAGGACAGTATTGTGAGTACACACAGTGACATGAATACACCCTCTGTAGAACCTTCTTCTGATCCAGCTTCTGACTTCTCCACAAGCTTCTCTGATGTCAGGATCTTGCCAGCTTCCATGACTGTATCTTCTGATGATACATTGGGTTCCCCAGATGGCAGAGAGGGGAAGCCTGGTGAGGCTCGGGAGTCGGAGGACGGAAAGGACTTAACCGAGTTGCCCCTGAAGAGGCTGAGTGATGAACACGAACCCGAACAGAGAAAGAAAATTAAGAGGAGAAATCAAGCCATCTATGCTGCAGTGGACGATGATGATGCTGCATAAGACAATTTTTTTAGTATTATATGTAGATATGTGATTTTTGAGATCATATTTTTAGAGTTGGATTTTTGACACTCAAGACTTAACTTTGTAATAATGAAGTTACAGGAGAGAATTTTAGTTAGGTATTGACTTTGTCTTTAGTCCTTTATATATTTCAGATAAAAATATTAAAATTTTATATATTTACTTGATTGAGTACCCTTTTTTTTGAAGACGTATATTATTCACTTTCATTATTTTCAGGAAACACTCACTGAATACCTATTCTCTACCAGACACTTTGCTGTAAAATGGCACCATAAAGATGAGTAAGACTGGGGTTTCTAACTTTGAGGAGTTACTACAACTGTGAATATTTTTGTGTATAAAATATGGCATCTTTATATTTTGTTTTGCAAAGTCATTACTGCATGTATGATTTTGTATGCTTTCGTTTTATTTACTATAAATATTTTCCCTGGTCTGCTCTTAATGTCTGTCAAATACAGTTGAAATTGAAGATGGTAGGTCAGGTTTCAGGAAATAAATTACTTTAAATACGGATATTGGTAAACATAAAATTTTACATTTAATTACTGAGATTAACATAACTTGATTTTGGCATATTTTATCTTTAGCTTTAACTTGAAGATGACTGTAGTAACTGTACAGGTCATTTTTGACACAGTTCAGCTTAGTATTAATTACTAGCAGGGATTGAATTGCACAAATGCTGTCCCTCGTGCTGTATTGTGTGGATTATTAGTAGTAGAGTTTTTTTTTTATGTTTGTTTATTCTGAAAGAGTGCACATGCATGCAAGCTTAGGGAGGGACAGAAAGGGAGAGAGAGAATCCCAAGCAGGCTCCGTGCTGGGAGTATAGAGAGTCCTACAGAGCTCATGAACTGTGAGATCATGACCTGAGCTGAAACCAAGAGCTGGACACTTATATGACTGAGCCACCCAGGCATCCCAGTACTAAAGTATTTTTAAAGATCCACATGGAAAAACTATACCTCCATCCTGTCTCTGTTAAATGCCTGGATCACCTGATTAGATGGTTGCCCTGCACTTTGGATCAATTCTAGGCTATCATCATTCCACAGCAGTCCAGATCTAGGGCCCATTAATCTAGGAAAATGCTATAGCAACTGGCTTCCATCTTGTCAGCATGTGACTGGAAGAACATGGAGCACTTTTATCTTTATTGCCATCCATTCAGTTTACCTTTTTAAGTTGAATATTTACTTAAGTTTTCATTACTTAACAATGAAGGATTTTCCTCATCACTGATTTAATTGAATCCCAAAGTTCTGACATTGAGGTTTTTCCCCCTAGAAATTCTTTAATAAAGATAAAAGCAGAAAGTAATTAGATGTAAAATAACAGAGTTCATAAATGATGATTCTTAAATTATTAAAAGAAAATGTCCTCTAGCTTGTTTAATCAAGAAAGTACAAATACCAAAAAATAAATAAAAGGGATAAATAACCACTAACACAGGATATTCAAGTAAATACAGCATTACCCTCAACTTCATACAAATAAATTTGATAAATGATTACTTTCCTAAGAAAATAGAATTTAATGAAATTCCTACTAGAGGTGGGAAGTGGAAAAAAAATTCCGCAAAAGGAATTGAGCAAGTTATCAAAGGATTAACTCCACAAAAAAGCAGTTGGCCCAGATGATCTCAGGAGGAAAGTATAAAATCTTTTAAAGGCCAGATAATCCCTAATGTTAGGTAAACTTCCAAAATGTAGAAAAATAAAGGAAAGTTTAGTTTTCTTTTTATGAAGCAAGTATGACAGTGATACTTAAATCTGGTAAGCGTTGCACAAAAAAACCCCACAGACGAATGTCACACAGAAATATTGCTGCAGAAGTCACCCCCATTTTTGATTTTGTAAAAAGTAAAATCGAGCATCTTGTTTAATAGGGAAACACTATAAGCATTCTCATCAAAGAAAAGTAAGCAGAATCAAGGAAAAAGACGGGATCCCCACTACCTTCTTTTACATTTTAACTTTGTATTGCTTAAAAGAGCAAAACAATTAGAGAAAAGGAGCACCTGGGTGGCTCAGTAGGTTAAGTGCCTGACTCTATCTTGACTCAGGTCACAATCTCCTGGTTCTTGAGCTCGAGCCCCTCTTTCAGGTCCCATGCTGACAGCAAGAAGTCTGCTTGGGGTTCTCTCCCCCTCTCTGCCCCTCCCCTACTTGTGTGCATGTTCTCTCTCCCTGTCAAAATACAAATTTACCAAAAATTATTAGGGAAATCAAGATTGCAAAGGAAGAGACAGCTATATAGAGAGGAACTGAGTGTTTAAGTGGAAAACAAGAACATCAAAACTAATACAGCAAAGTAATAAGATAAAAATTGACCTACAAAGCAATAGCTTTCACATACACAATTGCCAGTGACTGGTGTGATGCAAACAATACCAAAAAGAAATAATAAGAAATGTACAAAACCTGTAATGAGGACAACCTTAAAATACACCCAAAAAATGCAAAATTAGACTTGAACTAATGGAAACCTCTCTTATTCTTGGATAGATAAACCCAACATTTTTTAAAAATGTTTTATTTATTTCTAGGAGAGAGAGAGACAGCATGAGCAGGGGAGGGTCAGAGAGAGAGGGAGTCACAGACTGAAACAGGCTCCAGGCTCTGAGCTGGCAGTCAGCACAGAGCCCGACGCAGGGCTCGAACCCACGAACCGCGAGATCATGACCTAAGTGAAAATCAGACGCTTAACCGACTAAGCCACCCAGGCGCCCCATACCCAACATTTTAAAGATGCCAGTTCTTCCTAAGTTAGTTCATAAATTTAACATGACCCCAATCAAAATATCAATACATGTTTTGTTTTTTGTTTCTTTTCCTGGAGCTTGACAAGTTTCTTTTAATGTTCATGCAGATAAATAATTTAGAACAGATAGGTATCCCACAAAAGGGCAATAGAGATACTAGCCATATCAGCTGTTAAAACATAATATAAAACCTCACTTGAATAAATGATATATATGAATTTCAGGTAACATTAAGTTAAAAACAAGGTAAAGAACATTATATTTTCTATAATAAAAATTTGCTTCCTTGCCTTCTTTTTTTTCCCTTTTAGTTCTGAATTGATAAAACTTGTTTCAAATATCAAAACTATGTAAAAAGTTATACTCAGAGATGTCTTGCTCCCATTTGGAACCCCTTCACCCAGTCTCTCTCTCCCTGACTCTTTTCATCACTTTTCAGTTTATTCTATTGTTTGAAATGCTGATGTCACAAGTGAACCTTTAAAGTGGTGGGAGCCCAAATTTTATAAGTTGTGGAGGGCATTGACTTTTGGCCTGCAAACATCAATTCCTCTTTCTGGTAGTAAAAATAGTATTTCTTTGGGAATCACTCTTCCCACACTGCAGTCCTGCCTTCACCTAGCCAAAAGCAGTCATGTGACTCTCCTTATGCTAATTGGATGTTCCTTCCTTGGAATTTCAATCTTGATCAGAAAGACAAATTTTTAAAAATTTCTTTCTTTCTTTAGTTATTTAGTTAGTTTAGAGAGAGTGAGAGAAAAGAGAAAAGGGGCAGAGGGAAGGAGAGAGAAAGTCTTAAACAGGCTGCATGCTCAGTACAGGACCTGATGTGGGACACTATCTCACAACCCTGGGATCTGACCTGAGCCAAAATCCAAAATCCAAAGTCAGCTCTACCTGCTGACCCCCCCAGATGCCCCTCAATCAGAGGGATAGAAAGATGAAAATCATTGGTGCTCACTAGTTCCAGTGGCAGCACTCTGACAAAACTGTTGAGTAGTTTCTATTATCTATTTTGCACTCTCAGAGTTGCTCTTTTCTAAGCATAGGGTTTCAAGATTCCTTTCATCTTCTAATCCCCATCTCTTTATCTCCTTCCAGTAAATTCCCCTCTTGTTTAATTCAGCCAGCAAGAGTTTTGGTGCTTGCAACCAAAATACCCTGACAGATACGTATGCTCCTGAGTGTTAATGAGCTTGTAATTGGAATAGGGGAGGAAAAGGCAAGATAAGAAAATTATGGCCCTTATCTATTATGATTTCATTTCATTCATATTTATCAGTTTAGGCCATTCATTTATTCACTCAAGAAATAATTATTGAGATAAATGCATCCCAGGCACTATGCCAGGGATACAATGGTGAGAAAAATCAGATATAATTTCAACTTTCGTGGAATTTATAGTACAATGAGGGAAATTAATATTTATAAAATAATACATCAATAATGAAGAAATCCCAACTATTACAGTGTGATAAATGAGAGGAATATACTACTATAGGAGCAAATCAAAGGGACATTTGATTTACAGGTACTGTTTAATAGAATACCGGAGGTCTTGGTCAAAGCTATAAAATAAGAAAATAAGAGATAGAAAGGATGGAAAGGAAACATCATTATTTGTAACATTATTTGATTTGTAGATCACTCATATAGAAAGGGAAAAAGCAAAATAAAAAGATTCATAGAAGTAAACAAGGCCAACAAAAGTCTGCCAGATACAAAAAGAACCTTAAAATCAGTAGCATTTTTCTAAAATAGTAATAACCAGTAAGAAAAAATAATACAGAACAATAAAACAACAACAAAAATAAATGTGTTTCTGGAAATTAATTTATCAAAAAATGCACAAGACTTCAATAGAGGAAAAATTAAAATAAATGAGAAAATAGTCCAGGATTCTAGTTGAGATAGCTTAACATTGTAAAGATGGTGATTGTTTAGCCAAAACATAGAAAGAGCCTAAGTGTCCATCAACTGACGAATGGATCAAGAAGATGTGGTTTATCTATACAATGGAATACTACATGGCAATGAGAAAGAATGAAATCTGGCCATGTGTAGCAACATGGATGGACCCTGAGGGTGTTATGCTGAGTGAAATAAGTCAGGCAGAGGACAGATACCATATGTTTGCACATATAGGTGGATTAGGAGGAACTTAACAGAGGGCCATAGGGGAGAAGAAGGGGGAAAATAGTTGGGGAGAGGGAGGGAGGCAAACCATGAGAGACTCTTGAATGCTGAGCACAAACTGAGGGCTGATGGGGGTGGAGGAGAGGGGAAAGTGGGTGATGGGCATGGAGGAGAGCACTTGTTGGGATGAGTACTGGGTGTTATATGGAAGCAAACTTGACAATAAACTATTAAAAAAAGATGGGGATTGTTGCACATCAACTAGTACCAGTGACTACAAGCCACCTAGGAGAAAACATAGACCCCAATCCTGGTAATTTAACAAATCTGGAAAGTTAAATTTAAGTATAAATTATAGTAGTGATATTATAAAGAAGATTCAAAATCAGTCCTTAAAAGTATATACAAGCATGGTAACAAGAAAAAGCGTTGTGAAATATTGATATGACCTCCATCTTTATTTTTAATATCCCAACTGAAATATCTCAAAGAATTCCAAAACATTCTGTTGCTTTCCTTTGTCCAATTGGACTTCTCTGTAGATCAGCTTATTGACACCAAAGTGGGAAGTTCCTAGTGATTTCATGAATTCCTCATTAACGTATTAAACTTCCGAACTCTCAGGGCGCCTGGGTAGCTCGGTTGTTTGGGTGCCTGACTTCAGCTCAGGTCATGATCTCATGGTTTGTGGGTTCGAGCCCTGCGTCGGGCTCTGTGCTAACAGCTGGCTCAGAGCCTGGAATCTGTTTCTGATTCTGTGTCTCCCTCTCTCTCTGACCCTCCCCTGCTCACGCTGTCCCTCTCTCTCTCAGAAATGAATAAAACATTTAAAAAAAGGTAAACTTCTGAACTCTTCATAAATCTGTGTTCATCAGTCATTGTTGGGATACCCAACTGTTATTCCTTAAATTTAATTTTTTTTTAATTGCTTACATAGTCACATGGTCCACAATTCCAATAGCACAAGGTACATCCACTGAAAGATCTCTGTCGTGTTTCTGTTTGCCACTCAATTCGCCTCCCTAGGGTCAACTAACATCAGTAGATTTTCTTTTTCTCCTCTTTTTTGAGAAAGTGGGAATCCACATGTTCTCTTATTTACTCTTCCCCCCCCCCAACTTAATGTATATCTTGGAGGTGATTCCACGTCCATATGTAAAAATCTCCCTTGTTTTTTAATGGATGCATATTATTCCATTGTTTAAATGTATCTTAATATTAAACCAGTCCCTTCTGGTGGACGTTAGATTATTTACAATCCTTTGAAAGTAAAAACAATGAAAATGAAAATATAAGTCATTTAGCTCATGTGCAACTAGATCTCCAGGATCAATTCCTGGTGATAAAATTGCTGGACACAGGGTATATCGGTTTATTATTTCAACAAGTATAGGTAAACTGTCCCCTGCTGAATTATACAAATTTATGTGCCCCACAGGAAGTTAGAGTGATTGCTTTCCACACTTTTCCCAACGCCTTATGTTACTAAACTTTATAGTCATTTGCTCATCTGCGATATGAAAAATATCCCAGAACAGACTTAATCATCTTATATATAAGGTTGAGTGTCTTCAAATATTTAAACCTATTTGTATTTCTTTTACCATGGACTGCCTGGTCTTGGCTCTTGCCTGATTTTTATGGGATTGAAGTTTAATTTCTTACTGATTTTTAGGGGTTTTTACTTAGTAGGTGATTTATAACTTTGTTATTTGACTGTCTCTGTCAGACTATTAAGGAGTCTATAATCACTGCATCTTTAGGTATTTTTATAAAATAAAATTGTAAAATAAAACACAGCATCAGAACACCTCCAGGACAAATGTATGATTATTAAATTATCGTAAAATGAACACACCCATAATTACCACCCAGGTCACCCAGGTTAGAAAGTTGCTGCTTACCCCAGAAAGTCATTCATATGCCCCAGTCTGATCTTCACACTCTCTCTTCCTCCAGAAATATCCATTATCTTGTCTTGTTACTAGCAATCACTTTCTTGTGTTTCTTTATAGCTTTTCACTTGTGGGCCACACTAGACTCTACAGTTTAGTCTTATCCATTCAGAAAATTACAATGTCTTTAAAGGACCTTTTAATCTTCAGGACAACCTTCCATTTTTTTTCTTTTCTTTACACCTTTTCGGATGATGACCTCAGGACTTTTGATATGGAGCTTTCCATAGTTTAGATTTTGCCCTTGGTGCAGTTGAACACATTCCTCCATCCTCTGTTTTTCTTGCAAACTGGCAGCTGGAGCCAGATGCTGTATCAGACTTAGATAAAATCCCTCTGAAAAGACCATAGGTGGTGCTATGTTCCTTCATCAGGAGACACACAAAGCCTAGTTTTCTTTCTTTTTGTAATATTAATAGCTTTTGATGCCCAGGCTCTAGAATGATTAGTTTATTGCGGGTTGCAAAATAATGATATTCTTTTCTTTTTAAGTTTTCAATTTATTTTGAGGAGGGGGTGTATGTGCAGAGAGGGAGCAGAGGGAGACGAAGAAAGAGAGAATCCCAAGCAGGCTCCATGCCATCAGTCCGCGGAACCCGACGTGGGGCTCAGTCTCACGAACTGTGAGATCATGACTTGAGCTGAAATCAAGAGTCAGATGCTCAACTGACTGAGCCACCCAGGTGCCCCCAAAATAATGATATTTTAGTTCAATAACTCATTTTTCATTTATTAGTAGAAATACTGTATATACCTTTGTGAGATGGAGTATTTTTATAAGAATTCTATTTTTATAGTCAATAACCAATAGTGCAATTTTCTGTGGGAAATGTAGGGTAAATATTTGATTCTTTCCCTTGCAAGTTGTCAGATAGTAAATCGAATTCCTATTACAAACCAAAACTGGCTAATCAGTTTTTATCTTTTTAGATCATTACAAACCTATGGGTTTAACATAGTTGAAGAGTTCCAATCAGTTGCACTTTGGCCTTTTATAGCTAAGAGTGTTCTATTTTTGTTCAGTAGAAACCCCTTCACGTTGGTTTCTGAATCATTTTCACATGACCCTCGTAGCTTCCTTTATCTAGTGTGAGAATATATTCTTGATTATACTTTTTTTCTGCCCCAGGCATGGAGTGAACCATTTTCCAAAAATAGTCCTTGTTCCTCTTAGTGAGACATGATATTTCAAAACCATAACATGGGTACAAGGATTGCTAATTGCTACTGGATTGCCATTGTTTCTGGGCCTCTTCAATGGACAGAGCTAGGAAAAATATACACACACAGACACATAAATACACACACACACACACACACACACACACCCCAAAACACTTCATGAGTTCATACTGATATTTCCAATTAAAATTCAGGACAACAGGCTGTTTTACTTTTCTTCTTTTATATAACATTGATATCTACTATCTTTTATACTGGAAATCTTGATTTCAAGGACCTAAGGTACAATAGAATCAAACTCTCCTATTTACTTTAACCTCTAATGCACACACACAAATCTCAGAGTAATACAAATACTCAGAATAGTCATTTTTGCATATGTGTGATTTTCTTCCCAGTTTGGTTTTTTATTATTAATGTGGTTAATTTTTTTTTTAATTTTTTTTTAATTTTTTTTATTTTTTTATGTTTTATTTATTTCTAGGAGAGAGAGACAGCGTGAGCAGGGGAGGGTCAGAGAGAGAGGGAGTCACAGACTGAAAGAGGCTCCAGGCTCTGAGCTGGCAGTCAGCACAGAGCCCGACGCGGGGCTCGAACCCACAAACCGCGAGATCATGACCTAAGAGAAAGTCGGACGCTTAACCGACTAAGCCACCCAGGAGCCCCTAATGTGGTTAATTTTAAGTCTCTCAGCTTACAATTTTTCTCTATTTCCCCATCTGTATTTTGTCCCCCTTATCTTCCTTTTTTGGCTTCTTTTAGATGAATTGAGCATTTTTAATGATTTGATTTTAACTCCTCTGTTGACTCATTATCCATAAACTTTGTTGTGTTATTTTAGAGGATGCTTTAGGGTTTCTGGTATACATCTTTGTTGGGAAAGCTCATCAAAAAGACCTGACCGCCAGTTGACCTGTAAACTGGACCCAGGTGATTGGAAGTTCTTCACCTCCTCCCATGTCCATGGAATGTGGGTTCTGCTTGCTTTTCCCACACCCAGTGGCTGCTTTAAGGACATAGATTTGAGATAATGATATGGTGTTGAGAATACCTGTACAGCATAAGTCACTATAGCCAAGTAAGGGCTGTCTCCATATAAATTTTTAGTACGTGGCAGGCAGATTCCGGGATCCGCTGGCCTTGCTGCAGCCTGAGGTAAGCCTTATACGTAAGTTCCCTTTGCTTATCAAAGCTGCCACATAACAACCTGGAATGGCTCTTCCTTAGCTCTCGCCTTACCCTCTGCATTTGGGGACCAATTTCATATTACACCTGGAATGCTCCCCAGCGGGTTGTGAACCAACAGTCTTATAAGTACTAACAACGTACCTTCAGGCAGTAGTATACCACTGCACATATGGTGTAAGACTGTACAACCATTTGCTCCCCTTGCTTCCTCTTCGGCCCTTATGCTATTCCACCATTCACTTTATTTTTGTGTATGCTACAAACTCCACACTATATTATTTTGATTTTTATTTCAACAGTGACATATTTTAAAGGGATCAAAATAATAAGAAAAAGTACTTGTATATTTATCCATGTCATTACCGTTTTTAAAATACATTAAGGTATGTATTTTTTAAAGTTTATTTATATTTTTAGTAGTCTCTGCACCAAACGTGGGCCTTGAACTCAAGACCCTGAGATCAAGAATGACAAGCTCTTCAGGGTGAGCCAGCCAGAGGCTCCTCTGTTGTTACTATTTTGGGTATTCTTCATTCTCTTGTACAGATCCATATTTCCTGGTACAGCCGTCTTTTGCCTCAAGGATCTCATTTAACATTTCTTGTAGTCCAGGCCCTCAGGTGATTAATTTTTTCAGCTTTTGTATAGCCAACACACACACACACACACACACACACACACACACTTTATTTTGCCTTCAATCTTGAAAGATATTTTCACTGGGGATACAATTCTAGGCTTAAAGGTGCTTGTTTTTGTTTTCATTTTGTGGTTGAGTATTTTTATTTATTTATTTTAAATTCTTTTTTTTTCAATTTTATTTATTTTGAGAGAAGAGAGAAGCAGAGAGAGAGGAGAGACTCCCAAACAGACTCTGCACCAGCAACACGGAGCCCAAAGTGGGACTTAACCTCACAAACCATGATATCATGACCTGAGCCGAAACCAAGGTTCAGATGCTCACTGACTGAGCTATCAGGTGCCCTTGGTACTGAGTACTTTAACATGTTACTTTACTGCTTCTTTTTCACATTGTTACTGACAAGAAATCGGGATCATTCTTATCTTTGTTCCTCTATGTAATGAGGTCCCCCCCGCCCCTGACTGCCTTTAGTCTTTTCTTCTTATCCTGGATCTGAGCAATTTGGTTATGATGGGCCTTGGTATAGGTTTCTTCACGTTTCCGTGCTTGGGGTTAGCTGAGCTTTTGAATCTGTGGCTTTATCATTTCCATCAAATCTGGAAACATTTTGGCTATTACTATTTTTCCAACTCTTTTCTCTGTCTTCATTATCTGTCCTCTGGGGGACTTCAATTACACATATATTAGGTGCTTGGAGTTATTGCATGGCTCACTTGCTCTTCTGTTCATTTTTAAAGATTCTTTTTTTCTCTCTGTGCTTTATTTCAGCTAGTTTCTGTCATTGTGTCTTCAATATTTCTGTTGGTATGTCAAGGACATTCTTTTCTTGTGCAATGCCAGATCTGTCATTAATCCCATCAATATATTTTTCATCTCTGACATTGTAGTTTCATCTCTGGAGGTTTCACCGGGGTCTTTTTAATCCTTCCACATCTCTTCTTAACTTTCTTGAACACACATAATATTTTAAAAGTAATTGTTTTAATATCTTTGTTTGCTAATTTAACATATGCCAGTTCTGGGTTGGTTTCAATTGATTGAGTTTCTTCTCCTTTTCATTATTGGTTGTCTTTTCCTGCTCCTTTGCATGCCTGGTAATTTTTTTATCAGATGTGAGACATTGTGGATTTTACTTTATTGGGTGCTAGATATTTTGGTTTTCCGGTAAATATTCTTGGACTTTGTTCTGGGACTCATTTAGATTACTTGATACTTTTAGGTTTTGCTTTTAAGATTTGTTAGGCAGTATCAGGGATGTGTCAGTGTAAGAGCTAATTTTTTTTTTCTCCCAATACTGAGACAAGAGCCTTATGAGTTCTCTACCCAATATCCTATGAGTCACCAGTCAGGCTGACTATTTCTGTTCCCGTGTGACCCCCCGATATATTTCCTCTAATTCCTGCTAGTGTTTTTTCTCTAACCTCAGATTGTTTCCACACACACTCTCTTTAATTCTCAAGGATGACTCTGTAGGTCTCTAGCGTTTTTACTCTGTGAAGTTCTCTTCTCTCCAGCACCCTCAAACTTTGCTTACCTCAAACTACCTAGAATCTCAGCTTGTCTTTGCAATGCAAGAAGTCTGTGGGTTCCGCCTGGGCTCTTCATTTCCTGCACTGAGTCCTTGAAATCCTCCTGCGACAGGAAGCAGTGGCAACCAGAGGGCTCACCTTGCCTGTTTCCCATTTTTTGGGGATTGCTGTCCATTGCTCACTGCACAGTGCCTTGAAAACCATTGTTTCATATATTTTATCTATTTTTGTTTATGTGTTTTTGTGCATTTTGTGTATTTTTGACTATTTTAGTTTGTGTATTTTGTGTATTTTTTGTTTCAGGTAAGAAACAGGCATTCTGGTATTCTGCCTTTCTGGAAGTGGAATTCCTTACCCTGTACAATTTTTTTCCTTTCCTCTTGGCATGTCCTCAGTGTGAGGCTCTGTTTTGGAAAGGAGGCATGGTTGTTCAATTTCCAGAGCTCTCAGAGGCTAAGGCTATTCCAGGCCCTTTAAGTTTTACGATGGGTCCCTTGCCCTC
Source organism: Hyaena hyaena (assembly GCF_003009895.1). Lineage (NCBI taxonomy): Eukaryota > Metazoa > Chordata > Mammalia > Carnivora > Hyaenidae > Hyaena > Hyaena hyaena. The sequence goes on from NW_024081505.1 coordinate 263,048, forward strand.
ACCCACTACACGAAGCCCTCCCAGTCTCGCTGCTGCCATACATTCCAGCAAATGTCTGTTGGATGCTTTGAGTTTCTCTTGCTCTCGGACCTGGTTGCTTCTCTCTGCTTTCTCCAGGGCAGAGGCTGATATCGTGGAGTTCTTGGGGTTTTTGGTGGACTGTTGCCATCCACTTGTATTTTGAGATTTATGGGGATACCTTCTCACCTAGTTGTGTTGTAAATGTTACCTGTGGGATTGGTTTTACTATTTAGTTGTTCTTCCTCTTTTACATGGGCATTTGGAGAGATTCAAAAATTACCTGCTGTTGCCATTTTTCCAGAATCCTGCTGAAATTTCTCAAAACATTTATGTTCTTGCTCCATCATGAATTTCTTTTGGACTATCATTTCCACTAATAGTTTGTGTTTTTTCCTCCTAAATAATTTAAGTTCTTCTTCAATGTTTCCCCTGGAAAGCTGTGGCCTTACCTTTCTTTTTCTCCATCTCCTCTTCCTTCTCCTCCTTTTCCTTTTAAATTTTTCCCAAGAATATGTTCCATCCAGCCACAACTTTTGACCTGTTTTTTATCTCTCCATTTCTATCATATTATTCTAGGGACAAGCATTTTGCTATTACTTCTCTGGTTGTTCTGCCCTATGAGTGCAGCTGCTCCAAAGGCATGTGGGGAAATCAGAGAAGGGAGTGGTCCTTCAATACCTACCACCAATTAAGACCTACTTAAAAAGCCAATGGAATTTAAGAAGTACAGACATAGAAACAAAATAGTAGACCCCTGGAACAAAAGAGAAAACTCAGAGACAGTTATATGGGGGTATACATATGGTAACTTGCTATATGATAGTGCCAATACGACAACACCAAAAAAAGCATGAACAGTGTTGTAGATGATGTTGGGAAACTAGTTCACTATAAAGAGAAAAAGAAAAGTCATTCTTCTCATCTCACTATGAACAAAGACATGGATGAGTAACCTTAATGTGAGCTATGAAGTTAGAAGGAGAATAAGAAAAAAAAATGGAGGAGAATATCTTTGTGACTAAGGAATGAGGAGGGTCCTCTTTGATAGGATCTCCCAAACACAAATCATCCAACAGAAAAACTGTTGTATTTATTGCATCAAAACAAGAATCTTTGTTAGGTGGAAGATACCAAAGATAAAATAATCCAGATGACATATTGGGAAAAGATAGTTGCAGTGCTTAAAACCAATGTCAGACTGATGTCTATAAGGAATTTGTAGATTTTACAAGAAAAAGGCAGAGTACCCTACAGAAAAATGAGCAAAGCACATGAAAAAGTAATTTATAGAAGAGGATAACAAATAGCTAACCTATGGGAAGGGATTCCCAACTCATTAGTTATCAGAGAAGTGCAAACTAAAGCAGCAGTGAGATACCCCACAGGAACACTGGTGAACTGCTGACAGTCTAGTGATTGGTCACTAGCCCCGTACTGGCATGCTGGGCACATGAATGGAATGCCACATGACTATGGTGGCAAAGCTAGAGGTTCTATATTGGTCCAACAGCATCAACCCCCACTTCCCAAAATGGATCTAGCTACTGCTATCTCTGTTCAGCTTGTCAGCAACAGGGATCAAGGACTGAGTCCCTGATATGGCACTATTTCTTGAAGAGATCAACTGGCTGTTTGGTGTCCCGTTGGTTGATTATATCAGGCCCCTCACATTGGAAGAGCCAATGGTTCATCCCCACAGGAATGACTATTCCAGATAGGAGTTTGCCTTTCTTGGCTGCAAATCTTCAGTCATAGCACTATCTGGGGTTATGGAATGCCTCATCCACAAGCATGGAATCTCATATAGCACACTTTTTGACCAGGGGACTCACTTTACAGTGAGGGAGGTGTAGGAGTGGGTCCATCACCATGGGATCTATTGGTTGTATTATATATTGCACCATCCAGAGGGAGATTTGTGGAACAGCCTTCTAAAGCCACAGCTGAAATGTTAGTTTTGAAAAACACAGAAAGAATGGGGTGGCATCTTTCAAAACACAGTATAATTATATCAATCAGAGACCAGTATATGCTTCTCTGTTCCCTAGAGGAAGAATCCACGGATCTAGGAATCAAGAGGTTTATATAGGAGTGGCTCCACCGACCACCACTCCTAATGACCTGTCAGAGGATTTTGTGCTGTCAATACAACTTTGGGCTCTTCAGTGTTAGAGGTTCTGATCCCAAAGAGAACAGATTCTTGTCAGGTGATACTGCAAGGGTGTCATTGAATTACAAACTGCTGCAAAGCCCTGGGCTTCCTGTACCCAGGGACCAGCAACTTAAAAGGAACAGTTATGCTGGTGGAGATAATTGAACCTGACCCTCCAACAGGTGGAGGTCAGGCTGCTTTTACACACCAGCAGCAGGAAGGAATATGGTATGTATGGAAACTAGGAGATCCACTTTGTGGCCTCCTGATCCTCTTTTGCCCATTGTAACTGTGAACAGATATGTGCTGCAACCTTGAACTGAGAAAGAGTATGACTATCAAGGATTCAGACACTACAGGGTCATGAATTGGCCAACTAGCTAAGCTATCAACATGTGGCAAGAAGACCTTTGAGGGTGAAGGGAATTCAGAAAGGATGTTGGGTGAGGGAGTGGACAAGTTATAGCCCTGAGGTCAACTACAGTGACTAGGGCTGTGGTTCATCTCTCTAACCTCTTTCTTATTAGTTCCCCACCCCTCCGCCCACAGGGAGAGAGGCCCATGGGGACTATGGAAGCATTTCTTCCCGAAACTCTGTGGAGAAGTAGATCTGTGCAGCTCAAGGGGTGCACTGTGGCAGCCACAAGGATGTGTCTTACGGACATTTAACCAGAGGAAGCCTAACTGACCAAAGGCCCGGCTACTACTCTGTGAAATACACTGCTGAGTCATATCCAGGCCACTCTTCCCACGGGCTTCCAGTGACTGATGTCGCAAGAATCCTGAAGTAGACCCATTCCTGGGAGACACCACTCTCCTCTAATGGCTGGCTGCTCTGAGGATTCCCTGATGACACTGGTGAACCTGCCAAAGACAAGGACAGCCATCAGTCTAGGACACATCCACCCAAGTTTCTCAGACTCCCACTGGGATTTTCCAGCTTTCCAGCCTCACACAGCTCCCTTCCTATTTTCTCTCACGCGGGCATCTCCACTAATAACATTCTTTTACAATTAATCTTGTCCTGGTATCTGCTCCTTGGAGGACTGACATAGCTTGTACAGGAAAGGGTGAGCAAGGGAAGAGTTAAGAATAACTCTTTGCTTTCCTAACTTGAGTTAGTTAGTTAGTTAGTTAGTTAGTTAGTTAGTAAGTTAGGAAAAGGGAGACCAGGGGGTTTCCATTTAAAGAGAGAAGGCATAACAAGAGTTCAAACAAGAGGTGTGTGGGAACATCTGGGTGGCTCAGTCCATTACGCACCTGATTCTTGATTTTGGCTCAGATCATGACCTCACAGTTCCTGGGATCAAGCCCCATGTTTGGGATTCTCTCTTTGTCCTTCTGTCTCTCCCCACTCTGTCTCTCTCTCTCTCTCTCTCAAAAGAAAGAAAGAGAGAGAGAGAGAGAGAGAGAGAGAGAGAGAGAGAGAGAAAGAAAGAAAGAAAGAAAGAAAGAAAGAAAGAAAGAAAGAAAGTTTAAAAAAACCAAAAAGAGCTGTGTGCAAGAACAAAAGGAAGAGAAGGCAGAGAGGTCTCCGGCAAGGACAATTTCACCCATTACGGGTTTCTGTTGCAAATGAAGTTGTCCTTTCCCCACTGGGGGCCTGGTTTCAATTCTTCAAATCTTAAGAGAAGTTCCAACCTCACTTCTGGCTCAAAAGCAGATCCTCATGAAAATATATGGAAGGGAATCAGAGAGAAGCTGACTCTGAGGTTTGTGTCTTCAGTCAGTTAAGCTGCTGTAGCAAAACACTAGGCACTGGTGACTTAACTGGAAGACATTTACTGTTCACAGTTCTGGAGGCTGGGAAATCCAAGACCAGGGTGCAGGTGAGTTCCTGTTGAGGATCATCTTCTTGGTTTACGTATATCTTGCCCTTTTGCCACGTCCTCATGTGGCTTTTCCTGGGTGTGTGCTCATGGAGAGAGAGAGAGATCTCTCATCTTCCTCTTCTTAGAGGATGCCAACTTCTTAACCTTATTTAAACCTAATCCCCTCTGAACGGCCCCACCTCCCAATATCATCACAGGAGGATTAAGTCTGTAACATGTGAATTTTAGAGATGGTGGGTGGGGGGCACAAACATTTCATCCAGAACAGTTTCTTTCAGCCATATTGGGAAACGCTGATTCTCATGGCCACACAGTCTTCATAGAGTTCCCATGCCATGTGGACACTGGGCATAGGAGGCTCCAAACTGTTCCATATTCATTATAGGAAGAAGAAACAAAATACTGACTTACAGAGTGTAATAGCAAAATGCTTTCAGTCCTCCACTCTCAGACTGGTCCACTGTTCTCTGCAGGCGCCTTGCAGACTCTGTTCTTTAGCGTGAAATTCTGGTGTCTGGGGCACACAGTTTCACGGAGAACAATTATTTTCTCTCATTTCCTGCCTTTATCCCTAGCCTTTCTTTTACTTGCAAATATGTTTTAGAAAGGGGGAAATTACATGTGCAAATACAGTAATTTCCTGAACAAGCCCAGAAACACATTCTTGAGGACTGTGTAAGGTTTTGTAAACAGAAGCATGCTTAACTGAGAAAAAAACCTTAGAGAAAAAAAAGCATAATCTCCAGAAACACAAAGCTAGTACAGTTTTCTTAAAAATGCAGAATGGCTTGGGGGCGCCTGGGTGGCTCAGTCGGTTAAGCGTCGGACTTCAGCTCAGGTCATGATCTCACTGCTTGTGGGTTCAAGCCCCGTGTCGATCTCTGTGCTGACAGCTCAGAGCCTGGAGCCTGTTTCAGATTCTGTGTCTCCCTCTCTCTGACCCTCCCCTGTTCACGGTGTCTCTCTCTCTCTCTCTCTCTCAGAAATAAATAAAAAGACATTAAAACAATTTTAAAAATGCAGAATGGTTTGAAATATCGTGATGGAATGAAAGGGACTTACTCTGGCACAAACTCACTTATTTTTAATGAATTTTTTTCAAGATTTAATGTTGATAACGTCACTCCTTAATGTGCTTCAGTTGTTCTCTCGTGGGTTCCCAGGAGGTGGGCTTTGGATTATTTCTCACTTTGCCGTGAACTGCCTCTGTCCAGTGATCTCCTCACTATTCATGTAAGCCCAACACTCCAGTCTTCGTTCCAGCCTCACCACAGTGGTGAAAGGAATTAGCAGTGTCGATAAGATAGGACCGTGTGTATTGGTTTTGTCCTCTTGAGAGCTGAATGCTTTAACACATTTATCAGTTTCCCTTGCTTGACAAATAAGTTAAAAACCGGAACTGTGGTGCCGGAAGTTCCAGAGTAAATAGGACAAGTATTGTTGGCTTGAATATTTCCTTCTTAGAGTAAATCAGAGTTCAAAGAAGCTACAGAATCGAGAAGTGTGCTTTTTATGTGTAATTCAATTCAACAAACATTGATTGTTAAAAATACCTTTAACTTTTCCTTCTCAATACAGTGAGTCCTTTATGGCAGAGGGAGTGTAGGCCCAAACATTGAACTATTTACAGTTGAAGTTATCAGAAGTTATCCATAAGATTAGAGAGCTGGGGAAAGTTCTGCTACAGTTCTGTGGGGTTTTTTCTTTGTACTACTTTTTTTGTGTGCATGTGCTAGTTCCAAACATCCAAATTACAACATTGTAAAATACAAAGAACATTGGATTCAGAGTTGTTGTTTTTTCCCCCCACCATGCTCATTTATTTGGGTCTACACCAGTCCATATTTCCTAAGGTCTTATTACTTAGCAGCAAACACCAGGCTTCATAGTCCATGGGACTGACCAAGTCTGGCTTCCATTGCAATGGAGAAACTGAAAAAAAATCTCTCACAAGTGGCAGAAACTCCTGGGAAAGTAGACGCTATCTGGATGCACATGTGGCTGTCGCCAGTGTGTTCAGATCCATCCATGCCTCAAAGATAAGTGGCCCTTTGTACGTGTCTACTCAGATATCTACACTAGGGTCCCAGGGGTTGCTTGGCTGGCTGGAGAAGGCCTGAGATTGTGTGATGAAGGTATTTGGAGGGATTTTGAACAGAGGTTATGTCACAGAGGGTCAAAGAACAGAGACGGGCCTTAGGTGACATGTAGGTGAAGCTATGGATAAGTAGTATCCAGGGTAGAGCCACTGACATGAGCTATGGCTCCAGGCTTCAGGGCTTCCTGAAGTCCATCCTTGGAGCCTCTAGGGATCTGTGGAGTCTATCTGGGAGCTGCAGGTGGTGTATCTGACCACAGGCACAGAAGGGTAGCATGGCACAGTCCAGACGGGGCAGAAAGGGGAACAGGAGGAAGGGAAGGCATGTTTGCTCAAAAAGGAAGAGAGAAGATTGAAGGGAAGGATTTGGGGGCCCTAGGAAGTTTCTGATAGAGTGGCCCAGGTGACAGGAGGCCTCCTCAGAAAGACTTAGAAAGGTCCTCAGGCTGTGGCTCTAAAAGGTCCTAGGTCCCAGTGACACACTGCACGTGTCTTCTCCTCTCTCACACAAGGCTGATGATTTCCTTCTTAAAGGTTTCCTGAGAAATAGATTTCATTCATCTGAGACTAACTATGTAATGTTTATCATCAGGGAGTCCAAATACCATTTATAGTAATAGTGTTCTATTTTTCTCTCTCTCTCCTTTTTTTTTTTTTATGTTTTATTTATTTCTAGGAGAGAGAGAGAAACAGTGTGAGCAGGGGAGGGTCAGAGAGAGAGGGAGTCACAGACTGAAACGGGCTCCAGGCTCTGAGCTGGCGGTCAGCACAGAGCCCGACGCGGGGCTCAAACCCACGAACCGCGAGATCATGACCTAAGCAAAAGTCGGACCCTTAACCGACTAAGCCACCCAGGCGCCCCTATTTTTCTCTTTTTTACCATGGTGGAAAGTGCAAGCTGCTTCTTTGCCTTACAGAGAGCTCTTTCATCTTCACCACGAGCCTGGGGTCCTTTATTTTCCACACCTGCACAAGGGAGATGAGGCTCCAGGCAGAGTTGGGACTTCGTGGTGTCCTAAGCCTGGGGCAGGTAGAGGCTTGACTCCAAGCTCAGTGCTCTGTCTATCATACTCTCTAAGTGGTTCTTGCTCAGACAGGTCCTACTTTTTGTGCTTAGGGTTTCAGTGCATTACCAAGTCTCAGTTTCATTCTCGTGACAAAGACCACCAGCTACTTTGCTACTCTCTGCCTCAACCAGTTGTTCAGTGATTTTGGTCACTGTGCAAGCAGTCAGAAGGCACTCGGGTATTTGACTACCTGAGATGCAGATGGTAGAAATGTATCACTTCCCCAAAATGCAGCCCTCTGCTTACTCCAGAGTGGGGAGCAGGAGCTCTGCTCTCCCCTCCCCTCTGTAAGGAAAGAAAACCAATCTATCCAATGCTAGGGAACTCTGGAAACAGGCCAAGCCACCCTGAACCTAGAATCCCTGAGGTCTGGAGAATAAATTCAGTTCCAAAGGAAGAGGTGTGCATGGAGACCTAAAGAGCTGTCCTGGGGAGCCTCAGACACATAGGAAACCAGAAGTCATAGATGAGTGGGACAGCTTTACCTTCCTAGATGTAAGACTTGAGCCAGGATCCAAAGCCTGCTCTGGAGAGGACCTCCCTGTTCACACCAGAGCATCCAGGGGGAACTGAGGATACCTGTTCATGGGTGAGAGAAGGTTCTGGACTAAAGATAGTGACTCCCTCAGCAAAGGATGGCTCCAAAGAGGATTGCTAAGTGCCCATGTCAGGGGCATTGGTTAGCAGACTGCAGGAGAGGGACAGGATCTTGGGGGATGTGGGGACTGCCACATCAGTGGAGGGTGATAAAGCTGATCTCGAGACTACCAGGAAGTTCACACACCATAAGGGAACTGCAGGGCAAAAACATTCTTCCCGAACTGACTTAACTGAAACTGGGGAATCAATTCCTATTCCAGATCTCCAGGTCCTTAGACTCCTGGGGTTTGTCCATTGCTTATTTGTGGTGATGGCTTTCCTTTTCTTTTAATCAAACCTTGTGTTTGCCAAGTTAGAATCAGCTTATAGGCTTGTCTGGTGAAGAAAGCTTCCAAAGTCTCTGCCCATGATTTCAGTTGAAACGGCCTGCCCAGGTGCAGGATTGGCTGGTTCCAGGGTTACACTGTATATTTCTTCCAGGTGAAATGGTTGCCTTATAACCCTCCTGATAGATCCACAAACAGGCAGGATTAGTGTGTGGGGCACCTGGTAGACTGCAAAAACTCCTTATGTTCCCCAACTCTCTGTATTTGGAGGAACTTAGTAAAGGGATGAGCTTCCAGAACTTCTTGTGTTTGGTGTTGGTCTTTCACCAATGATTTACTTCCCCTAGTTGTTGAATTGGATGGGGAGGTGGTGATTTATCAGAGAGCCTAGCAGGAAAAACTTGTTGTCATTGCTAAGACCTCAGGTATTGGCTAATTGCAAGTTCCTGGATGGAAGGTGATAAAGGAAATTTTCAACTTTTGATGTTTGTAGGCCCTGCTCCCAAGGCTCCCAGGGAAGCTATACTTTTATATAAATACTTTTATATAAATACTTATATATTTTATATTTGACATTTACCAAGGTCAAAATGACTTGGCAAAACCTCAGCATATGGGCTTCATTTCTGCCCTGAGCACACATTGTACGTCTGATTTGTTTAAAAAATAATCAAAAAGGAGCATTCCAAACATAAAGATAAGAAAAAGAAAAAGCCCCTCCCTGGTTCCCATAAGATTAAAGTCATAAAGTCCTGCATATAGTAGAGTCTAATGATTTGTAGCTTTTTAATGATCCTATCCCAACTGTGCCTGCGCCAGAGCCCTATCTTTGTGAAGATTGTGTGTCCTGGGCAGCTGTCCTAATTTGGGCTCACATAAAACTCTTTCTCTTCTTCTAGAATTTCTAAAAGGTTTGTTCAATTTGCGTCAATATTTTTTGGCATAGTCAGCAGGATATCAGAGCAACTCTCGTGGTTGCCTGGAGGTCTCCTGGAACTTGGCCCTGTACCAGCACAGACCTCTCCAAATTCTCAGCACCTCACAGGTGTATTGGGTGAGTTATGAAGTCCGGACCTCCACACCTGAAGTTGATGGGCCTGAATTTTATCTGCGCAGCTTATCTGAGATATTGAACTAATGTTCTCTAGGCAGGAGTAACCTAGAGGGGTCAGAGTAGAGGGGTTGGTGTTTTAATTTGGCATTATACTAACTGATGTTATTAATATAAGGTTTGAGTAAATTTTCTGGCTAGAAATATGAGAGACTGATTCACTCAGCTCCCAAGAGAAGGGACACTTTCTCCTTCGGGCCAAAGGGTGCTTTCAGGTGACTGCAAGCCTAGCAGAAGTGTCTGATGAAACTCCAGCAGGCTGTATGTACAACATGCATGGAACCTCTACTGGCAGGTGCTTACTTAAAGTATGGGAAATTTTAACTAAGGATAACCTGAGTCTCAGAAGGCCCAAATGGGATTCTTTGACATGTTTCAATTAATTGGGCACACAGTTAGAGAAAGCCAGTTAGAAGACTAAACAACCAGAAGTTAGAAAGCCATTTGATTCAATCAGTGAAGCACCCAACGTTTGAGAGAGACCAGTGTTCAGAGAGGTACTCTGGGCTTCATTCGGTTTACTTATTGCTGCTGTTTTGGGTATCTTTGGATAAAACTGACTGTGTTCTAATTAGAAAATGGAAAATGACTAATTAATGCCATTTTGTGATTAGATTTGTTTTATAAAAGAGGACTAAGAGACTTAGTTTTCACTGGGGGCTAAGGGTTTTAAGAATTAAAATTCTGATAAATGTGATGGAGACTTGACAATGATATGAAAGCAACTCTGAACGTAGGGAAATGGGAGACTTTTAAGAAAGGCATTAGAAATGAGGATACATTTTTGTAGAGGAAGAAAAGTAATTCAGACTCTCTGAAATGAGTCTGGTTGTTTAGAGAAGGAAAACTTAGGACAAATCAAAATGAAAAAAAAGAAAATTATAAAAGGTTTGAGGAGAATCTTCGGAAAATAATTTTGTACGTGGTCAGGACTGACTAAGATTGGAATGAATGAATTTTAAAAGTACACTAGCATTGGGGCGCCTGGCTCAGTCCGTTAAGTGTCTGACTTCAGCTCAGGTCATGAGCTCACAGTTCATGAGTTTGAGCCCCACATTGGGCTCTGTGCTGACAGCTCAGAGCCTGGAGCCTGCTTTGGATTCTGGGTCTCCCTCTCTGTCTGCTCCTCCTTGGCTCATGCTCTGTATCTCAAAAAATAAATAAACATTAAAAAGATTTTTTTAAAGTACACTAGCATAAATAAATACATAAACACATACTTGTACAAGTTTGGAATTTGGTCTTTCTGTTAAAAAGACTAAGTTTTCTTGGATTGTTGGCCTGCTCTTGATAAGAAATTATTAACAAAGTTTTTTTTTCTTTATCTGCCCAGAAAAACAAAGTTCTATGTTTTGTCTTCATTAGTTTTTTTGATTAAGGAAGTTAAAGCTTTTCAATATTAAAAGAGCTAAATTTTGCTAATAACCATGTAATCTTCTGTATTTGCTTTTAGAATCTCTTACAGCCACCTTTGTCAAACAGATTAATTAAGGTTTAAGTTTTCTAATAATCTCTAATCCTATTTAGGAATGTGCTTTAGAACCATCCGAGATTTTTAACAAACTTCCCCCCAAATTCAAATTCTACATGAAGTCTTTTTGACTAATTAGGCTTATTTGGTTTGTTAACTTACATGAGAAGAATTGTCAAACAAATGATGATAAACCTTCTTAGGTTATATCGTGTGGGTAAATGCTGTAGCAAAAATTATATAAAATTCCTAAAGATTTAATACGTCCTGGTATAATGTCATTATTTGAAATTCTACTGATTGAAATGTTGCATGTCACAAAAATAACCACATATCCTTGTCAGCTGCATTTTAGGGAACTCCTGTCAGTCTTTTAACCCTGGCCATGTTTTGAGTCTTATCATTGCAGTTAGCACCCTGTTCTTGAAAATATGTTTTAGCTTCAAGGAGATTCACGAAAAGGACTTTTGATGAGCGAAGGATTCTGATATCTTTAAGACTGTAAAACTAAACTGGGTAAGAATTTCCAGAACTAATGGAAAAACTACATTCAAACAGAACAAGGATTAATAATGTGAGACTAAGTGCATTGAAAAGATGATTGTAGATTTTATGACTCTTGTTTAAAACATTGCTGGTTCTCTAATGTTTGCTCTTCCAGATTTAAGAAAACCTTTTCTCTTAAGATATCTATGGCTTAATAGAAATGTGATAAAATATTCCTTTGTAAGCAAATAGAAACATTTGTCTTTTCTCCCTATCTGAACCCTCCAGAATTTAGAAACTCTACATGAGTATTCTTTCTCTCATGGCAATTATCGTCATTTACATAAATCCAATGAGAATCTGTTCTCCTTGTAACAGGACACCATTGAAAGCATTGGCTACATTACCAAGGCTTTAACTGGAATGTCATATTTGAGAGACACCTGCATAGACTCAGGTATGACCAGACAGGTTTAAAGAACTAAGATTGACTTTATGCAGCCAATAAAACCCCTTGGAATTGTTGGCCTGATACCTTACTTATAGAGTTTTCAGGAGTCTTACCAGGTGAGCAAAGAATATCACTTCCTGGCAGGTGCAGAAACTTCAGGATATTTTGGGGACCTCAGGAAAAGAGAAATTCACCCACATCTACAGGTGTTGCAGGTGAGTCTGATGGCAAGTATTTGTCTGGGCTTCTGACCTTGGGAGGCTATTAAAAGTTCAATGTGAAATGCCTTATAAACATTTCGAGCAAAGCAGATTTTTAAAAACCTATATGGTCAATAAGTATTCTTGCTTTGTCTATGTAAATAAGTAGGACAAATATGTTAAAAAATTGACTTATTTTACAAATGAATTAGTTTTAATTTGGATATCTTCCACAGAAATGAGGGTGCTTTTAGGGAGGAAAAATTAAGTTTCAACAACACACCTTTTGTAGATGTTAGATTCTAGTTCTGATTAATTGTCTTTGAATGTTTGCCTATAAAACCAGGCTGGATCCTGAATTCTTCTGGTTTCCTCAAATGCCTGGCTATGACTCTCCAAATGAAGTTTTCCAATTTTCTCCCATTCTCTTGACTTGGAATCACTGAGAACTAAAACTGCCTCTTTTCCTGAAGCCCTGCAAACTGAAGCTAGACAACTTGAGGTAAACTTCAGAGAAATTTCTTCCTTCCTTCCTTCCCTTCCTTCCCTTCCTTCCCTCCTTCCTTCCTTCCTTCCTTCCTTCCTTCCTTCCTTCCTTCCTTCCTTTCTTTCTAATAAAATTTGTATTGTTTATTTATATTTGAGAGAGAGACAGAGATAGAGTGGCAGAGAGAAACAGAGACAGAATCTGAAGTAGGCTCCAGGCTCCAAACTGTAAGCACAGAGTCCCACACAGGGCTTGAGCCCATGAGCCGTGAGATCATGACCTGAGCTGAAGTCAGATGCTTAATTGACTGAGCCACCCAGGTGCCCCCAGAGAAATTTCTACAAGAGCTCATATATAGAGATGTTCTTCATGCCTGTTGTTCTATGGGCCACTCAAAAGGATGAATAATTATTTTACTGTTTCAAATTGTCCTCAAATTCCTCCAATAAACCCTAGTGGCTGCATTTTTCTTGTTAATATTATTGTACCTGATTTGATCATATTTCATTGAGGATTTAAACAATTAAACCTTAGAAGTGATATCCATGCATCATTTTCTTGTGTGTGCTCTTGATCAGGCTTGGGGAATGTATTTTTGTAATTAGCTGTGTTGATTTAAAGGAGCAGGACGGGAGAGAGGAGTAGACATGCTGAAGCAGCTCCAGTTCTTCCTGTCGGCTGTCCTGCTGCTTGCCTGTGTCTTCTTCTACCAGCTCAGCCTGAAGTCCAGCTGCCTCTTCTCTTGCCTTCCTCCCCCAAAGTTCCAGCAGGACCCGGAAACCATCCTGGGCCATGGGCGTGGCATTGTGTTCATTGAGACCTCAGAGAGAATGGAGCCAACGCCTCTGGTCTCTTGTGCCGTGGAATCTGCTGCCAAAATTTACCCTGAGAAGCCTGTGGCGTTCTTCATGAAGGGTCTCAACAACACCTCAAGGCTGCCCTCAAACTCCACTTACCCAGCCTTTTCCCTCCTCTCAGCCATGGACAATGTTTTCCTCTTCCCTTTGGATATGAAAAGGCTGTTTGAAGACACACCGTTGCTTTCATGGTACACTCACGTAAGTATTCAGAGAATCTTAGAATGTCAGCATTGGGAGGTACCACAGAAAATGAGCCCAATCTCCTCATCTCTTAAAAAAAATATGATTTATTGTCAAATTGGTTTCCATACAACACCCAGTACTCATCCCAACACCCTCATCTTATGGATAGATAAACTGAGCACAAAGACTCAGTGTCAGAGATGGGACTAGAACCCAGATCCTGGTCTTCTTTCTACAGTGTTGAATCCTGATTCAAATAAACAGGAGAGACTTCAGTTAGGTTTATCTCTAGCCTGGTGTCCTTTGCTTCCAGACTTACTTCTTAGGAACTAGGCTTCTTTTGAGACTATTCTGAATGAAATGAGTTTTGATAACTTTTATGGGATTATGTATAATCACTTATTTTTCACTTATTTAAACCCACCTATGTTAAACTTTTTTTTGCATCTGAGTGGGAAACAAGGTGATATTTAATTTGAAAATGATGTGAATAGAAAATTCGTGAAGAATCAAGTGGAGTGCTGCTATATGAGATTGGGTTATATTGAGATATGACCAAGAAACTCCTGGAGCTCTTGAGAATTTTGTAATCTTCATCTTAGTAACATAGTATAATAAGGCAATAACATTTCAATTAAACATTTCTCTCACAGAGGACCCACAATCAGATAATGCTTAAGGAAATTATAGTACAACCACTCAATGATTCTACTATGCAGGTTTAGCTGTGACATCTTATGAAGACTACAACTCAATATAGAATAAGTACACTTCCATTAGAATGTAATTGTAATTATTTTACCTATGTACCACCTCCCCCCAACCACATTGAAGAAAAAAGCCTGAAGAAAATACACAACACAAAGTAATCATAGGTGTTTTAGTGTGATTGGATGGGGAGTGCATTTAGTGATGAGAATATGTTAATTTTACAAATAAAATTATTTTAAAAACAAAAAAGTAATTTAAAAATCAGCATCAAAATACTACCATTTGCTTGTCATATAAAGTCCTTTCTAAGTTCTAATTGTGGGCTAGACCAAACGTCAGATGGTAAATACTTTGTCAAGGGGCCAGATGGTAAATAAACACTTAAGGCTTTTCAGGACAAAAGGCAATATTGAGGCCATTATGGCAGTACCTGTGTTAGTTTCCTATGGCTGCGGTAACAAATGGCCGCAAACTTGGTGACCTAAACCAACGGACATTTGTTCCCTTTTGGTGCTGGAGGCCAGAAGTGCCAAATTCATTTCACTGAGTGGATATCAAGGTGCTGGCAGGGCCACAGTTCCCAGGGAAGCTCTCCGAAAAAATCCTTCCAGTGGAGATCTGCACATGTCCTTTCCCTCTGTGTGTAGGACCTTTCCCTCTACATCTGTTTTTAAAGGATACTTGTGAAACTATTTAGGTCTCATAGCAGGACAACCCAGGATAATCTCTCCATCTCAAGATCCTTCCTGTAATCACGTCTGCAAAGGTACTTCTCAGATGAGGTAACATTTGCAGGTTCTGGGATTTAGGACCTGATGTCTTTGAGTGGCCATTATTCAGTCTACGACAGTATTATATATACAAAAAAGAAAACTCCTATCATGCCCTGCCTCATTCACCTGGGGACTGAGTGTGCTTCCCTGGGTGAGGACACATTTGAGCCTACTTACTATTAGCTGGAGACATTTTCTAGACTAAGCAACAGACGTGTGAGGCTATTGGCCAGTTTTACTTTTGGCACCAGATGACTTCCATAACCAGAGTGCCCATCTCTTCTCCTGAAGAGCCTGGAGGTCTCAAATAGAGACTTATCTGGAGGCGATGGAGCAGCTCCTCAGACTGAGATTTCACCGGCAGCTGCTGGCACAGGGGTCCCAACAAATCAGTGGCGACCAGAGCAGGCCACTGGGAAGCAGCAGGGGACGCCCCAGGCTGGGAAGGCAGGCTCTGGCAGCAAAGAGGGTCCCTGGAGGGGACACACTGGCTAGGTCCCTGTTGCTCTCAGGGCTAGCCTTCTAGAAGGTATTCCAGGAGGCCTAAACAAGAACGGCAATGTGTTTGCCTACTTTCCCCACAGCTAAGCCGGACCTACATTACCTAAACTGTGTTTTGCTCCTCACACAAATAAATCTCTGCTCAAATTGTTTTGGAAGATGCTGCATTCTATCCTTTAAAAAAATTTTCCCCTCACAGTCTAATCATGTACATGAACAGATTAAAGGCTCTGTAGTTCTGAACCAAAGAAATGTTAATTTGATTCAACCCAGAATTTTCCAAACGTATTTGAGCATGAATGCCTCTTTTGATAGGGCATAAATATTTTCTTGGAGCTGATGTTTCATAGAGCACAGTGGGGTCTTCTGAGCTGTACCTCAGTTTTACCAGGTTGAATTTTAGGAACAAGGTGGGTGGGGGGACACAGAGCCCTTAAGTGTCAGCCCCATCTGAGCCTGCAGGGTACTGCACCAGACTATGCATTTGCAATGATCACACCATGATGCCTTTGGGGTAATGTTCTGTAGCATGTTCTACCCCACTGGGGATGGCTCAATGTGCCATCACTTGCTGGTGTCTACTGGATTTGCTGCACTGATTTGGCAACTGTAGCCTTTGAAGATGCCTGGGGTTGAGTACTGTGGGGGTGGAAGGGGATGGGCAGCCAGAACCCTAACCCACTTCCTAGAGCTCACCCCTGTGGGAGCTTTTGTGTTTTAGGTTGATGTTAGTCCAATGCCCACAGAAAGGCAGGCTCCTTCCTCCTCTGGTTTTGTGTGGCTTTTGATATCCTATGTCTCTGGGCCTGTTCACTAGCAATCACCAAATTACCAAATGATCATTTTTACTTATTTTTACCAAAACCTTATTTCTTTTGAATAAGTAGATCTCTGGAGCCAGACTGGCTGGGTTCAAACCCAGCCTCTGCCTCTCTCACCTTGGACAAATTACTGAACTTCTTGTTTCTTTTAGCTTTTAACTTGAAAAAATGGGAATAATCATAATACCAGTCTTTGAGCATTTGTGTAGATTATAAAGAGATTGGAACAGTTTTTGATAAATTTTGCTATTATTATTTATGAAGTTTTCAGCAGTTGTATACAATTCTTGTGACGTTAACAACTTGTGTAAAGATTCCTGCAAACCATTAATTGACTTGCCTTCATTTGGCCTTACAGCAGAGATTTTTTTTTAATTAAAAAAATTTTTAGTGTTTTTTTTTTTTATTTTTTTAAAGAAAGAGAGAGACAAAGTGTGATTGGGGAAGGGATAGTGAGAGAATGGAGCACAGAATCTGAAGCAGGCTGTAGGCTCTGAGCTGTCAGCACAGAGCTGGATGTGGGGCTCCAACTCATGAACCATGAGCTCATGTATGCTTAACCAACTGAGCCAACCAGGCACCCCCTAGAGCAAAGTTTTAAAGAATGTTTACTTTGTTGGGACACTAGAGTGGCTCAGTTACTTAAGTGTCTGACTCCTGGTTTTGGCTAAGGTTATGATCTCATGGTTTGTGCCCACATTGGGCTCTGCCCTGACGGTACAGTGTGGAGCCTGTTTGGGATTCTCTCTCTCTCCCTCTCTCTATGCTCCTCGCCTATGCACACTCTCCCCCCACTCTCTAAATAAATAAATACACTTAAAAAAAAGAATGTTTATTTTGTCAAATGCCAATTATTTAAGTTCAATCTTTCTTTGCTTTTTATTTATTTCTTGGAGTGCCTGGGCACCTCATTTGGTTCAGTGTCTGACTCTAGCTCACATCATGATCTGATGGTTCATGGGTTCAAGTCCTGCATGACGCTCACTGCTGTCAGCATGGAGCACCCTTTGGATCCCCTGTTCCCCTCTCTCTCTGCCCCTCCCCCACTAACATTTTTTTCTCTGTCTCTCTCAAAAAAAAATTTAAAAACATAAAATTTTATGTATGTATGTATGTATGTATGTATTTAAGTAGGCTCTGTGCCCAGTGTGGAGCACAGTGCAGGGTTTGAAATCACAACCCTGAGATAAAGACTTGAGCTGAGATCACGTGTTGAGCTCTCCAGTTGTCCCTATGTTCAATCTTTTAATCAACATATTTCAATCCAGAAAAGTCTATTTCATTTTCTCTATTCAAAATTTTAGCATTCCATTTGGGAATGTTGCCATTTATAGCAATTAGTTTTTATTGCCATTTATTATGAATAGTTTCTATTCTTTTTAGAGTCATTTTCTGTTTTGCTCCTGTGTTAGCATTTGCAGTCATCCTTGACTCCTTTCCCTGCCCCCACATCCAATCCATCCACACCCTGCCCCATTTCATCTGAACCGTGTGCCTAGGATCTGACCATTTCAGCAGCCTTCCTAACTTGCCTCTGTGCTTCTGCCCTTGCCACCTCCCAAGGCTTGCCCCTGTCTGTTTTCCACAGAAAAGTCAGATCACACCACTCCTTTCTTCCAAACCCTCAAGTAATTTCAGTCTTCAAATAACTCCAGCCTACATGATCTACCCTCCCTCTCCATCCATCCCTCTCTGCTCTCATCTCCTACCCCTCTCCTTCACTGCCCTGCACTGGCCACACTCTCTTCTCTATTTCTGCACACAGCCAGGGTGTTCCTACCTCAGGGCCCTTGAGCTTGCTGAAACCCAAGGTAAGATAGTGCTCCACCCTGCCCCCTTCATGTCCTCCTTATCCAGCTTTTTTCCCCTTCACAGTCCCTATGACACCTGACATATTATATATTGATTTGTTTATTGTCTATCTCTTCCAGGTAGGGATTTTTGTCTGTCTGTCCCCTGCTATCTCCCTAGGAGTTATAACAGAGCTTGGCACATTGAAAGCAGGCCCTCAATGAATATTATTAAAGGAAATAATTAGTGAAAGAAGGTATGCATGCATTTTAAGATTCTTTTTACCAATTTCTCAAAAAGCATACATATTGATCTACTCTATAGTTTCCTAGTTTATTTTTTCTTTATTAGTTTTAGCATTTCTAGGACTCAAAAAATTCTTTCTTCACAGCTTCATATTTGTGGTTAAAGTACACTCTGCTGATAAGGGCTCATATGGTTTATTGTGAAATCCCTTCAGGGTTTCTTCTTTACCATTCCATCGCTTTAATTAAAAAACAAATTCATTAATTCTTTAAAAGCTGCTAAAGTCTTCGCACTGATACAGGTTGCTGTAAACTTTTCACTGAAAGGCAAACTTTTGAGTGGAGGTAAGTTTGGTCAATTTGCAAAATTAGGCTTTTGTAAGTAGATTTTTGAGAAGCCAGCTTGCTTCCTTCTGCTCAGCTACTGCGGGCTGGACTCTGGTTGTGACACCTTTCCATTTCCCCTGTTGCTGTGGCTGATTTGCACATGTTCCTGCAGATCAATGCCAGTGTGGAGAGCAACTGGCTCCACGTCAGTTCAGATGCGTCCCGCCTGGCCATCATTTGGAAATATGGCGGCATCTACATGGACACTGATGTCATCTCCATCCGGCCCATCCCTGAGGAGAACTTTCTGGCTGCACAATCTTCTCAGTACTCTAGTAACGGGGTGTTTGGATTCCTCCCCCACCACCCCTTCCTGTGGGGGTGCATGGAAAACTTTGTTGAACACTACAATTCAGCCATCTGGGGCAACCAGGGTCCCAGTTTGATGACGAGGATGTTGAGACTGTGGTGCAAACTCAGAGACTTCCAGGAGGTGAGTGATTTCCGGTGTTTGAACCTGTCCTTCCTACACCCCCAGCGATTTTACCCCATCTCCTATCCAGAGTGGAGGCGCTACTATGAAGTCTGGGACAAAGACCTGAGCTTCAATAACTCCTATGCCCTGCATCTGTGGAACTACATGAACAATGAAGGAAGGTCTGTGGTTAGAGGGAGCAACACGCTGGTGGAAAATCTCTGCCGTAAGCACTGTCCCAGGACTTACAGGGACCTGATTCAGAGCCCAGAGGGCTCGGTGACTGGGGAGATGGGTCCAGGTAACAAATAGAGCCAACACTGGGTTGTTGCCACGTCATAGTACTGGAAGCTTCCTGGAGTGCCAGCTTGCAGTTCGTGTCCACGTTCCCCAGGGGTGTGGAGGCGTGCCCAAGTGTCAGTTAGGGGTAGCTTTCTCTGTGTTTAATAGAAAAATCCCAAAGACCATTGGTGTATAAAATACAGAAGTTTATTTCTCTCTCATTTAAAAGAAGTCTGAAGGCAGATGATTCACAGGGCTTGTGGTCACTCTAGTCATCAGGTACCCAGGTTTCTTGCACATTTCTGTTTGCCATCCTTAGTCCCTGGTCTATATGACTGCTTGACTTCCAGCCCATTATGTCTGCATTTCAGGCAGTAGGATGAAGGAAGGTGGAAGGTACACCTCCTTTATTTAATGAAGACTTCCTACAAGTGCTGTGTAACACTTTCCTTTACATCTCACTTGCCAGAATGTAGCTGCAAGAGACGCTGTACAATTTAAGGAGGAAGAGAAGAAAATGGGTGTTAGGAGAGGGAGCGAACAGTTTTTCTACCCATTAAATTTTCTTCTGTAAGAGTAATTTCAGGACAGAATGGACTAGGGAAAAGGAGTCTTGATTTCTGATCCTGACCTTGATGTTCATTAATTCATTCAGTCAATGAGTATTAACCAAGCCCCTTCTGTGTGCCAAGCACTGATTTTAGGTGCTGAAAATACAGCTAGATCAAGCAGACAAGGTTTCTTCCTAATCAGTTTGGGCTTCAGCAGCAAAGTACCACAGACTGAGTAGTTTAGAAACAACAGAAATGTATTTTTCGCAGTTGTGGAGGCTGTTAGTCCAAGATTAGGGGGCCAGCATACTCAGGTTCTGGTGAGGACCCTCTTCCAGTGGCAGAGGGCACTTTTCTTGTTGAGTCTGTATATAGGCAAAAGGGTAAAGGGAGCTCTGTGGGGTCGTTTTTATAGAGGAACTAATCCCACTCATAAGAGCTTCACCCTGGTGACCTAATTACCTCCCAAAGGCCCCACCTTCTAATATCATCACATTGAGGGTTAGTATTTCAACATATGAATTTTTAAAAGTTTGCTAAAACTTAAAGAGGAGCAGAGAGAGAGGGAGACACAGAATCTGAAGCAGGCTCCAGGCTCTGAGTTGTCAGCACAGAGCCCGACGTGGGGTCTGAAACCACAAACCGCAAGATCATTACCTGAGCCGAAGTTGAACACTTAACTGACTGAGCCAGGTGCCCCTCAACTTATGAATTTTGGGGGGACATGAACATTCAGTCCACAGTAGGGCTCTGGTACTTACATCCTAATGATGGCCACATACCCCTCTGATAGCCCCTGCCCTCCCCAGGGTGTCTGCTGTTCCTGCCTTACCTCATTTGGCTCATAAAAGCAAATTACAAATTCCAGTTTTAACAAACCACTTCCTCTTTCACAGTCACGTAGAAAGCTGCCTTCTTTTTTCCAGGATGTATGAGAATCAATATTTCTTCTACAAATACTCATTAACCAAGATTTTCTAGAACTTTCCTTTTGGTAGTTTGCTCTATAAGAAAATAATTACATATTTTCCAAAAATAAAAATATGATTTTTCAAACTATATTCTCCCCATCTCCTTTCATTCTGCTATTTCCCCCTTTGAGAATCACTGTTGTGATAGTCTTATTTTTTATAGTCTTATTTTTTAAATTTATTTATTTTTTTTTTATTTTAGAGAGAGAGAGAGAGCACAAGCAAGCAGGGGAGAGGGAGAGAGGGAGAGAGAGACAGAGTCCTAAGCAGGACTTGGGACTTGATCCCACAATCCTGGGATCTGACCTGAGCCAAAAGCAAGAGTCAGACACTCAACTGAGTAAGCCACCCAGGTGCCCTCTGACAATCTTATTTAAAAAATGCTCACAAGTCTTGTCTGTACCCTAGCTTTATTTATTCCCAGCTACTTGCTCTGGATTCTTGGATATCTGACACCCTGGTCAGACTATGAGGCCTCCTGGTCCTCCTCACAGCTGCCCTCTGACTTGTGTCCCCAGAACCCCAATGATTTTCAGCTCTCCTGCCTGTCTCCACAGTTGAGGGCCAGTTACCTCAGGGAGGAGGGCCACACACATTGGATCATGTTTCCACATCTGGAGAATACATGATATATTTTTTTAATGTTTTTTATTTATTTTTGAGAGACACAAAGCAGGGGTGGGTCAGAGAGAGAGGGAGACACAGAATCCAAAGACAGGCTCCTGGCTCTTAGCTGGCTGTCAGCACAGAGACCAATGTGGGGCCCAAACCCATGAGCCATGAGATCATGACCTGAGCCAAAGTCGGGCGCTTAACTGAGCCACCCAGGCACCCCCGGAGAATACATGATAAATGGTTCTCCAACTAACATTCCCAAGGGTTTTGAAGGGTTTGGTGAGGAAAAGTTTTAATATTTAAAAAACATATGAGTTGTTTCATGATAGGACCAAATAGGTCAATCTGAATGTCACATGTCTTTATGCTGGGCTATGATGATATGAAGTCACTGTGTTAATGTTGATAATTTGATGTTTGTAGGGAGATTTACCTGACAAAGTGCCTTAGGTTAATAAAATGTGAGAAAGAAATTAATAATACATTGCTTAATGAATGTAGTTCGCTTAGTAGAAAAGGATACTTCAAGACATGGCAGTGAGGGGGAGGATTGGGCAAAGTGATAAAAGTCTTGAGTGGTAAGAAGTGTGGGATTTCTGGGGCTCCAGATGGCCCTAGACTCCTTCTGGCCTTCTACGAGTCTGGGCCACACGTTTATGTCATGATATACTTTGAAAATAAGCCATGCTGGTATTTTCTCTATATTAATTTTTTTTTTTCAAATCCCACATTCAGAATTTCAAACAACAAGATTGTATGGAGTCAAGTGTCAAAGGGCCTCTTGCACCACTGTCAGGTTTGGTATGCGTTGCTCACCTTTTCTCTGCATGGATAGCATGCTAGTGGTAGGAAGCCTTGGCCACCAGCCTTCCAAGTATTTCCAGTTCCTCCTTGTCTGCCTTACTCTTCCCTCCAGAGCCCCTACAACACAGCAATTAAAGGGTTAAGACTGGCCCCAGAAGGCTGTCTAGTTTCCAGCTCTAGGGTTAGTGCCTGTGCAAGTCAGGTAGTTAAATATTTTGAATATCACCCCTGAATTTCTCATATGAATAGTTTTTTTTAAAAACATAAATGGAATTGTATAGCACACAGTATTCTGTCAGTTGTTCTTCACATCATCGGTATGTATCCTGGATGCCTTTTCATTAGCATACTGTGTTCTTCATAATGGCTTCAGAGTGCTTCAATTTAGGACATCTCATAATCTATTTAATGAATAACTGGTGGATATTTAAGTTGATTCTAATTTTAATGGTGCATGTAATGCTGTTGCAAAAGGCCTAATTGCTGCACTTCTAAGGATTTTACATTTTGATGTGGTGCCAATTCAAAGGCTGTTTGAAATTGCTCGTTTTCCCATCTTTCACCAATGCGAAAAATCTATTTAATTTTGACTATACCATAGTTTTAAAAATGTATTTAATTGTCATATTAATTTTGGTGAGGTTTAGTGTTTCACATGCTTAATAATATATATTTTCTTATTCTGTGAATTGTCAAATATCTTTTGTCCACTTTCCTATTGGGTTGTTTTTCTATTTCTTATTTAAAAATTTTTTAAAATCTTTATTTATTTGTTTCTTTATTTAATGTTTCTTTATTTTTGAAAAAGAGAGAGACAGAGTTCGAGTGGGAGAGGGGCTGAGAGAGAGGGAGACACAGAATCCAAAGTAGGCTCCAGGCTCTGTGCAACACAGGGCTCCAACCCATGAACTGTGAGGTCATGACCTGAGCTGAAGTTGGATGCTTAACCAATTGAGCCACCCAGGTGCCCTAATCTTTATTTATTTTTGAGAGGGAGAGAGACAGAGTGCAAGTGGGGGAGGAGCAGAGAGACAGGGAGACACAGAATCTGAAGCAGGCTCCAGGCTCTAAGCTGTCAGAACAGGGCACCATGTGGGGCTTGAACCCTTGAACTATGAGATCATGATCTGAGCTGAAGTCAGATGCTTAACCTACTGAGCCACCCAGGAGCCCCTTTCTATTTCTTATTGATTTATAACCACCCTTTGTATATTAAGGACACAAACATTTAATTATTTTAGTGTAATTTTTTTCAGTTTATCCCAGCTCACCATACCTTGAATCTATTTTTAGACTCAGAGAGTGGGTCCTGGTTAGGCTGACCCTGCATTTTTCATTTTGTAGAAGGGAGCAGTTTTTTCCTGAAAAAGGAGATCTCTTTTGTAAGTGCATCTGTGTC
The DNA here is from genome assembly GCF_003009895.1 of Hyaena hyaena. Taxonomy (NCBI): domain Eukaryota; kingdom Metazoa; phylum Chordata; class Mammalia; order Carnivora; family Hyaenidae; genus Hyaena; species Hyaena hyaena. The sequence goes on from NW_024081505.1 coordinate 286,659, forward strand.
TTTTAAAGTGATTTTTTTTTTCAGGGAATGCACTAGAATATAGGTCATGCCTATATGGTCCGCCCTCAGCTCCAGCCAGTTCTTGACATGTCAGAGTGCAGGTCGCTTTTGCCAGATCCTCAGAGTTTTCAAGAGAAATCAGCAAACCAGATTTTTATGTAAAATCTCCCTTTGACTATAAACCAGTCTATCCACCCATCAACACTGTGAAAACTCAACAATATACTTTTGACCTATAATTGCCTCAGTTACCATTTGCAGCCAGCATCCTGGCATTGGGAGACCTGTCCCATAAACCTCAGATGCCCTCTGGAGGCTAGAGCTGGGTCTGGAGCTGGCTTCTGAGCTGTGATGCCAACAGTTGACAGCAGAGAGCACTCCTATTGTGGGCTGCCTGGGGTCTAAAGTCCACCTTCAGTCAGCAGTCTGTACCACTGTGTCCTGTCACAGCGCTAAGGGTAGGAAGGAGACCAGTTGTGATGTTATCTCTGCTGAGTCAGGCTGGCCTGAGGAAGGGGTGAGAGGCTATGGGGTCAGATAAGAACCGTAGGCATTCAGATCCCACCCTCTTTGTATTCTTCAGAACCTAGAATAGAGCACATAGGAGGCACTTAATATCTCTTGGCTATATTGAATATTGGAATGTGGCCCAGTAGAGGAACGATGTGAAGGTTCCATGCATGGGAAGTCTCGGTCAGCTGACAAGGTAGACGAGGCTGTATGTCAAGTTCACTTTCTCAGGACAACCCTGCAAAGGAGGGTACCTCATTTACCCAAAGGGGAATTGAGGCTGGTGTAAATGATATATACAAATACAGGTGGAGGCCGCCAGAGCTACTTTCTCATACTTCAGGGATACAGTGGGAAGAGAACTGAGAAACAAATTCTCCAAGCCCCCACAGGCTTCACACTTGTTTGAACTCTAGAAGGCACATCACTGACTGCCAGGCCCCAGACCAAGCCTAGAGATGGTTTAGTTAATTGATTCTCATAATGACCCTGCGAGACAGAGCTTATTTTTCCCATTTTACAGAAGGGTTAAGTGACTTTCCCAGGGTTACATAGTGTGGGAATGTGGAAATGTAAATGCATCTTTTAAAATGTTTAATTCCAGGATAGTTAACACACAATATTATATTAGTTTCAGGTGTACAATACAGTGATCCAACAATTCCATACATCACCCAGTGCTCATCACAAGGGTCCCATTAGCCATTTCACCCATCGCTCAGCCCCCTCCTCTCTTGTAACCATCGGTTTATTCTCTATAGTTAACAGTTTCTTGGTTTGCCTCTCTTTCTCTCTTTTCCTTTGCTCATTTGTTTTGTTTCTCATTTTTTATAGGGTGTCCTATGTTTAGTTTTTTAATGTTTCTTTCTTTTTTTGAGAGAAAGAGAGAGAATGAGCAGGAGGAGGGGCAGAGAGAGTAGGGAGAGAGGATCCAAAGCAGGCTCCATGTTGACAGCAGCAAGCCCAATGTGGAGATCAAACTTATGAACCATGAGATCATGACCTGAGCCTAAGTTAGAAGCATGATGCTTAACCAACTGAGCCACACAGGCACCCCAGCTTATTTTGTTTCTTAAATTCCACATATGAGTGAAATCATATGGTATTTGTCTTTCTCTTACTGACTTATTTTGCTTGGCATTATACTCTCTAGCTCCATCCATGTTGTTGCAAATAGGTTGCAAATAGCAAGATTTCATTCTTTTCTATGGCTGAGTAATATTCCATTGTGTGTGTGTGTGTTGTATGTGTGTCTACCACCTCTTCTTTATCCATTCATCTATTGTTGGCATTTGGGCTGCTTCTTTAATTTGGCTATTGTAAATAATGCTGCAATAAACACAGAGGTGCATAAATCCCTTTGAACTAGTGTTTTTGTGTTTTTTTGGTAAACACCCAGTAGTGTGATTGCTGGATCATAGGGTAGTTCTATTTTTAACTTTTTGAGGAAGCTCCATACATTTTTCAGAGTCGCTGCACCAGTTTGCCTTCCCACCAATAGTGCACAAGAGTTCCTTTTTCTCCACATCTTCACCAACACTTATTGTTTCTTGTGTTTGATTTTAGACATTTGGACAGGTGTGCAATGGTATCTCATTGTAGTTTTGATTTGCATTTCCCTTATGTTAAGCGACCTTGAGCATCTTTTCACGTGTCTGTTGGCCATCTGTATGTCTTCTTTGGAGAAATGTCTGTTGATGTTTTCTGCCCATTTTTTAAAAAGAATTATTATGCCGCCTGTTGGTTTTTATATTTTTATTATTTAAAATTTTTTAAATACTTATTTTTGAGAGAGAGAGACAATGTGGGCAAGAGGAAGAGAGAGAGGGAGACAGAGGATCTTTTTTTTATATAAATTTTTTTAACGTTTATTCATTTTTGAGAGACAGAGACAGAGCAAGAGTAGGGGAGGGGCAGAGAGAGTGAAAGAGACACAGAATCTGAAGCAGGCTCCGGGCCCTGAGCTGTCAGCACAGAGCTTGACACGGGGCTCGAACCCATGAACCATGAGTTCATGACCTGACCTAAAGTCAGACGCTTAACCGACTGAGCCACCCAGGCACCCCAGGGGGGACAGAGGATCTAAAGCAGGCTTTGCACTGGCAGCAGAGAGCTGGATGCAGGGCTTGAACTCATGAATTGTGAGATCATGACCTGAGTCAAAGTTGAACATTCAACCAACTGAGCCACCCAGGTATCACCTGCCCATTTTTTTAAAAATTTTTTAATTTATTTCTAGGAGAGAGACAGAGAGAGAGACAGCGTGAGCAGGGGAGGGTCAGAGAGAGAGGGAGTCACAGACTCCGAAATAGGCTCCAGGCTCTGAGCTGGCAGTCAGCACAGAGCCCGACGCGGGGCTCGAACCCATGAACCGCGAGATCATGACCTAAGCGAAAGTCGGATGCTTAACCGACTAAGCCACCCAGGCTCCCCTCGCCTGCCCATTTTTTAATTGGATGATTTGTTTGTATGTGTGTTGAGGTTTATCAGTTCTTTATATATTTGGTTACTAACCCTTTATTGGATATGTCATTTGCAAATATTTTCTACTTGGTAGATTGCCTTTTAGTTTTGTTTATTGTTTCTCTCACTGTGAAGGCTTTTATTTTGATGCAGTCCCAATAGTTTATTTTTTCAATTGTTTCCCTTTTCATAGTAGACATATCTAGAAAAAATGCTGCTGCTACAGCTGATGTCAGAGAAGTTATTGCCTGTGCTCTCTTCTAGGATGTTAATGTGTCTTTGACTCTAAAGCCCAGACGCAATTCTCTCCCCTAGTAGGTGGCAGGAATTCCTGGAGTGAAAAGTGTGCCCTGGCCAGGAGGGAGAGGAGGAACAAGATTCCCCATCAAACTAGATGATTTACAGACATCCCTACTTGGTCTTGGTCCTGGCCAGCCAGTTTCTTGTTTGTTTTTTTTTACATTTAAAAAATTGTGGTTAAAAAAATACACACACACACACACACACACACACCATAAAATCTACCATTTTAACCATTTTCAAATGTACAATTCAGTGGCATTAAGTACATTCAACCAACACCGCTATCCACCTCTAGAACTTTTCCATCGTCCCAGACTGAAACTCTGTACCCATTAAACAACAAGTCTCTATTCCCTACAACCCTAGTCCCAGCCCCTGCTAACCACTATTCTATTCTGCATATCTCTATGAATTTGATTATTCTAGTTACCTTATATAAACGAAATCATAACATTTCTGCTTTTGTGTCTGGTTTATTTCACCTAGCATATTGCCAAGGTTCATTCATAACGGGGCGTGTAATAGTACTTCATTATGTTTTAAGACTGAATAATAGTTCATTGCACGTATGTACTACATTTTGTTTATCCATTTATATGTTAATGGACACTTCAGTTGTTTACACCTTTTGGAACTGTGAATAATGCTGTTATGAACAAGAGTGTACAAATACCTGTTTTAGTCCCTGTTTTAATTCTTTTGAGTATACACCCAGAAATTAAATTGATCAATCATAAGGTAATTTTATTTTCAATTCTTTGGGAATCGCCATTCTCTTTTTCACAGCAGCAGTACCATTTTATATTCCCATCAGTAACGAAAGGCGGGGAGGTGGGAGGTCCAATTTCTCACATCCTTGCCAACACTTGTTCCCATACACTTTTGCAGATTGAGACTGGAGCGAGAGGAAGGCCTTTAAAAAAATCCCAGAAATCTGAGTCTCAGTAAAGCAAAGACTGGCTAGGGATCCGGGACCATATCAGGGGAGAAAGAGTTCTTGGGTCCTGCGTTTCAGAGGCGGATCCATAGGACAAGCTAGAAGGTTGGGGGTTGGGGGTGAGAAGGTTGGGGGTTGCTCGCCATACGGACTAGCTCTGCAACTGCTCCAGCTTTCCAGCTGACCAGCCTTTCTCGGTGGTGGGTGGGTGGGTGTGTGTGTGTGTGTGCGCGCGCGCAGACTAGAGCACATCCAGCCTCCCTGGGCTCCACGCGGACACCCTCTCAGTAAGGCCTGGGAGCCTTTCTCTAGGATCCCGGATTTTCCAAACGGATTAAACGTGGCATTCCCTCCTTCCCTCCTCGGTAGCAACCTAAAAATAGCTCGTCCGGTGGGGGGGAGGGGAACGGGAGAGGCTCCACCCCTGTCTGGGTTGGGTGGGGAGGACGTCCCGGGAGCTCAAGGTGTCGGGAGACCCGGGGGCGTCCGGCTGCCTGTACGGAAGGCTCTCTCGCCCGCGGGCCCGCAAGTCGGCTGCGCTGGGGTGGGCGGCTGGCTCTGTCCCCGCCGGGGAGGGCGACCGGGCTCCACGACGCTGGGGGAGCATCCCCGGCCGGCGCGGCGGCCGGCGTTCCCGGAACGGCCCCCGGGAGGTTGGGGCGGTGGAGCGAGCCGGGAGAGGCGGGGCGGGGGCCGAGCTGGGGAGCCCGCTCCGGCAGCCCCCAGGGGAGCGGGGCCGCGTGGGAGAACTATGGCAGGAATTCGGCCCGGGAGGGGCGCGGGTGGAGAACGCCCTCGCCGTCCGAGCTGCGGGTGCCGCGGACTGCAGGAGGTTAAACATTAGCGGCTCCGACGCCCTGCAGGGGATCGACCGGCCGCGGAGCTGCGGATCAGCCTCTGGACCGCCGCTTCCAGCGCCCCGCGCGGGCCCCCAAATCCAGCTCTCTCGGCCTGCCAGGGACCGAGGTACCCCGGGAGGGAAGCAGGAATGACTGCACCCCAGGACTGGGCTTCCCTGGATGGACAGACTTGGATGCCTACTTTTTGAAAAAAAGTAAAATGGCTTGGGGGGCTTGATGCTTTGAGTTCTGCAGGTAAAGGGGGACCCTTTGGTGATGAGGTGATTTAAAAACAAACATTGGCATCTCTGGTTTGTCCCTCTTGCACTCTGGGGCTGGAGATTAGCCGGAGACAGCAATGGTATTTTCCTTTTGAAGTCCATGCAGATAAAGTCCAGGGGAGACTTGCCTTGTATAGGACGGAGCGAAGGTCTAGAAGGGGGTCCGTAAGGCCTGAGCAGGGGCTCGCCTTCACCCAGCACTCCTAAGGGCCTGGCGCCTACCTGCCCCTGCATTGTTTCCGGAATTTAATTTCTAACAGCATAGCACTTGGAAGAGAAGCCTGGTGAGTGAGGTGCTTTCACTGTGGCCTCTCATACTTCCGTCTGCAGACAGAGCGAGTGGTCTTCCTCCTGTGTCAAGGTCCCTCATCACTTCCTCCTGGCCTCCTGGAGCTGAGGACCCGCCAGTGAGAACAACCCCAGTTAGAGAAGGCCACTCCTACAGTCAAGTGGTTGATAAAGTCTTTTTTTTTTTCCTTGTCTCTGTCAGCAGGAGGGTCTAGAGACATCTTCATCATGTGGAGATACTTTTGGATACCATCCAACTTGATAAAATGGTCTCACTAAGGTATATGCTTCAGGTTGGGAACCGGATCCTGAATTCCTTTGTGGAATGTAACGCTTCTTCCACAGAGCTGAAGTTTGGTCAAAAGGCCTGTGGCTCAGTAGACACAGACAGGAGCAGGGAAGGGGCAACTTGGTGGGCTGTTCTGAATTTCCTTGCAGCCCCCTTTTGGAAAGGGCCTGTCTTGGTTAGCAGGGTTAAGGTTAACTACCTGCAATACCAGTGAGGCCTTTGTACCTCTAGGAGGGGATTCAGTGAGGCTCTGATGCCTGAAGGAATAGAAAACCTACTAAGAAGCAGCGACTCCTCTATGGGAAAGAAAGCACCAGTATATTATTCGAAACTGGTATTCTTTTGGATGTAAAAAGCAGTAGTGATTTTTGACAATTCCGCACCCAGGAAGATAGGTCATGTCAATTTGTAGTCTTCCCCTCTAAAATTCTCCTAAGCAATGACAGTTAAAGCCCTTGCCCCAATTTTTATTTGACTTTATTAAAAATTTTTTTCATGTTCATTTATTTTTGAGAGAGAGAGAGACTGTGAGCAGGTTAGGGACAGAGAGAGAGGGAGACAGTATCTGAAACAGGCTCCAGCCTGAGCTGTCAGCACAGAGCCCGACACAGAGCTCAAACCCACGAACCTCGGGATTATGACCTGAGCTGAAGTCCGGTGCTTAACCCAGGTGCCCTTCCCAATTTTTATTTTAAAGAAAATTCTTTTGTGGCAAAAACCTAAAAGAGGCTCTTGAGAAAACCATTGGTACTATTTTTTAAAAATGCCTCCTTACAGAGAAATACAGGCTACCAGTTACAGAGTAAGTCACCGGAATAAAAAGCAGAGCATAAGGGGTACAGTCAGTGATAGTGTAGTAGCGATGTAATGGGACAGATAGAAGCTATGCTTGTGAACATAGCATAATGGATAAACTTGACAAATCACTAGGTTGTACACCTGAAACTAATGTAACATTGTGCGTCAACTAAACTAAAAAATGAAGAAAGAAAAATACTTCCTTAAAGTTAGTGGGAAGGGAAGCCAGCTGTAAGGGAGAGCTGTGTGCTACTTGATGGTTCTGGGAGTAAATACAGCCCCCATGAAGGGCATGAAGGAGTGGCAAGGGTACACCTTTCTTTAGAAAACAACTGAATCAGGGAGTAAGTAAGATGTGTAATGATAGTGTTCCAGAAGAGCTCTTGAGTCACCCCAGTCTTCTTTGGGATCCCTAGGGCTCCCTTGCCTCTGGTGTGAGCCTGGCTTGTTTGCAAACTGGGAAGGTTTCCTTGGCAGCTACAACAATTAGCACTAATGACATGCCCGGGCTCCCAGGGCGCCTCCGCCTCCGGCTGAAGGTGGCTCTGGAGCCAGGGCAGGTTTGGAAACGATTGCCTGGCAGCCGCCTTGGTAGCTTGACTCCTCTAACAGCTCCTTTTGGCTGCATACTTGAGGGAGCACAAGAGACAGTAAGGTGGCAGAGGAGGTGGTATAGTCTAGCCGTCAATTTATAGTAACATTATCAGCCATTTGATTGATTTTGTGCAAGTTATCTTTGACAGATTATAGAGGAGCAGGTTTCAGAGGAACGGTAAAGTCTCCAGGAGTTGGTTCGCTGTGGGAGGACTTCTTCGTGAGGTGGTGAACCCCTCATCACTGTGGGTGTGTAAGGCAAGAAAGCTTGTTTTCTTGGCTGTGGGATTGCCCCAGGTATAAACCATCTCTTCAGTAATGAAGCAACCTTGGAATGCTAGGATAAATAGCGTTCTTTGGGGTCCACTCATTCATGACATTGATCTAGGATTGGGAAGTTTCCTGGGACCCCATCAAAACATCTAGAGATGGTTAGCACGGCCTTGGATTTCCTAATGATGGCGAGTCATTTCTGCCTTGTGTTTCTGTTCCCAGATGTGGGGAAAGCAGTGTGCTGAGAACTCAGTCTGGAGAGAGCGCTGCTTTCCTGCCCATGGGGGTACGTGGTTTCCAGGTAACCTGCAGTACTCTCATTTGGCTTTGTCTCCTGGCATCCCAACCTGGACACAAGCTGTGGAGTTGAGTCGTGTTCAGCTACGCTCTGTGGAGATACAGAGAGAATTTTGGGTCTCCGGCACCGATCCTGTTGTGAGTTCCTGTAAAATCTTTCCGTTCTTGGAGATTGGACAAGAGATCTCAGGTAGTGTCATTTCCATGATGAGAAGTAATCTGTGTGTCACCATCATCATCAGCAGGAGGTAGCCTGACATAATTCCAAAGCTTTGGAGTCAGAACCTGGTTTAAATTTTGGGTTCGTTACTTAGCAGTTGAGTGACTTGGGGGCAGGTGTCTTAGCTTTTCTGAGCCTCAGTTTCTACATTTGTCAGATGAGGCAAATGAGAGCTACATACAAGGTTGTATGATGGCTAGAAATAGCAAGGCTAGCACAGTGCCTGGTACACAGAAACACTGACCCTTCTGCTCAGGTGAATGGCAACCTGGAGTACAAGTAATATGCTAGGGGTTAGAACAGAACAGATATGGATAAGCCATGGCCTCATCCCTGGGGGAACTTATAGCTGAGGGAGAATGGCGGGGGGAGGGAGACAGGAATGTCCTGGTATGGCCTCTCTTTGGTACACCCACTGCACCATGTAGCTCCTACCCTGGCACTTATCAGTCTGTAGGGTAATTTCTGTGTATTTTTCTCTCATTCTGGAGAACTCTGGAGCCAGACACCATCGTTTACTAGTCGTGTGACTGTAGGAAAGTCGTTCTGCCTTCTTGGGTCACATTTAATTTTCTTCCTCTGTACCCTGGGTTGTAATGAGAACTAAGTGGGGTAGGGCCTGGCATGCCTTACAACTCTGTGTGGAGCACACAATTCCAGAACTGTTAACTAGTTTTATTAACAACAGCAGGGAGTATTGCCTGGGTCACCATCAATTCTGAGTGCCAGTCGTAGTGCCTGGCACTTAGTAGGGGCTTAGGAGTCATTTGTTGATGATGGATGCTGCATAGTCACACCAGTACAGACTGGAGTATGGTGAGGTGCTCAGAGGAGTGTATACGCGATTCTGGGAGCCCAGGGGAGGGCAGGGCTTTCTGACTGAGCCTGGGAAGGATTTATGGTGGCTGTCAGGTGTGAGGAAGGTCTTGAAGCATCCATTCATTCATGTGCAGTAGGAGCAGGAGGAAGTGGTGGAGGTCCATCTCTACCAATAGGCAGCATGGCATAGTGGCTAAGAGGTCAGACTCTAACCAGGCTGCATGGGTCTGGATCTTGCCTCCTACGTCTGGGACAAACTTCTTTACTTCTTTGTGGTTTGCATAATATTAGTACCTCCTTGAGGGCTTGTTCTGAGGATTACATGAGTTATTCTTTTTTAAATGCTTGCTTATTTATTTATTTATTTATTTTACAAATAGTTTATTGTCAAATTAGTTTCCACATAACACTCAGTGCTCATCCCCATAAGTGTCCTCCTCTATGCCCATCCCCCCCTCCCCCCCACATCCATCAGTCCTCAGTTTTTGTCAGCATTCAAGAGTCTCTCACTTATTTATTTATTTTGAGAGAGGGAGACAGAGTGCAAACGCAAGCACAAGCAGGCGAGGGGCAGAATTGCAAGCAGGCTCTGCACTACCAGCGCAGCGTCATGGGGCTCGATCTCACAAACTGTGAAATCATGACCTGACCCCAAATTAGGAGCCGGCCACTTAACCAACTGAGCCATCCAGGTGCCCCTACATGAGTTATTCTTTATAAAGCACTTAAAAACAGTGCCTATAAATAAGTATCCCAGAGGTATGAATGTGTGGACAGCAAGTAATATAGTAAGTGGGAGATGCAGCTAGAAAGGTAGTTTGAAAACAGCTCATAAAGATCTTTTTAAAAAGTTTTTAAATGTTTATTTATTATTGAGAGACAGAGAGAGACAGAGCATGAGCATGAGAGGGGCAGAGAGAGGAAGAGACACAGGCTCTGAGCTGTCAACATAGAGCCCGATGTGGGGCTTGAACCCACGAATCATGAGATCATGAGCTGAAGTCGGACACTTAACCGACTGAGCTACCCTAGCGCCCCCATAAAGATCTTTGAATATCTTTTTAGGTATTAGAATTTAGAATTAGCCAATGAAGGATGCATAAAATCCATTTCCATATGGCCAAAGCCCAGTGATGGCTGCCCCTTTTAATATCTTATTTTATTATTTTTTATTTTAAAGAGAGAGAGCACAAATAGGGAGAGAGAGAGAAAGAGAGAGAGAGGAGTGAAGGAGAGTCTCAAGCAGGCTCCAGGCTTAGCACAGAGCTTGATGTGGGGCTCAATCCCATGACCCTGGGATCATGGCCTGAGCTGAAATCAAGAGTTGGTCGCTCAACCAATTGAGGCACCAGGCGAGCTGCCCCTTTTAAAGGGCATGCACACATTTTGCCTCAGTCCCCAACACTCTCTAGCACAGTTGTTCTGAATCAATAAACCTAGAGGTTTGCATTTCTTTTTTTTTTTTTAATTGTTTTTAATGTTTTATTCATTTCTAGGAGAGAGAGAGAGAGACAGCGTGAGCAGGGGAGGGTCAGAGAGAGAGGGAGTCACAGACTGAAACAGGCTCCAAGCTCTGAGCTGGCAGTCAGCACAGAGCTTGACGCGGGGCTCGAACCCACGAACCGTGAGATCATGACCTAAGCGAAAGTCGGATGCTTAACCGACTAAGCCACCCAGGCGCCCTGAGAGGTTTGCATTTCTAACAAGTTCCCAGCTGCTGCTGCTGCTGCTGCTGGTAGGGACCACACTTTGTGAACTGCTGCCTAATTATATCTTGGACACTAAGGTAGGGAATCAGTTGTCATGGCCCTGGGGGAGTTTGGATTTGCAATTTCTGGTATAGTCATTATTGGAAGGCCAGATCTGAAGGTCCTGAGAGAGATGAGACAGCGAGAAATAGATTTGGGAGTGGCTGAGGCTCAGCCTAAAGTAAGCCTTCGGTAGCTGACGCTGTGGTTATGTGTCAGTTCCTCTTCTGGAAGAGTGTGCAAGGAGGGATGGGTTGTGAATGAACAGCAGAGTTCATGGGGGCATTGTCCCCCCCAACTCTCCCCCCACATTGAAGGAAGGGTAAAATGATAGTAACTGTTCCAGAAAGAGGCTGGACGGAACATTCAAAGAGGTAGGAGAAGTGAGAGAGTTGCTGATGGTGCTTTCTTGGCCTTAATCTTAGAGAGAAGAGTGTGGGCAAACCTCTGAGGCTAAAACTTTTATAGTTACACGCTGAGTTCTAGGTGAGCTCCTAGACGGGAAGGACAGGAAGCAGGTATCCTGTTACCCCGCAGCATGCCTGGTAACCTTCTGTTGCTCCGAGGCGTAGCTTGTTGTGGCAATGATTCCTGGGGCTCCAGTGACACAGTGGCAGCTTGGAGCTGAGAATGGTAGGTATCATGTCTCCTGTCTCCCTTTTTTTTTTTTTTTTTAAAGTAGTGCAACACGTTAAGTAGAAATGGGCTGATCTTCTTCTCATGGCCGTGATGGGGGTGCACGTGGCTGGATAGTTTTGGTTTTGGAGTATATTTGGGGGAGGGGTATCTGAGAAAGGGAAGCATGGAACTGAAGTGGAAAAGGGGGGTCAGTGGCAGCCTGTGGATGGTCTTCAAGGCCAGGCTAAGGGGTTTGGACACTGTACTGTGGCAACAAGGGGCCACGCTGAGCTCCTGGGTAGAGGGCAGGTGTGTAGTTTATATACCTCAGTAGCCCCAGTCAGTGCCAGGCACTAGGCCTGGCTCAAGTAGGCAAGCTGTGAATGAGAAGGGGGATGAGTGAATGAATGAAGGAGTTTGAGGCATAAGGGGTCATGATCTGATCAAAGCGAAGTTTCAGGACAGATAGCTTCAAGAATCAGTGTTCAGAGTTCACAAGCTTTGGAACCAGATGCACCTCCAGCTGTACTTCGAGTCTGGCCTCCCAACCTGGGACAAGACTCCTACCTTCTCTAGATACCAGTTTCCTTGTTTGTAAAATGGGAATAGTGATACCTCTTCGTAAATTTGTGTTTACACAGTTTGTGTGTGGCACTCGATGCTCTGGGGCTGGGACATTACTGAGTACCTTCGCCTTGCACCTCCTCCGAATCTCAAGGACCCTATGAGCCTTCACCTGTCTTTCTCAGGTGAAGGCTCAGGGAGGTCAGGAAAGGCCCTTTCCCACTTTGCAAACTCAGCCCCACCATTTCTTCAAGGCCTTTCTCCTTCGTGAGGTCAGTGACTTCTCTGACTTCATCTTGTGCTGAGAAGTCTGATCTAGAAAGAACTTGTTAAATAGGGTCACCTGTACTCCTTGTTCCCCTGGTCAGATTCAGAGTTCAAGGGCGGAAGTTGTATTTTTTAAATAAAAATTATGAAAGTAATAGATGATGATGTAAAGAAATTTGAATAGTATGGAAAGGTGGGGAGGGGAAAATCAGTCTCCAGGTTCCATTCCAATCCCAGAGGCAACCATTGCTCACAGCTTGTTTATGTTTATAGAAATACCATAGTCTATGCTTACAAAATGTTGGAGATAATGAATCATATATAGGAATAATAAATTAGTATATTTTATTTAGTTATTATTATATATGAGTAATGAATTTGAATCATTCATGTATGTGTATGTACATGCATATATATTTTATATGTAACATTATCACTATTGGTCTGTGTAAGGCTTCCCTGTCTATCCATCTCCTGTTGATGCAATGTCCACCTATTTATTTATTTATCCCTGCTTCGCACCCCGTTTCCCTCCTCCTGTACAGGCAACCATTCTAATGTGAGATATAGAATATAGATATATAGGTATATAGAATAGATATAGGCAGTTACAGAAGTGATACATACATATCTTCATTTTTGCAAATTATTATTAGATGTGATTATATTATCATTCAAACAGATATGGAAATCTCTCTCTGTGTGTATATATATGTATACACGCTCATTATTCTATATCAGTGCATGAATAGTAGCCTTATTATTTTTTTTTAATGTTTATTTATTTACTTTGAGAGAGAGCATGCACATGTGAGCAGGGGAGGGGCAGAAAGAAAGGAAGACAGAGAATTCCAGGCAGGCTCTGCACTGTCAGTACAGAGCCCAACATGGGGCTCCATCTCAGGAGCCATGAGATCATAACCTGAGCTGAAATCAAGAGTCCGATGCTTAACCGACTGAGCCACCTAATAAGTTGCCTTATTCTTATCAATACCTACATAGTATTTCGTTGTACAGAGATACCATTTGTATCCACTATTGTACTTTGTACTTCACTTTCTTATATTTTTTCTTGTACTTTGCTGTTACAAACAACACAACAGTGACGGGCTTTGCACAAACACCTTTGCACACTTGTATAAGTTTATCTGTAGGACAAAGTATAATTCTTAGTGGAATTTTCATTTTAAAAACCTATTGCTACTGTCGGGTTACTCTTTAAAGAGAGAGAACAATTTCTGTGACTACCTAGAGAGTGGAGAGGAGAATCTGAGTCTTTCGACGACATGTTGGGCCTCTTCTCAAACTAGGTTTGAAAAAAAGACCACAATGGATTGAGCACAATCTGTGTGCAGAGACATGGCTGCCGTATCAAGCATCCCCATCATTTTACTCACATCCTACCAGGAGAGCATAGTCATAGGGTCACACTTTGCAGCTGGGGCCCCTGGGAGATGTAGTCTACTCCTGTTCTGCTATAATCTTGTAATTACAGGTGGGAGGATAGGATGCAGTCAAGGTGAGTGGCTCTGCCTCCCACGGCAAGTTATTGGACTTGATCCTGAGATCAGTTTGGGTTGCAGAAGGACCACTTAGACACTTGACAGCTCCCTTTGACAAAGATGCCTGGCAGGCACTCTTGCAGTGGATTTGGGCACGGGGCACGGTGGAGGGGACTCAATGCCCCAATCTTCATTACAAACCTGAAAAGTAAATCCCTGCTCCCCATTGGACACAGAAGGCTTCAGGATGGGAATCTGCGATTTGAATCCACCTCGGTGTGATTATAAAGCCCACACCCTCGCCTTACCCAGCTCCTGCCATGCCTGAGCATCCAGGCATAGTACAGATGTTGCACACGTCCCTCACCTCACCCCACTTAGGCTCTTGCTGGCCAGGGGTACAGTACACGTGGCCACATGCATTTTGCCTAACTTGGACTCTCCTCACTTTCCAGGCCCTCTCTCAACTCGTTTGCTTGCTGCCGTGGCCTTGGTGGCACCCCCCCTCGGTGGTCAGCCCAGGGCTCCCCCAGCCCATGCAGTCCCCTGCTACCTTTGCCGAGGGTAGCCCCCACTTTGGGGCCTACCCACTCCCTACCTTCAAGTTCCAGCCTCGCTCTGAGAGTGTGGACTGGAGGCGCATCAGCGCCCTGGATGTGGAGCGCGTGGCACGGGAGCTGGATGTGGCCACGCTGCAGGAGAACATCACTAGTGTCACCTTCTGCAATTTGGACCGGGAGGCGTGCAGCCGCTGCGGACAGCCTGTGGACCCGGTGCTGCTCAAGGTGCTGCGCTTGGCTCAGCTCACCATCGAGTACCTGCTACACTGCCAGGACTGCCTGAGTGCCAGCGTCGCCCAGCTTGAGGCACGGCTGCAGGCCAGCCTGGGCCAGCAGCAGCGAGGCCAGCAGGAGCTGGGTCGCCAGGCCGACGAGCTCAAGGGCGTGCGGGAGGAGAGCCGCCGGCGTCGCAAGATGATCGGCACCTTGCAGCAGCTGCTCCTGCAGACGGGGGCCCATGGCTACCACACGGTGAGGAGTGGCTGCAGGGTGGGAGACAGGAGGCCACCCAGCCACTTGGGCCACTTGGGCAGTACCACTGCCCTGGACCCTGGGGTTGCTGGGGGCCGTGCATACTGAGGTTAGAAGCAGATGGTAGAGATATCTCATCAAGTTCTGCACAGTGCGCGCGTGCGCGCGTGTGTGTGTGTGTGTGTGTGTGTAGATTGTAGATTGTATTGTGTGGCAAGTGTGCATATGAAGGATGTGTTTGCATGTGTGCTTATGGAGAGGGTGCATGTCCAGGATGTGCATGTGTGAATGTGTGGAGGATAGTATTTAAGAACAGTGTGAATATGTGTGTCTCACATGTGAATGTTTGGAGCAAGCATCTGTGCATGGTATGTGTGTATATGTATGTAGAGTATGTGATGTGTAAAGTGCTTGTGTGTGAAAGTGTGCATATAAAGATGTATTTATGCTGTGTGTGAATGAATGAAGGACTTGTGTGTGTGTAAAGGTGTATGTATTTATGGAGGGCAAGAATGTGTGTTTGAAGGGTTTGTGGGTGCATGTAGCAATGTGATATTAAACGGTGTATGTAAGAGGTGTGTGTGTCTGTAGAATTGGTGTGTAGCAATGGACTGATACTACCAGGCCCATTCTGGAAAAGTGACCCCGTCGTTCAACCAAGTGATGGTTCATTATCCAGAGTGGCATTTGAACATTTGCACCTGCATGGAAAGTGTGGCCTGGGGACAGCTGCAGTTTGATCAATTGTCATGGTGGCCAGGCCCTGTTCTTAGGATGCAGGCACAAGTCCTGCTCATTCAGGTTTTCAAGAAATTTGTAGTTTAGGAGTGGGTATGGGACAGAAGGAATCGTATGGTACAATGTTAATTGATTGAATGGGTAATTGATATAACTGATGTAATGTTAATTACGATCAAAAGGGTCAGAATCTCTTCAGTAGTAAACGATAAAACACCAGTCTAATTTGGCTTAGGCCAGTAAGGAATTTTGGTTAATTTAACTGAAAAATCCAGAGCCACGGTGGGACTCAGGGGTGGCTTGTCCTAGGAATCAGATGGTGGCACTAGAATTTAGTTTGTCTCTCTGCAGCTCTTGGTGACTCTTCCTCAGTGTGGGTTCCATTCTTAGGAAGATGCTATCTGTGTGGCAGCAAGTTGGGCCACAGCAATGCCAGCATCTGATTTTCACAGGTTCAAGGCTGGAGTGATGGAGGGCCTACTTTGGTCCCGGAAACCTGGCGAGTATTTCACTGTCTCCTGTGTTTAGCTGTGTTTGGGTCTCCTACCCATTTTGGGACCACTCACAGGTTCCTGGGAAATCAAGGTTGTAACTGGCTTTGTCTAGGTCACAGGTCCCACCATGGAGCAGGGGATGGACCAAAGTCCATGGATGGAGAGTAAAGGACAGGGTAATTCCCCAGGAGAAAACTGGGGTTCTGTTCTCAGAGGAAAAAGTGGTTATTGTACTATCATGACCCTTGGATGACACCTTCTAGAAGTTGCATATATCACTTCTGCTTACATGTCATTGGCCAGAATGCAGTCACATGGCTGCACCTGGTTGCAAGGGAGGCTTGGACATATAGTGTTTATTCTCATTAACCTCATGACCGGCTAAAAATCAGGGTTTCTAGAACTAAGGAGAAAGGGGCAAGTTATTGGGGGCAACCGACAATTTCCATCTCGTTTGTGTAAATTTAGCAAATATTCTGCCCTCTGAGTCTGATTGAGTAGGATTGGCAGCCTGCAAAGTTGTGTTGGAAAAATTTTTAAGTTTTGCAGTGAACACACAATGTGATGGATTGGCAGTGTCTGAAATGCTTGAGGAGAGTGTAGTGGAGTTAGAGATACTATTATTTGCTATCCTATGCTCTGGTGGTTCTCCACTCTGGGGTGGGACCTGGGCATTGTTTGTTTGTTTTTTTAAACTTTTTATTGTGAAAAAATGTAAACATGTACCAAAGAGAGAGTATGGTAATGAGCCTTCATTTTTGCACTACCCAGCCCAGTCATTGTCAACCATGGCCAGTGCTTCTGCGCATGTTCCCCTACCCACTTCCCCCAGCCCTGCATTACTTTCAGGTGTGTTAGGCATATGGTGTCATCTCTAACTGTTTCAGTATGGATCTCTAAAAGGCGAGGACTCCGACTTTAAACATAAACACAAGACCATCATCACGCCTGTGAAAAACCAACAAAAACTCCTCAGTATAAATCAAATACCCAGGCAGCACTCACTGCTCCCTAGGGCACTGGTAGTATTCAAATCAAATTCTTCATTTCTGAAGCAGCCCAGGGATCCCAAAGAGATGGGGATTTGGATCTTGGGAGAACCCCAGGCTGAGCCAGGTGATCTAATCCCGCACTTCCCACTGTTTCTCTTCTGTGCAGTGCCACCTGTGTGACAAGACGTTCATGAATGCCACCTTTCTCCGGGGCCACATCCAGCGCAGGCATGCGGGCATGACGGAAGGTGGTGAGTGTAGGTGGCCCTCCTGGGACGGTGGAAGGGCCTGGGCTGGTCTTCAGTGAGTGCGGGGCACATACACCACCACAGCTGCCCTCAGGCCTCATCATCCAGTAGAGGAGGTGGTGATCCCGCCGTCCACACTGGGGAGATCCATCCCACATAGGCCTGGGAGGGTTTCTGACAATGTGTGTAGAGAAAAAGGGAGTCAGACAGCTGGGTTCCATTGTTAGCTTTATCCCTTTCTACTATGTGACCACAGTCTGTGCCCCTCCCCTTGAGTGTCAGTGGCCTTTGCTGTGAATGGGGCAGTCAGATGGGGTGACTTTGGAGGGTCCTTATCTCTCAGCCTTCTGTGAATCTGCTCTTCTCTGATGCTAACCATGAATGACCTTCAGTGGGGTTAATGAGCAGTTAGACTGGTTCTTTGACTTTTTGTATGTACATGAGCTTATTATGACTTAATCACTTTAATTTTACCATTTCAAATCCAAAAGGAGTATAAAGACTGTATGTTTTCCCATAAAGAGATTTGCATACTTTATATCCATTTTTAAGGTTCCATAAGAAATAGCTGCTAACAAATAAAATAAATACAGATGTGAAAATATAAATCACATAACATAAATCTAAAAAATATGCCATTAAATAAAACCTGTTTCTTATTTTTCTTCATTTTCATTTCCTTTCCAAAGAGCAGACTTAGGGTATTTTTAAAACATTTTTTAATGTTTATTTATTTTTTGAGAGACAGAGTGAGTGGGAGAGGGGCAGAGAGAGAGGGAGTCACAGAGTCTGAAGCAGGCTCCAGGCTCTGAGCTGTCAGCATAGAGTCCGACATGCGGCTTGAACTCAAACCGTGAGATCATGACCTGAGCCAAAGTCGGACGCTTAACCGACTGAGCGACCCAGGTGCCCCATAGAGTTTTAAAACAGCACCATTTACCTAGTTGCTATGCATTTATTAGATATCTAATTATTTTTGATTTTACATTGGAGGCTGCTAAGGGAAAACAGATTTTCTACTTCTTAAATGAAGTTTTCTGATAAAAAGGTAGGTCTTTGAAGAGACATTTGTATACTGATGTACATAGCAGCATTATTCACAGTAGCTGAGATGCAGAAGCACTCAAACTAAATGTCCATGCACAGATGAATTGATAAGGAAAATGTGGTGTATGCAAGCAAGGGAATATTATTCAGCCTTAAGAAGAAAGGAAATTCTGTAATATGTTACAATAGGAATGAACCTTGAAGATATTATGCTAAGTGAAGTAAGTCAGCCATAAAAAGACAAATACTGTATGATTCCACTTCTATGTAGTATCTAGAGTGGTCACATTCATACAAACAGAAAGTAGAATGGTGGTTGCCAGGGGCTGGGGGTAGGGGGACCATGGGAAGTTATTTAAAGCATACAGAGTTTTTATTTTACAAGAAGAAAAAAGTTACAGAAGTGGATGGTGGTGATGGTTACATCACATTATAAATGTATTTAATACCACCGAACTGTACATTTGAAAATGGTTAACATGTGGGACTTAGTTGTTGAGTTTCCAACTCTTGATTTCGTCTCAGGTTGTGATCCCAGGGTCTTGGGATCATGCCCCACGTCGGGCTCTGCGCTGGGCATGGAGTCTGCTTGAGATTCTCTCTCTCTATCCTTCTGCCTCTCTCCCCCTGCTCAGGCACATTCTCTCTCTAATTAAATCTTTAAAAAAATGGCTAAGATGCTACATTTTATGTTATGTGTATTTTACCACAATAAAAGAATTGGACAAAATGCCTTTAACCTGGAAAATTTAAATACAGAAAAGTAGAAAAGAGAAAATAAAAACCATCAACAATATCACCTAGTTAATTTTTTGGTGTGTTGTCTTTTATTATTTTTCTGTGTACATATATAATCATATAGTATGCAGCTGTGACTATTGCTTATTTTCAGTTAAGAATATATCACATTTTCCAATGTCATTCAATCATCTTGGAGAACATGATTTTTAATGGCTAAATAGTATCTCATAATGCAGTTATCATAATTTATTTCATGATTTCCTACTTTATAGGGGTTACTTATAGATTTTCCTGTTATAAATCATATGATGATCAACATTCTTATATGCAAATCTTTGGGCATATTCCTTATTATTTTCTTAAGGTTAAGTGCTTAAGGAGAGGGAAAATATGTTCTTAAGGCCACTTTTGCTAAATTAATATTCATGACCTTTTTATTCTCAGGCAGCTGGCTCTTCAAATACCTCTACTCTCCTATTTCATATCATCCTAAATCGCTTTGTTAACCCAAATTAATTTCTACTGTGTCTAAAATTGCTCTTTGCAAAAAGTCCAGTCTGAGAAAAACCATCTCTCTTTTCAAAGAAAGGCTTAGAGCTTTAATAACAGCACCATCTATCTAACAGTCACTAAAGGTACTTCAAAAAGTAACAAATGTGGGGGCACCTGGGTGGCTCAGTCCCTTAGGCATCTGACTTTGGCTCAGGTCATGATCTCAAGGTTGGTGAGCTCGAGCCCCACATATCTGCGAGCCCCGCTTCTCTCTCTCAAAAAATAAATAATAGCAACTGTTCAAGTATAATTGGTGTCTTTTTCATTAACCTGTAACTCTTGGTTTATCTATATGTGGTTTGGTTAGAATGTTCTTTTATAATTCATTCTTTTTTTAATCTTAGAAAGTTTAAAGTTTACACTTAAAAAACTTTGGCTGAAAGTGTTCTTCATAATGTACACTTCTTTTTCTTTTCGTTTGAAACTTCATAGTATATTATATTTCTGAAAAAAAGGGAACTTAAAACTACAATTATTTTCACTGCTTCAAACTCCTCTCTGATGGCTGTGAGGATACATAGATACGTTTTTTGTATCAATAATCACTGTGTACATGCTATTTGGTATTCTGCTTCTGTTACTCTACCAATTTTGCATTTACATTTGTGTGTTAGTATTGCCAAAATAGTTATTTTCAACGACAGTCATAGTTCACATTTATTGAGCAGTCATGCCGGGGACTATGCTAAGCACTTTGCACTGTCACCTTTCATCCTCACGATAACCCTCTGAGTTAGGTGCTTTTATTATCTACATTTTCCAACTTGGGGAAACGGAGGGTCAGGGAGGTTATGTCATTTGTCCGTGGTCAGTGTCCAATGGGAGTGGCAAAGCAGTCTCAGACTGAGGGGTGACAGATGGCATAGGCAAGGAACTGCACGCCGCTAAATTTCTGACTTAACCTGTTCACCCTGTCTTTGCATGGAGCCCACAGGGAAGCAGAAGAAGCAGGAACAGCCAGTGGAAGAGATACTGGAGGAGCTCCAGGCCAAGCTGAAATGGACCCAAGGGGAGCTAGAAGCCCAGAGGGAGGCCGAGAGACACCGGCAGCTACAGGTGGGCACAGAGAGGAAACGCCAGGGAGACCCCTGACGCACGGGTGTCCCACAGCACCAGAAGTCTGGCTGGTTTCCCGGAGCTGGGAGTCAGAGCTAGGATGGCATCTTCCAGGTTGTGGCAAATGATCTTAGGTCGTCTGCAAAGGAAAATTCAATTATATTTCCAGATCTGTATGGCCAAAAGTAGAGGAGAGAATTGCTGTGTCCTGCATTATTCAGCACCCTCTGCAGGCATTTCAACCTGAATGTTAACTTCTTACACTACACTGCTGGTTGGCTTTTTGAGAACAGAGATTGGATAAACTCCAAAGTCCAGTCCCGAGGACGTACTTAGTAGATAATTGTAGAATGAAAATATGTGAACTCATTCCTTCATTTCTTCATTCTACATTCATTTCCTCAGCATCCATTTATTGAGCACCAACTATGCCAGAACACAGAGAGAGACAAGGCAGGGTCTCTATCGTCGAGGGACTTTACAGTTCACATAAGACTTGTCCCACTCCATGTCCAAACAATGTGGGATGAATGTTCTTTGGGTCTCCAGAGTGACTTGCACAGACAAGGGGCCCTAGCAGTTTCTCAGTAAATATTGGCCATAACGTGGAGTTAGTGATTCTCTTGTTCCTGCTTTTCTTTCCAGGAAGCAGAAATTGCTCGTCAGAAGGAAATAGATGCTAAGAAAGAATTTGATGAATGGAAAGAAAAAGAGCGGGCCATACTATATGAGGAAATAGACAAGCTAAAAAAATTATTTTGGGATGAATTTAAAAGTGTTGCCAACCATAACTCTACTCTAGAAGAGGTACCCAACACAAAAGACTTTCAATGGTTTTTGTTTGTTTGTTTTTTGGGATTTTTTTTGCTGAAAATCTGTTTACTTGTTCTCAAAATTTATTTCTTCCTTTGTACTCATTTTATTTCATCTGCCACTGGAGGCTAATCTGTGAGGCTGGATACCAGAGGCCAGTGCCAGGGATTGAATCCCTGCTCTATCACATTGGCTTGTGACCTTAGGCGAGTTACTTAACTTTCCTGTGCCTCAGTTTCTTTTCTCTAAGATAGATTGCTGAACTGATTAAATTAGCAGATAGAGAGCACTTAACATTGTCTGGTATATAGCAGGAACCCCCTAGACATTGTTTATTTTTGCAAAGGGCTTTCTTTGGTCACTGGATGAAATATGAGGCAAATTTAATGAATGCATTTTTCTCCCAGTGGGTATTTGCTGAGCACTGGCTACATGCTAGGCCCTCTGCTGGGTCTGTGGAGATCACACATGATGGTAAGATTTACTGAGTGTATTAACTGGTTCTAGCCCCTGTGCAGAACACTTTTAATTCTCACTAACAACAAAACAACCTTAACATTCTCAAAATAGGCTCATTATTAGTTTATAACTTCCTTTCTGTTTTTTTAATGTTTATTTATTTTTGAGAGATAGAGACAGAGCACGAGCAGAGGAGGGGCAGAGAGAGAGGGAGACACAGAATCCGAAGCAGGCTCTAGGCTCCAAGCTGTCAGCATAGAGCCCAATGCAGAACTCGAACTCACGAACTTATCTGGAAAGATAAGAAGCATATAGCTCTTCCACAGATTTACATTCATCAGTTTAATTTTGTTAATTTTTGTTTTTTTTAATTTCTGAGAGAGAGAGACACCATGAGCAGGGGAGGGTCAGAGAGAGACGGAGACACAGAATCTGAAACAGTCTCCAGGCTCTGAGCTGGCTGTCAGCACAGAGCCCGATGCGGGACTCGAATCCAGTAACCGTGAGATCATGACCTTAGCCGAAGTCAGATTATCAACTGACTGAGCCACCCAGGAACTCCTGGTTTATAATTTCTTTTTAATAGCTCTTAAAAAAACTATTATTATTCCTCATTTACAGGTGAAGGCGTTGAGGTTCACATAATGTGCTCAAGGTCACACAGCTACTAAGAGGTAGACCTGGGATTTGAACTTAACTTTTTTAAACTTGAAAGCCTCTGCTCTTCTACTGGATATACTGTCAAGTTAATTCAGCAAAACCTTATTAAGGTTATCCCGAGACTGTATCTTCCTATATAAATCCATATGACTAAAACCATATCAGGGAAAACGTTTTGAGGAGAAATATTTTCAGAATGTATTTAGCTCTTATTGGTCCTTCTAACATCAAGGAGAATCATTTCTTGTTTTTGAAAATGAACTGTCTGCGTTTCTCACAATCATTCCGTGTTTTGCTAAAGAAACACCTGGACAACTTTTTGAGTAGGAGCTTGTCATAGGATATGCTTGGAGTTTTGGGTGATCCATCTGCTCAGTCTGAGATGGGAAGCCAAGGTTAGGGATGGCTGAGGGGTCGAGAAGAGAGCTGTGTGTGTGTGGGGGTGTGTGTGGGGGGGTGTCTGTAGTGACTCAGTCTCTCCCATCCTAAATGGTCCTGCAGTGTGGTAAGGAACGATTTGTGGGAGATAAGATGTTACCCCACCATATGGACCTCATGGTCTTACCCCCCAGCTCCATGGCCCCCTCCACCCCAGCTGGCCTGCACCCTGCTGACTCACACTCATCCCCTGATGTGGCGCTAGCTGACCAGACATTTGATAGATAGGTATTGATTTGACTTTGGAGCTACTGTTCAGAAACCACCCCATCAAAGGTCAGAGGGTCATTTTGGCTAAGAGGGTTATTTTGGTTATTGTAAGTTTTGGTGAATGAGGACCTACTTCTTACCATCCGTGGTTTCTTTTTAACTTGGATCACATTTTCCTAAACTGAAACATTTTTTAACATTTTTTTGTCTTTCCTCTGTAGGATTGCTTATGCTGTGTTTTTATATTTATGTGTCTCTCCCTGTCCCCTCTCATGTGACATTTCATTATTTTATTTTTATTATGGGAACCAAACTGGAGACTCAATTCTCAGTGTATTTGGATAATTTTTTTTTCTAATTCTGGGGAGAAAAAGAGAAGATTTCATTTAGAGTGAGTGTGAATGACACTGTAAGACCGTCTGCCTCATAACACAACAAAAGATTCTCCTTGCTGTCAGGAGGGCCATTGAGAGGGAGATACTTTTTGAAGATATTTCTCCTCAAAATATCCCCCCTGGTACAGAAGTCTGTGAGGTTACTTTGGCTGATTTCCCTGACTGAAGAGAGAGAGATAAGATGTAGGGCAAATCCAGCAGCCAAAGGAGTCCCCATTTGAATGGAAATTACCGTGCAGCTTTGTAATGCCAGGAGAGCCAGCTCTCTGGGCGTCATAAGCATCGGTGTGAAGGCAGAAATGACACACGAGAAGCGGAGGGTTGTGCACACACTTGATAAAGCACTTGACTCTATGAAAATACTCAAGGGGTTTAGAAATGGTTAACATTTGGACCGGATATTGCTTTAGCAGTGGAGAAGAGTTAAAGATTAGCAAGCATGATATCAGGTTAAACTCAGCAACTTGCAGTTCTTGAAAGCTTTAATGGGTCTTACTGGTTTTGTATAATAGTAGAGATGGAGGTAATTTACTTTTGTGAATGCAGCAGTGACATATTTAAAAATATGTCTTCCACCATAAGTGGAAAGGCCTCTTCTCTAGGATCCACTTTTCTGTACCTTTTCCTTCAGATTACACACAGCTGGCTGAGGAATTGTTGGATATTGGTGATACCACGCCAAGCCACACAAAGCCTGGTCTTTTTGGGGACAACCAGGATTTTTTTTTGTGGGAGGAGGGACAGGAGTCTTCAGGGAATGGTCCAGAATACCTGAGAATACCCCTATTTGAGACTGAAGAAGAAAGGGGGCAGCTGTCTGGTGAGCTCCAGATTTTGGATGCAGCAAAATTCTAGTGCATTTGAAATTGTGTTCTTGAATTCTGTTCTTCCCTGGGAACTTGCGCTCCTGTGTGAGCACTGAGCTCTTGGGGAATCCTGGTGAGGGGGAACGCTCACCTGTGTGTGTGTTCGCAGGCATGTAGATGTCTGGTGAGGACAAGATGGAGTTTGTAGTTGAGTAAGGTGTGCCTTTTTGACATTGCTTGAGGTGTAAAAGACAACATCAAAGATTAGATCCTCATTTAAATACAACTCTATCCTGGCCTTTTCAGAAACTGCAGGCATTGCAGTCCCACAGTGTGATGGAGTCCAACCTCGGGTCACTACGGGACGAAGAGTCTGAGGAGCGACTCAGGCAGACTCAGGAGCTCCGGGCCCTGAAGGAGAAGATGGAAATCCAGGTGAGCTAATGTCTCTTGCTTTCCACTCGCAGACAGCCATGTTGTCTTCCAACAAAATGTCTCAGTCTTGCTTTATGGTGTTAACAGAAGCTGAAAGACATCAAGTTTTATCTTGTCAGACCTTCTGCCAATACATGGAACCATGAAATAGGGTCCTTAGGGTTCTCAGGTGAGGCTGCTGATCCACACGAGTGCAGTATCAGGTTTGCCTGGGATCTTTTCAAAACACATACAGTTATGTCTCTTACTGGGTGCCTTTACCCTCATTTTGATTCTACCCAGTTAGAAACAACATTTAGGAAGTGCGACAGTTTACCTGGGTTTGAAGGTATTTGGGATGGATCTAGTGATGTGACGGTAGATATTTAACAACCACTCTGCTTTAGTAGGTAGCAGTTGCCATTTTCCATGGTGTAAAATTTCCCTTGGTGGCCAATGTCGTGGAATTGGGCAGGCTTGTGCACAGTCTGCTCTCATGAGTGGCAGGAGGTGACTGTGGCCACCACCGGATGAATCGTGCAACAGTCCAGCGAGAGGGTCTAAATCACTGATAATCCCATGGCAAGGAAGGGCAATGGGGATCATTACTGAGTCAGGTTGTGCTTCTGTTTCTGCCTAAGATTGTGAAGAAAGGGATTAAAGTCTAGTTAACCGCAGTAAAGTGTTTCTACTGCTTGATGTTTCCTTTCATAAGTTTCCCATTAAGAGAAGCTAATTTTTTTTCTATGACATCTGTTCACATTCTTTTGCCTAATTTTCTAACGATTTCCTTACCAATTTTTGAGTTCGCATAGCACATGGAAGTGAATCCAGCCCTCCTCCATTCTTCTGCTTATTTTGTCCACAACGTTGGTCCTTCAGTTTTCTTTATTGTGGTTTGGGTCACGCAAAATTAATAATGTTTATGTGGTGAAAATGATCAAATTATCAATCTTTCGTTTATGCCGACTCTGAGCTTTAAAAAGAAAATATTTCTGTGTTTTATTTTAGTGCTTTTTTGGCCTCATTCATTCATTCATTCATCATTCATACTACTTTACTGAGATATGATTGGCATGTGAAAAGTTGTATGTACTTGATGTATACAACTCAGCGAGTTTGGGGATAAGTACTCACCCTTGAAACCATCACCACCATCAGTCTGCCATCATTTCTATCACCTCCTAAAATTTCCTTCCATCCTCTTTATCTCTGTGTGTGGCAGTAACACTTAACATAAGATCTACTTTCTTAGCAAAGTATACAATACAGTATATATATCTTGCATAACAAACTTTGTACCCTTTGACTGTGACTTTCCCATCTTCTCCCTGTTTTAACCCCTGATGATCACCATTCTCTCCCTGTTTCTGTGAGTTTGACTATTTTAGTTTCCGCACGTAAGTGAGATCATACAGTATTTGTCTTTCTTGCCTGGCTTTCGGTTAGCATAATATCCTCTAGGTTCATTCATGTTGATGCAGGATTTCCTTCTTTTTTTAAAGCCAAATAGTATTTCAGTGTGTGTATGTCCCACATTTGCTTTATCCATTCATCTACCAATGGATTATTAGGTTTCCATGTTTTGGCTATTGTGAATAATGCTGCATTGAACATGGGAGTGTATCTCTTTAAGATCCTGATTTCAGTTTTTTGGAGGAATATCCAGAAATGGGATTGTTGGATTATATGGTAGTTCTATTTTTAATTTTTTTAACAACAGAAAAACAAGTTTATTAGCAAGTATATCTCGTGTTCACATGGGAGATACCCTGGAGAAATGAGTTAACTCTTGTTTTTAATCTTTTTAGGTGCTCCCACTCTGTTTTTCATAATAACTATGCCAATTTACATTCCCACCAACGGTGTATGAAGTTTCCCTTTTCTTCATATCCTCGCCAACACTTGTTATCTTTTTTTTTTTTTTTTTTTAAATAACAGCCATCTTGACAGGTGTGAGGTGATATCTCATTGTGGTTTGATTTACATTTCTCTGCTGACTAATGACATTATAGGCCTTTTGGGGGGAAATGTGTATTTGGGTCTTTTGTCCATTTTAATTTTTTTTCAAATATTGAGTTGTATAAGTTCCTTATTATTTTGGCTATTAAGCCCTTATCAGATATATGGTTTGCGAAATATTTTCTCCCATTCTGTAGGTTGTTCTCCTTTTGGGTAGAATGTTCTGTATGTCTGTTCGGTCCATTTGGTCTAGTGTGCTGTTCAAGTCTAGTGTTCCCTTACTGCTTTTCTGTCTGGATCTCTCCATTGCTGAAAGGGGCTATTAAGGCCCCATGCTCTTGCTGTATTGCTGTCTATTTTTCCTTTCAGTTGTATTAATATTCACTTTATATATTTAGGTGCCCTGACATTGGGTGCATATATATTTCAGTTGTTATAATCTGTTGATGAATTGACCCCTTTATCATTATATGGTGATCTTGTCTCTTGTAACCATTTTTTTTACTTTAAGTCTTTTTTACCTGACAGAGTGTAGCTACCCATGTTCTTTTGGTTACTGTTTGCATGAAACACCTTTTTCCATCTGTTCAGTTTCAAGTATGCCCTTAAAGTGAGTCTCTTGTAGGCAGCACATAGCTGGCTCTTGTTTTTTTAGTCCATTCAGTCATTCTTTGTCTTTCAGTTGGAGTATTTAATCCATTTAAATTTAAAGTAATTATCAGTAAGTAAGGACTTACTATTGCCATTTTATTAATTATTCTCAGACTTTTGTAGTTACTTTGTTCCTTTCCTTCTTTTTTGCTGCCATCTTTTTTTTAAGTAATTTTTTTAATGTTTAGTTTTGAGACAGAGAGAGACAGAGCATGAGCAGGGAAGGGACAGAGAGAGAGGGAGACACAGAATCTGAAGCAGTTCCAGGCTCTGAGCTGTGAGCGTGGAGCCCGACACCGGGCTCAAACTCCCAAACTGTAAGATCGTGACTTGAGCCAAAGTTGGATGCTCAACCGACTGAGCCCACCCAGGGGCCCCAGCTTCCATCCTTTTTGATTTGATGGTTTTATTTTGTAGTGGTATGCTTTGATTGCTTTATTTTTTGCATATCTGCTGTAGGTTTTTTGTGATTAGTATGAGGCTTATGTAAAACACCTTCTAGGACAGCAGTCTCTTTTAAGCTGATGACAACTTAACATCAATTGCATGTAAATTCTCCGTACATATACTTCTCAACTTATACCTGCTGGGATCTGCAAGCCAGCCAGCTGGATCTGTGGCTGGTTGTTGAGATCCGTGTGCCAGCTCTATAAGCTGAGTCAGCTGTGTCCTTTCCTTCAGATCTGACAGGGGTGGGACAGAAGTGGGCCTCCTGGGCAGCATCCCACCCAGGCTGGGACCGCGGGTGTTCACTCACTCTCCCTTTCCCCCGTGGGAAAGATTGGGGGCTGAGGAGGTCTCCCTTGGCACTGAGCTGTGCCACCTTGGGGGAGAACTGATGTAGGTAAAGTGAAACTTCTCTGGAATGTATCTATTCTCAGGTGTTTTGGTTCCACTGAGGTGCTGGGTTCCTGGGCTCCCATAAAGGAATTCTCATTGTGGAGGGTTTGAGAGCTGGAACCTCTTATTTTACCGTCTTGCTGATGTAACTTCCGTTTTTTAAGTTAAGTCTGTAACCCCCCTAAAATTTATTTTGGTTTAAGATATAAAAAGAAGATTCAATTTCGCATTTTTTTTTCCTAGGCAGTTTAACCACCTTTTGAACTCCATTTGTCAATAATCTATCTTCCTCCAGATTAAGATTCCATTTTTCTCCCCCGTCTTGGTCTGGGCTTTCTACCTTTTCACTACACTCCCTAATCATGAGCCAGTAGTTTTTAATTCCTGTGTCTTTATACTATATTTTATTTAATTAATTTTTTAAAGTTTATGTATTTGAGAGAGAGTGAGCATGAGCAGGGGAGGGGCAGAGAGAGAGGGAGAGAGAGAATCCCAAGCAGGCTCAGCACTGTCAGCATGGAGCCCGATGCGGGGCTCAAACCCACAAACCGTGAGATCATGACTTAAGCTGAAGTCAGACACTTAACCAACTGAGGAACCCAGGTGCCCGCTATAGGATATTTTAATACCTAGGGGCCCATTTGACACACTTTTTTCTTTTCCAGAAAACGGAATGGAAGAGAAAAATGAAGGAACTGCAAGGGGAGCATGCAGCCCAGAAGCGAGAGGTAGCCCTTCTTGGGTGGTCTGGGGTAGCTTGGTTTCCTGTGACCTCCTCTCATCCTACAGCACCCCCATCCTCCACCCCTACCCCTCTCGAACTGGTTGGCAGGTATTTTGTTGCTGATACACTTCCTGGTGGCTGACTCCCATCCATACAGAGAAGGGGTCCACGGCCTGGACTGTAGCCTCCGGGACCAGGAGTAGGGCCCCCAGGCCTTTTTTTCTTAACCCAACACATGCTTCACACTGTGGTCCTCTCTGTAGGGACCCCTCAGGCCCCGCGAGGAGGGTTGTGCCGAAAACATCCGATGAATTGCCTGGCTATTTCATGTTTGGGCCCTTCTTTGAAACCCCACTCAGGAGAGAAGCAGGCGGATGGGGACCTCAGCCGTAGTGCAGAGGGAGCACAAATGGAAGGGCTCCGATACGGAGACCACAGAACGCAGAGCAGCAGGCCTCAGGTGGAGAAAACAGCTGCTATGAAAATGCCCCTGAGGAGGGAGCAAGTTGCAGAGGAGGCCGATTAACAAGCACCCTCTGTTCTGCCTATAGAAAGCTCAGAGAGAAAAGATCAGAGGCTGACATGTGATAGACACCCCCAATTCCTTTAATACCCATCTTGATGGTTTTATTTTATTTGAAATGGTTTAGGATGAGAAATACACTTAAATGTATTCAAAAAGCAGAAGAAATATATTAAGGTACACTCAGTGAAGTGTGCTGAAATATATTAAGGTTCACTTCCTCCCCATCTCCATTTACCCACCCCCAGCAACCCCCCCCCACAGCTGACCTTTACTGCTTTCTAGTGTAGTTTTCTAGAGTTTCTTTATGCAAACATAAATAGTATTCTCTCTGCGGTTACAATAGCATGTGACCATATTTTCTTCACCTTTTGTTTTTACCTAAAAACACAATTTGAGGACTTTTGAATGGCTTCGGGTTACCTGACTGTCCTTCAGGGGATGGTCACGCTGGACAGAGAGCCTTTTTGCCCTGGTCTTAGGGGACTGTGTGCAATTCTTCCTTTCCCTTAAGCGCACCTTGGAAGGTAGTCAGTCTTGTTAGAAAGCCAGCTGTCCAGGTCAGGAAGCCCTTCCCCTGCTTCAGGCGAAACTCCGGCCAGTGTTTGCCTACAGGTGCAGGCCCGGCCGATCCCGGGCACCCAGAGGTCCTTGTGGACATTTGACTGATGGACTCCCCTGTGCCCACCAGCTGCAGGAGCAGAATGAGAGGCTCCAGGCCTCCCTGTCTCAGGATCAGAGGAAAGCAGCCGCCCAGGCCCAGCGCCAGATCAATGCCCTCCGTGCCCAGCTCCAGGAACAAGCCAGGCTCATCACTTCCCAGGAAGAGATGGTAGGTCTGTCCCTCTTCCCAGCCAGGCCTCTGCGCCCCTAGACCTCTTCTCTGCGAGGCTCTCCTTCTATTCTCTGGGACTCACTGGCACTGGTCTCATTAGTCAGGCTCTTTAAGGAGAGAGCAAGGTCCTCAGGCTTCAGGAGCACAGAATGGTGAGGATGCAGGCTTTCTGCAGGCGGAAGATGTGCCTGTGTGCTGCTGGGTTCACAACATCAGAGACCATCTCAAGACAGGCACCTTGTCAATACTTGGCCTATTACTTCATTTATTTATTTATTTTTTATTTTATTTTATTTATTTTTATTTACAAATAGTTTATTGTCAAATTAGTTTCCACATAACACTCAGTGCTCATCCCCACAAGTGTCCTCCTCCATGCCCATCCCCCCCTCCCCCCCACATCCATCAGTCCTCAGTTTTTGTCAGCATTCAAGAGTCTCTCATGGTTTGCCTCTCTCCCGTTCCCCCACCATTTCCCCCCTTCTTCTCCCGCTTGTTCCTCCGTCAAGTTCCTCCTAATCCTCCTATACGTGCAAACATATGATATTTGTCCTTCTCTGCCTGACTTATTTCGCTCAGCATAACACCCTCAAGGTCCATCCATGTTGCTACACATGGCCAGATTTCATTGTTTCTCATTGCCATGTAGTATTCCATGGTATAGATAAACCACATCTTCTTGATCCATTCATCTGTTGATGGACACTTAGGCTCTTTCCATGTTTTAGCTATTGTGGAGAGTGCTGCTATGAACATTGGGGTACATGTGCTCCTATGCCTCAGCATTTCTGTATCCCTTGGGTAAATTCCTAGCAGTGCTATTGCTGGGTCATAAGGGAGTTCTATTGTTAGTTTCCTGAGGAACCTCCACACTGTTTTCCAGAGGGGCTGTACCAGTTTACATTCCCACCAACAGTGTAGGAGGGTGCCCGTTTCTCCACATCCTCGCCAGCATCTAGAGTTCTCTGATTTGCTCATTTTAGCCACTCTGACTGGCGTGAGGTGGTATCTCAGTGTGGTTTTAATTTGTATTTCCCTGATGAGGAGGGATGCTGAGCATCATTTCATGTGTCTGTTGGCCATCTGGATGTCCTCTTTGGAGAAGCTATTACTTCATTTAAACCTCACTTTTGCAGGCAAATATTGCCATCTCATCATCGTCGTTTGACAGATGATGAAACCGGCTGGAGAAGTCAAGTGCCTCCCTTGAGTCCGCATTGGACCCCCTATAAGATCCAGGGGAGGATTCAACCCTGGCCAGGCAGTGGAGTACAAAGGCTGTGTTCTTTTCACCATGTTCACAGATGTCATTTCCTAACCAGTACCCTTTTCATAAATTAACAGCCTCTGATGAGGTTGTCAGGTAGACTAGTATGATGAGAAGTCACTTACGAAGCGCCTCTCTCCTAAAACTGGCCCCAGGACTCTTCCCCTGTTGCTGGTAACTCTCTGCTCAGGCTCAGCTCCAGCTTCTGAGCTCCAGGTCAGCAGAGAAGTGTCTCTGTCCTCAGAGGGGCTCCTCTGTGGTCTCAGGACCTTGCCATGGTTCTGATACCACCCTCCACACAGATTGTCTGCACAGAGCACCTCCTGTCAATATCTATTCAGTCTTGTTCCTGCATGCTGCCTATTTGTGCTCTTCTGTTCTCCCAGCCAAACTTCAGCCAGGCATCTAACCCCCTCCTCTGCTGCTTTTCTTTTTACTGCACTGCTCCCCTCATCCCCCCTGCATATACTTAGCTTCACTGCTGTGGCCGCTTCAGGACGAGTCTGGACATTTCTTCCTTCTGTTATCCAGAACTCTTGTTTGCAGATAGTTCACTTAGGAGCTCACTGGTTAAACATGGAGTTAGAGTAGGCTAATAGGGGTTTATTTTTATTGTAACACCAAAAGAGGTGACAGTTGATGGCCTTGGCTTAGCAGCCAAATTATGCCATTGGAAATCCAGACTGTTTTTCTTTCTACCATCTTCAGTGTGTTGACTTCTGTTCTCATGCTTCACTCTCACAATTGTAAGGTGGCTGCCATAGCTCCAACCATCACAGCCATATTCAGTAGAAGAAGTTGATGAAAAGGTCCCTTTCTAAGACTTTTGCTTATA
Organism: Hyaena hyaena; assembly: GCF_003009895.1. Classification (NCBI taxonomy): domain Eukaryota; kingdom Metazoa; phylum Chordata; class Mammalia; order Carnivora; family Hyaenidae; genus Hyaena; species Hyaena hyaena. The sequence goes on from NW_024081505.1 coordinate 319,000, forward strand.
TCTTATCAAAGGTATACATGGGCAACCACAGCTGTAAAGAAGGTTAAAAAGCAAATAATTAGTTTTACAGTCTCCAGAGCAGAGGTAGGCAAGGGAGGAAACATTTGGAAATGGACACTGGATGTGTCATTCATTGGTACATAATAAAAAACAACTCAAGCTTAAGCAGAAGAGGGAATTTGTCATTAGGGTAGACAGGGTGTCTCACACAGTTCAAGCAGAAGAGCAGTTGGGTCTGGGAATAAACTGGAACCAGAAACATAAATGTGGTCAGGAGTTTTCCTTTGCTGTGTGCCTCTGTTCTGTATATCTGCTTCAATTTTTTTCTTTTATTCTGAAGATCACCTTTCACTTCATATCTGTCCCATGTGGCAAAGCAAACAAGCAAACAAGTGAACTAAGAAAACCAAAACCAGTTGGCTGCCACTGGTTCTTGACTTCATAAGTTTCCAGTTCAGAGTTCTCTACCCAAACGTAGACAGTCAACTATGGCTGTGGGGGAGACATATTCACTAGTGGCTGTCCCATGTGCAGCTGTGTGGAAGGAGGAGGAAGAGGAGGGGGCTGTGCAGACAGGTTAGTGACCGTCCACATCACGCCTCCTTCCTCCCAGGGGCCACTCAGCTCAGATGCCCACGTCGTGGGAGGGAGCCTACCTTGCCCTGGTTGTCCATCGCTAGTACCAATAGTATTGACTGTGTGCCTGTCCCACTCAGCTTGCATGGGGCTCCTGCCCTTCAAATCACAGGATTTGAAGGGGGGTCGTTCCCACCCGGGGAAAAGGTGGCAGGACGCCATGCCAGTTGCTGCCATCCAGCCTTGGTGCCACCCCCCCCCCCCCACATATGGAGATGTGCTGGGGGGTTGGGCGGTGTACTCTGAGCTCCTTGTTCCTGGGGGAGGTGTGGAAACAGGGGCTGTCCCTTCTTTCTGGTGCTAGGCAGATGCACTGCTCAGAGCAGAGCGCCCTGCTGGCTGTAACCGTTCTCTTCCACATCTTTGTAGATCCAGACCATGACTCAGAGGAAGGAGGAGGGTAAGTCTGCACGGAGTATTTTGTCATGTCCTCTTCTCTTTCCTGTTCCCCACCAGTCAGTTTACAGAATGAGGGGGGTGGTGGTGGTGGTGACGACAGCAGCTCATGGAACATGTGGTGTCAGGCTCTTTGGCGGGTGAGGGAGGGGAGGGAGATATTTGCTTCTGGGACACATAGGGCTCTAGCCTGCAGTGTATTCTCACCTGACCTGCTCTCCTCTGTAGGGCGGTGGAGACATGGGGAAGGGCGGGGGTCCTGGGGGCAGTGAGGGCTGGAGCAGGGTCTGGGAAAAGGTTCTTTCTAATCCATCACATCTGTGGTCTGGGCCATCAACTTTCACCTTGCTCCCAGGGGGTAGCACGTTGACCCAAGTCAGTGGGAGTGTGACCGGAGTGGAGTATATGCTGTTCCTCGCTGTGCTGCTGCATAGTGCTTGTGTGCATGCGCGTGTGCTGGCGAGCACGCGCTGGCCTCTAAAGGGAGACAGGAATGGACAGGGCACCGGCCCTGGCTGACGGCCTTGGCCTGCCCCTCATGAAACCTGGCCCTTCCCACTCCTTCCCGCTTCTGTCCTAGCTCTTTAGCCACGCTTCTGCCTTTTCTTCCAAATCCACACATCTCTTCCCACCCCCTGCCTCTAGGTCAGACGTCTCCTTCCCAGCTTTGCAACCCATTCAGAGAAGCAGTGTCCCTGAGGCCCCAGCCATCCCAAGGGCTGGGGCTGGGACGTGTGCCATGCGCTCTGCCGAGCACTTTAGATTCATGGTCTTATTACACTGTCTGTCTCCACAATTTCAGGTGGGCTGGGCATTACCATCCTCATTTATTATTATTATTATTATTTAGTTTATTTTTGAGAGAGAGAGAGAGCAGGGGAGGGGCAGAGAGAGAGAGAGGGAGAGAATCCCAAGCAGGCTCCACACTATCAGTGCAGAGCCCGATGTGGGACTCAAACTGACAAACAAGAGATCATGACCTGAGCCAAAATCAGGAGTCAGCTGCTTAACTGACTGAGGCACCGAGGCGCCCCATCATCCTCATTTTCTAGATGAGGAGCCTGAGGCTTGGCGAGGTTCCCGGGGTCCCCGTGTTGTGCACAGCTAGTTGGGCAGGGGTGGGCCGTGTGAACTCCAGTCTTTCTGGCTCCCGGGGTCTGTGCTTTTGACCGTGGCCCCATCCTGCCTCTCCTGGGTACAGAAACAACCGGAGGGCTTGCCCCTTCTTGGCAGCACTCACACGGTGTCCCATGCTTTCGTCTCGGTCAGGGATGGGGTCCAGGGCATTGAGGCCACTAACTGTTGCTGCTCTTCTCAGGGATCCGCAAGGGCCCGAAGGCCGTGGACACAGAGGAGGACTCTTCCGAGGAAGGTGAGGCCTTACTTCTTACCCTGGGGTCCAATGCAGGACACAGATTTGTCCTCTTCACTGTTTAGTTTGTTTCTACTTCACCGTATCTGGCTACTGATGCCGGGGGCGGGGGCGGGGAGGGAAGTAGGGACAGGAGACAAGTGTTCCTGAAGCTCCTTATGTGTGCTGGGCACATGACACACAGGCACTAACATGTGGTCTAAATGGTTCCCTGAGGGGGAAACCCAGAGAGGCTCAGTGACTTGCTCAGGGCCACAGAGCCAGCAGGTGCGTGGAGGCAGGGTTTGGAGCGGCATCTGACGCATTTGTCCTTTGTGCCTGCCTCACCTCCTCTCACCCTGGTGACTGTCTCGTGCTGCAGAGCTGGAGGACTCCCGAGATGGACAGCAGAAGGTGCTGGCAGCTCTGAGGCGAAACCCCACCCTGCTGAAGCAGTTCAGGCCCATCCTGGAGGACACCCTGGAAGAGAAGCTGGAAAGCCTGGGGATAAAGAGAGTAAGCTCCAGGGCTACCGATGTAGGGTTACCTCCTACCATTTAGACACATGGTGTTCTTAACCTGGCAAATGCTTGATTGCTCATTACAGTGTAGGCTTGTTCATCTTATTTGTTCCATCTGGCGGCCTTTCATATCCAGGAACATGAGCCCACACAGCTTCTCCTCACCTCACAGCAGTAACGTGGTCTCTGTTCTCTGTCCCCAGTGGTTTCTGGGTGTCGCCCTGCATCCAGAGCTCTCTGTGCTCTCCACTCTTCCGTGTCTGTTTCTGACAGAGGGATTTTAATTGGTTCAGTCTGCCCTCTGTAAGGGTCCCTTGGGCGAGGTGTCCATCATCAGCGGCACACACGGCCATGGCACTCAGCACATGGCTGTGGGCGAGGCAGGCACTGAAAGCTATGTCTGGTACAAATTAGTATTTGAATGCCATTGTTCCTTCATGCCTGTGTTTAACCAGAGCATGCATTTTATCATTAAAGGCATCAATGACATATTTTATTAAATAAAAACACTAACCTTTGACTTTTCAACTACTGTTTCATCTAACTTTGGTTCTATGATCAGACTTAATTAAAACATTTCTTTCTTTTTTAAACATTTTTTAATGTTTTTTAAAAATATTTTTTGTTTTATTTATTTCTGAGAGAGAGAGAGAGAGAGACAGCATGAGCAGGGGAGGGTCAGAGAGAGAGAGAGAGATACAGAATCTGAAATAAGCTTCAGGCTCTGAGCTAGCTGTCAGCATAGAGCTTGACATGGGGCTCGAATCTACAAACCGTGAGATCATGACCTGAGCCGAGTTGGACAATTAACCAACTGAGCCACCCAGGTGTCCCTTTAATGTTTATTTTTGAGAGAGAGAGAGGGAGAGAGAGAGAGAGAGAGAAACAGAGTGCAAGCAGGGGAAAAAGAGAGAGATACACAGAATCCAAAGCAGGCTCCAGGCTCTGAACAGTCAGCACAGAGCCCAATGCAAGGCCTGAACTCACAAACCATGAGATCATGCCCTGAGCTGAAGTCAGATGCTTAACTGACTGAGTCACCCAGGTGCCCCCTAAAACATTTCTTTCCAACCTCGAATGAATCCTTACGGGCTCTGGGTGGATGTCAAAAGCCCAAGCAATTTCCAGCAGGTCTTGGAAGGTTAGTCAGCTTTAAAAAAATTTTTTTTAAATGTTTATTCATTTTTAAGAGATAGACAGAACATGAGTGGGGAAGGGAAGAGAGAGGGAGACACAGAATCCGAAGGAGGCTCCAGGCTCTGAGCTGTCCGCACAGAGCCAGATGCAGGACTTGAACCCATGAATCGTGAGATCGTAATCTGAGCCGAAGTCGAATGCCTAACCCACTGAACCACCCAGGTGCCCCTGCAGTTGATTTTTCACGCATTGTTAGCCATGGCGACAGCATGTCTAGCATAATGATAGTGCCTGACATATAAGAGCAGTAGGCTGTGGTCCCGGTCCTCAGATGAGTGGGGTGGCAGGAGGGCATGTTGTGACGTCAATGGAGCTGTGCGCAGCCCCGTTGCATCCTCTTGCCATGCGTGTCTTGACGCAGCTCCCAGACCCTAAACCATTACACTTCCTGCAGCGTGTGCAGCCTCCGCCCACCCAGCTGTGACACGCATCCCGTCTTCTTCCAGAAAGCACCACAGTGACTCCTAGGCCAGCAGCAGGTGCGAGAGGCTTGGGGGAAGGAGTAGGGGAACTTCTGTCGCCAAAGAGGGAACTTCTGTCTCTTCTAGGATGCAAAGGGAATCCCCTTTCAAACTCTCAGACACCTGGAGTCCTTCCTGAGAGCCCACCGGGAGCAGAAGGCACGGAGGTTTTCTGAATTTCTGAGTCTGAGGGAAAAGCTTGTCAAGGAGGCCACCAGCAGAGTGATGGAGAGACAGAGACACAGGGTCCCGGCGTCTCAGCCGGACAGGAAGGCTCCAGGTGAGCTGGTGAGAGGGCTTGCTTGGGGGCTGTGGCCGGGAGGGTCCAGGCTCATTTGCACACGAGGAGAGTGTACTTCCTGCCTCCAGCAGGGCACTGCTCCAACGGGCGAGATGGTAGCATCCCCCGTGCAGGTGACTGAGTCCAAAAGCCCTCTGTTGGTGGGAAGGGGCCCAGGAGTGGGCCCCAGAGTCACCAGGGAAGCTGGAGGAGAGCCAGAGCTGGAGCCTGTGGTCCGCCCTGAGCTTGCTGCCCCTGCTCAGCAGCTTACTTGCTTTGACCACAAGTTGAACTTTGCTCCAATGGAGAAGAGCACACTCAGTTTCTGGCCCTGAAGCCAGGGGATGTCAGCGCTGGCAGAAGGCCCAAGGTCTGGGAGCACTGGGGTTGCAGGCAGAGCAAATGAGAATCAGAGGAAACATCCGCTCTGGAACCATGAGAGGGGCTGGACAAGCTCTGCTTGCGGACGCACCCTGAAAGCTTGGTTCCCTGGGTCAGGTCATGGCCACTGTTTTGCCTCTGGGGGTGTGTGACAAGGAAAGGCCGGAGGGTGTGTGTGTGTGTGAGGGGTGGGGGTTCTTGGGGAGGATTCAAGTGTGTGGGTGATTCTCCAGTCTCTGTCCTCAGGGAACTGAGGAGGCAAGGGAACCTGTGTTCCTAAGTTTAAGAGCCCCCTGTTTCTAGAGGATTTCCAGATTCACCAAGCTGCTGAAATTGGGGACACTGGGGAGGGCTTCAGGGGGTCTGAGGCTGTGTGTGCAGGGCGGCGCTGCAGCTCCTTTTCCTCCTGAGCGTGTATCAGGGGGACATCCCTTCTCTTATCTCCTTGTGTCCAGGCAGACCCGCCTGAGCTCTTCATCCTAAGGAATTTCCCAGCGTGTGGACCACATTTTCTGGGGATGTGAAAGATGATTTTAGTTGGTACGTGGACCAGTAAAATTTTCAATTTTACTGAGGCTGCTCGGCACAGATCCTCTGCTGGGAAACCAGCCCAGACTAGGTGGTGATGGGACTAAGCACAGGGGTTGTGGGTGCTGGGAAGAGAAAGGGGACAGCGAGGCACGGGAGAAGAATGAAAGCATCCTCTGAGGACAGGATTCCAAAAGAGGAAAGGCCTCTTGCTCCTCCAGGAAGCCCCTCCCATCCAGCCCTTGCTCCAGTGGTCAGGAAGCCGGACTGAGGACCACTCCCTTGCTTATCCTCCCCCCCTGGTCCTGGGGCCCTGCCTTCTCCAGGGCATGCCACAGTGCTGTGACCTGAGCACTGTGTTTCCACAGCATTTTGTAGACCTCTCTTTCCAGCTGTATACCCACAGACTCGTTTTCTAGGCCCCACGAGTGCTGTGTGAATGCTCACCTTTGATCTCTGCTCAGACTGTGCCTCTTTCGTTTTGGGGCAAAGCTGTGGAGTGTAGCGAGGCCGTGAGTGGCAAGAGCCCAGGATTTGGGGTGGCTGATGACCTGGGTTTGCAGGTACCACTGACCTGCGTGGAACTGAGAACCTTGATTGAGCCCCTGGATCTCTTGCAGCCTCTGTAAAGTAGGGAAAACGACACTCTCCTAAGGGGTCTGGGGCTAGTGGGGGCTGTAGATCAAGTGCTTAGCTTGATGTCTGTGTGCAGTAACTGTAGCTATTATTGTTGTTGCTTTTCCTCAGCGAGTTTGTCTGCTTTCCCCATCTCTCCAGTCTGCCCTTCTTAGAAGATCCACCTCTGTGTAAATGCATTCTCTGAGAGCGGTATATTTCCAACGTTTTCGATCTTGAGCTACAGTAAGAAATAGTTTACACTGTGACAATCCACACTTCAAGAGTTTTGTGGGACAGTGCTTACTCTGACACTCTGTCATGCCCTTTACTTCTCTTTCCGGAAAAGAAATTGCTGATCCTGGAGACCTCACTGGGGAATTTGGAAAAGGGAGGGGCTGGGTCTGAGCGCTTGCCTTTAGAGCACTCCTGCTGCTGAGAGTACCTGGCGGACATAGTGGATCTAGGTGACCCATATGGTCCTGTGGTGACCTCTGGTGGCAGCAGGGTCTGCCTGCAATGTTGTGTGCACTGCAGCCGCTGCAGCCTTGGGTGGGTAGAGAGGGTAGGTGCTCTTGGCTAGATTAGCCCCTAGCACTGCACAGGGAGGGTTAAACTGCAGACATGCTGGGCCGCTTTTTATTTTTTTGTTAAGTTTCTTTCATTTATTTTGAGAGAGAAAAAGAGAGTGCACGAGCAGAATAGGGGCAGAGAGAGAGAGGAGAGAGTAAGAATCCCAAGCAGGCTCTGCGCTGCCAGCACAGAGCCCGATGTGGGGCTTGAATCCACGAACCATTAGATCATGACCTGAGCTGAAGCTGGACGCTCAACTGACTAAGCCACCCAGGCACCCCATGGGCCCCTCTTTAGACCTGCCGACGCCTGTGGGACTCCTGGAATGATGATGTGACCCTGGAAGGAGAGCTGCTCTCCTGGTCTCTGCCAGAACGTGGGTCCCAGCCCCGAGTCTGGCCAGCAGCAGGACACCTGGGGTGGAGGCAGCGATTATATCTGGTTATTATGGTATACTGCGAGTGACTTCTCCATTTCTAGTGTGCCAGAACCTCGCTCTATGTCCTCTTCAGGCTTGAGGGCCCAGATGGTCATGCCTTGGAACTTACTCCTACCTGTGTTTCTAGTCAAAAGCCAGCAGAACCCACTGGCCATCCAAGAGGCCCAGCCAAAGCCCAGGACCCTGCATGTGGCATCACCATCCAAGCCAGCAGAGCCACCCACGACAACTCTTCAGAGCCGCAGCAGCCGAGGCCCTGGCCTGGCTCACATGTCCACCCCTACTCCACGCCCCAGAGCACGTGGACCGTCCGGCAGCCCTGCTTCCCCAGGGCCCGGGCCAAGGTGAGCCCCGGACCCTGCACTCTTGCTGGGTATTGGCTGTGGCTCCCAGCCTCAGGCAGCCCTGATGGGGGCTTCCCACAGGTTTCTGCACACAGGTGAGGGGCAGAGACAGAAGTGAACCTCAGTTGGGGTCCATCTTGAGATCTGATGAAGAGACTGGGGTCCTTTGCTCCTGGCCAGGACAAACCTACCCTTTCCTTTCATGTCTCTTCCTTGAGTCTTACTTGCTGCACCAGAAAGCCTGGGTCATCATCCTCTAACAGAGTTGCTGGTGAGGCCGCCATGCTCTGGGTGACTCCTGGCTGTCATCTGCGCCCAAGGAAGGAGGAGGGCTGGCTTGGGGAAAATCAGACACGCTTACAAGTGGTGAGGTTTGGCTTTTAAAGTTTTTCTGGCCTACATAGCCCTCATTTCTTCTCCTCTGTGACAGTACGCCCCCGTTCAGTTCTGAAGAGGACTCGGAGGGAAACTCCATGCAGCGGACATCTCTCCAGCCCCTGCGAGGTCCTTCCAGGATGGGGCCCCGGCCAGAGGACAGCTGTGACTGGTCTGACACAGAGGCCTTGGACGGGAGTGCCCAGCCCCCTGACAAGGGCTCAGGTGGCCTGGCTTCCTCGGGTGAGTAATCTGGGACCCCCGGGGTAGCCCTTCTTCAGCCCAGATCTCTTTGTCCTGGAAACACCATGTGATTTTCTTTGGATTTTCTGATTTGGCAACTCACTGTGACTTGGAGAGAATGACTGTCCCTCCCATTAGGTATTTTCCTGTGGTCGCAGAGATATCAGAAGAAGGATAGAATCTGAGTGAGTTTTATTTTGCCCTTTGTGTTGTCATCGAATTGCTTAACTGTTGGAGGTTGGAGGAGCTCACCTACTCCTTCTGTCCCCCACATTCTTACCAGTAGAGAATGAACATGGTGGCCAGACCAATGGAGATTAAAGTGTTCTATTACTGGAGACAGTGCCTAGTAATGCTAAGGCATAGGCTTCCTCTCAGAGCCGGATTGGCTCTTGAGGCCAGTGTGGGAACCCCTCTAGCCTCCCCAGCCCAGATCCATGACCATTAAGGGCGGGGTCTGCAAAACAGTCCAGAGAGGGCTGTAGTATGTCACTGTGAGGACAGTCCAGCTGGCCTCCAAACGTGGTCACAGGTGTAGGGATCGTGTCAGAGAGAAAAAGAAAGATAGCCCAGGGGCTGTTGCCGTCCCTCTGCTTGGCTACTCCGGTGGATAGGAGAGGTAGGAAGGTGTGGGGGCCACTGAGAGAGTGTTCATGCTATGCTTGCCCAACCTGGGAGGGCAGGAATGCCCTCGTTCCACCCGTGAGGTGAGGCGTGCTGCACACATCATTCCTGAGGTGGAAAACTAAGTCTCTGACACCTTATATTACTTGTTCAAGGTCACATAACAAATAACATGGAAAACTAAGATTCTGTATTATGGTTTTGAAGTTTCATGTGTTGGTGTTGTATTTTCTTTTTACTTGACAAATAAATTTTTTCCCAGAAAGAACTGCCTTTAGCCATTTTCCTAATTTTGAAAATATCCCCACAGACTTTTATGCTGCTTGAGTTCATTAGTACCAGATCAGGGGGTTGTGGTCACCCGGTTAACTATCACTACAGTGAAAGTAGCCTCCAGGGCAAACCTAGGTTACATCGAACATTTTGAGAGAGGCTACAAGCAACGCATGCAGTCTCACAAAAAAAGCTTTTGTAGCAAAAGAGTGGTTTTCCAGCTAACCTTGAGATGGAGGGGAACAGCTTCAGAAAGTCACAATGAACCTTCATAGCAGGCTAACTCATTTCCAACCGTGACCTTAGGTCCATAAGGGCATTTTTACAGGAAAGTTCTTTGCTCTTGTTTCAGTAAAGAGATTTAGAAATCCAACTTGATGAAAAGACATCACAGAAATTTGAGTTAAATGCTACGGTTAACTGGAATAAATATATCCATTAAACTTGTCACTTTCTATCTAACAGGTTACTACAATAACTAATTGACCATTTTTCTTCTCGAAACAACTAAGTCAACCATCATTCTTTCAAGATTTTCTTTTCTTTTTATGTTTTTTAAATTTATGCTTGAGACAGAGTGGGGGGAGGCACAGAGGATCTGAAGTGGGCTCTGCATTGACAGCAACGAGGCCAGTGTGGGGCTCGAACTCATGAACTGTGAGATCGTGACCTGATCCAGTCTGATGCTCAACCGACTGAGCCACCTTGGCACCCCTCTTCCAAGATTTCCTTATAAAACTGTTCATGGAAAGGCCTGCAGCTTCTGGCTTCAGTTGCATTTTCTTTCTCTTTAAAAATTTTTTTTTAATGTTTATTCATTTTTAAGGGGGTGGAGGGGCAGAGAGAGAGAGGGAGACACAGAATCTGAAGCAGGCTCCTAGCTCTGAGCTGTCAGCACAGAGATTGATGCAGGGCTTGAACTTGTGAACCATGACATCATGACCTGAGCTGAAGTTGTACGCTAAACTGATTGAGCCACCCAGGCACGCCTTAAGGTGCATTTTCTAGCCAAGGCTTAGTTAAAGAACATGGAGCTGAAGAGTTTTGTCTTTTCATAGTTATAAGAGGAAGCTTTGGGATATAAACCCAGATCTGAGCAATCTGTAAAGTCCATGCTCTTAATGGATTCTGGAGAACTTTATCTTGTCCATAGCATATTGCAAGCCTGTGGTCCATCAGAACCCACCAGAACTAGATGTTTGGAGAAGTACTGATGGCTGCCAGGTGGGGGGATAAGGTGGAAGGGTGTTAGAAGTGGGAGTCAGGAGTCATCTGATAGTTTGGGTTCTATCACTTGTTACCTGCTTGTGCTTGTGTGAGGGGTTTTGGTTCCTTTGCTGTAAAATGAGGTTTCAGGACAATTAATGAGGGGTGAGGAACACAGTGCCTGGTACATAGTGGCCCTTAACAAACCTTTCTTGAGGGGCGCCTGGGTGGCTCGGTCTGTTAAGCATCCAACTTTGACTCAGGTCATGATCTCACCATTCATGGGTCTGAGCCCTGCATCGGGCTCTGTGCTGATGGCAGCTCAGAGACTGGAGCCTGCTTTGGATTTTGTGTCTCCCTCTCTCTCTGCCTCTCCCCTGCTCATGCTCTGTCTCTCTCTCTCAAAAATAAATAAACAAAACAATTTAAAAAACAAACAAACATTTCTCTAATGAGTCATTAAACCAAGGGCTGTTGTAGCCCCAGCTGTCTGCTCAGACTCTCAGACAGTTGAATCCTACAAGGCCATGGTTAGCTCCCTGCTTCCTGGACATTCCTGAGGTCTGGACATCCACTGTGGTTTACCATGTCACCAGGAGTCTGTTGATAATCTTTGTCCCTGCTTAGCTCTCCTTCCTGCATGGAGTTTGCAGAAAGCCTGTCTGGCCTCCAGTCCTTCTGTGATAATTTATATTTATGATATTTCTTCTCATCTCAGTGCAGATGTTGAAGGAGGCTGTGTTTGCATGTTAGTTTTGCTTTTCATGTACCAAGTGAGCAGAGGTTCTGCCTCTTCCTCCCATTTAGAGAGAGGAACAGCTTTCTAAGCCTCTATCTGCAGCCATGTTGTTAAGTGCCGTTATAGTTTTAGGATGGTCAGAGCCTCTTTTTGCTGGCACCCATTGCCCTGGGCCTTCTCTCTATCCTCACCCGTCTTCTTTGCAGTTGCCCTTCCTTCTTCCTCCTGACCCCTCTCCACACTCCCTCTATCCACACCAGAGCCTGGTCGTGACCTACAAGGATGAGGCGTTCATCCTCTGCAATTTTCCCTCTGGTTGCCTTCCAGGAACACTGGTGCAGTCGCTGGTCAAAAACCTTGAGAAACAGCTGGAGGCTCCAGTGAAGAAGCCCGCCGGAGGGGTCAACCTGTTCTTAATGCCCAGCGCTGGCCTGGGGAAGGCTCCCGTGCAAGGAAGGACGCCTCAGGTAGGGTGCTGGGCTCTTGCAGGCTGCCCCGCCATTTCCAACAGAGCCAGCTCTGAGTTTGGGGGCCGGGGCTGGGGTCTAGTGAGTGTCAGCCGCGGCCCCCGTGGGACATCACAGGCGACCTCATGGTCTCCTCTGCCCCAGCCAGGTGGAGGGGTGGCCATTTTCAAATGCTTTTTGTTTGTATCCCTGTTGACATTAAAAAGCCTTTTGGTCCATTATGCAAGTAACTGCTTGTATATATAGGTCGTTTCTCCTGGTAACTCACGGTCCCATTTCCTGCCTCTGACGGAGCCTGGACCTGGGTCTGTGCTGGCAGTAGCTGCTCTCTCCTGGCTCTGGTTCATTCCACCATGGGCTTCCCCATTTCCTTCACTCAGCCGAGGACCCCAACACCAGGCTGAGTGCAGAGCAGACTTCTCGGCGAGGGCGGGGTGTTGGACTGGCATCACACAGCACATCGGGTGGGCGACAAAAAACAATGGGGATATTTAGATACTTGCATTCTAAATGTTCAAGGCCATTCCTCCTCACTAAGCATGTCTTGGTGGCCTTGACTCTCTGAGGCTCTAGCTGCCATAAGACTTAGAGCTCAGAGGCTCGGTCTCCCTGACCATTACCATTAGGATGCCCTCCTCTGTGCCTCTGGTCAGGGAATGACTCCCACATGCCAGTTGCTTTCTCAGGCAGAACATTTCAAGCTCTCCTTACTTCACATTCCTGGCTCACCTTTCTCAGTCAAAAAGGTGCCTCCTGGGATGACCGGAACTATTGCCCTAATGTTCAGAAGTAGTGGGTGATTCCTTTTTTGGTCGTTAGGGGAGCATATTCTCATCACATGATGTGTTTGGTTTATCATGTAGCCCATGTGTGTTGGTGCGTAGCAAGTCCACATGATTAAAATAAATTTGTCCCTTTTCCCCTGTTGGGAAAGAGTGTCAATACCCCAAAGCAGGTTGAGCCTGCTGCCCTGGGCCCGGGTGGTTCTGACTACTTGGCCTTACATTCTGGGAGAAAGTGCATAGGATGTTCCTATCAAAACCCAGGTGACCCTCAGTGCCAGGGGGCCACTGAGAGCTATGATGGGTGACGCTGGCCCAGGGGTAGCCTGGGCCCTTGGCTCCTGCTGGGCTCTCCCATTGGCTGCAGCCCAGACCCTTTCCAGGCTGAGGGTTCCTGGTCCCCGAGATCTATCCTCCTGCTCCTTCAGTCAGGGTATTTACCAGCTCCACAGAAGCCGCCTGAGGGCGGGTGGGTAGGGAGGGGCTTTAGCCCCTGCCACATTCAGGAAAGTCAAGGCTCTGGATGTTCAGCTCCATCTATGTGGGGAATTAAAAAATCTGGACAAAATTTAAATGATAAGAGCAGCCCAATTTGCCTTAAGCCTTTCCAAGGAGCCTGCCGTGGCTTGGCCAGCAGGATTTCAGGAGCGTTTGAAATCACTCTGACCCCGGGTCTCTGAAGCAGGTTTTGAGAGACCAGGAAACATGAAAAAACAGAAGAAGTGTCTCCCTACTGCTTCTTCCAAACCTGCATTTTGTCCCCATGTCTGTCCAGCATTTTCATCCTCCCTTGTCAGAATGCATTTCTTTTCCCCCCTTACCTCCCTGCAGCTTTCAGACGATGAGAGTGACTTGGAGATCTCTTCCTTGGAAGATCTCCCCCAGGACCTGGGCCAGAGAGAAGAACCGAAGCCCCTGTCTCGTTCGAAGCCGCCGGAGAAGTTTGGCAGCAGCCCTTGGAGCCCTGGCCGGCCCAGGGTCCCTGGCTGGTGATCCCCCACCAGAGCCTGGCTGGGGCCAGCTCAGGGGCCCTCCCCTAACACAAGAGGCTGCTGGGCCTCTCGTGTCTTCACGAGACCAAGACGTCTTCTCTGGAGAGAAGCAGAGCAGAAGGTGGATATGATTTCTCCTCTCTTGCCTGTGAGGACGGGTTCTGCTTGAGAGCTCCAGCGGTGCCTGACTGGGTGCCCCCGGCTCCTGTGGTTCGAGAAAGGGTTATTTACAATGAGCTCTTACCTCCTCCCACCTCCATATTCACTCCAGACTGAAGGAGCCACTTGACCTTCAGGGCGTGTTGTCAATCTGTGGGATTGCTGTGGAGAGGAGTCTTAGATGGTGTCCTTTTGGGGATTCGTATGCCTCAGGCAGTCATTCAGTGGTTGATCCAAAGTCACGTACAGAGTGCTTGCTCTGGGCCAGGTCCTCCAGGCTCTCCCTACCGTGTTGGGGTGCTGGCAGAGGCGAGTGGGGCAGAAGTACCGGGTAGTAGTCTAGAGACAGAGATTAGGTGTTATGGAAAATAGCGAGAGCCACCCAGTGCAGGCGTGAGTGATCTGGGAGACTCCCAGAGCTGATGTCAGTCTGCTTGCTGATGGATGGGAGGGAGATGGGGGGGAGGGCCACCTGGCTGGGGCATCATGCCCAAAGAACCACACATTAGAGTTTTGATACTATTTCTAAAATGAAGTTATGGATGTGACCACTGTATTTTTTTGTTTTAATGCGAAAAGCATCAGTTTATCATGTGGAAACATTTAAATATAGCACAATAGTTATAACTCGCTTCCGTTCATTATTTTTGGAGCTTCAGGCGGGGCACAGTGGGGCGAAGCCACCTGCACCCCCATTGTGGCAGGTCAGGTCCATTGGGATGCTGACGTCAAGGTGGAGTTAGGAGAGCCAGAGGTTTGCTGGGCTGAAGGGGGAGCAAGCAGGGTGGGCAGGGAGAGCCCTCGGAGAGCAGCGCAGGTCCCACCACCGTGAGGGCAGAGAGAGCAGGAAGCAGGAGCAGGCAGGAGTGGGGGGGCAGATGGCCCCATGGGGCTGACCTCTCTGCCAATGCCATGGGAGCTGCCGAGCAGGAAGTCCCCACTGGGCACAAACTGCCAGGCCCTAGAGCCCGCACCCTGTCAGCCTGCTTCACTGCTCGTGGTGGAACAGCAGTTTTTTGCCCAAAGGGAGACCCAGCCCTGTGCCTTGGCAGTAGAGGACCCCAAGTTCACCTGCCCGCGCAGCAAAGACAATGACCAAGGCTTCGAGTATGCAGCGAGGGGAGGGTTTAGTGAGCGGCAGCCACACGGGGAGACAGGAGGGCAAGCCTGAACACCCTCTCCGAAGGAGGAGGGTCAGGGGAATTTAAAGGCCAACCAAAAGACGGTAAAAAGTTGCAGCTGCACTTACTAGTCTGCAGCTGCGATGGGTCCCCCATCCTTACAGGTTTCAGGAATAGCGTCCCCAGTGGTCTACGTCCCCAGCACCCAGCCTCGACCGCTATCTACTCAACTCACAGTATTGTGCTCCATCTGTCTCTCCCCTCACCTTGGGTCTCTTGCCCTCCCCTGCCTTCCATCCAGGCTTCCTTTAGCCTCTCGGTAGAGGCGCTGCCACCTGGCCAGACCTGATGTTTTGGTGGGAGGAACCAAGGGAAGAGAGGGAGGAAAGACTTTGCAGAGGGCAAAGGGCACCTGGGGGCGGGGAGGGCTGGGGGTGGGGAGACCAGAGCACAGCTTATGCAGGGCCTTATGTGGGACTTGGGGCCAGTGCAGCCCTGGCCAGCTAGGGGGTAAATTCCATTTGCGTATCTCACACCTTTGAGCAGCTGAGGACATGTGCAGAGGATGAGCCCAGTGAGTGCTCCCGGTGAGTGTATGAGGAGAGGAAAGGGCAGTGGGTGGGAAGTGCAGTGGGTTCATCCCCCTCCCAGGATTCCCCCAACAAAGTCATGTTTTCCTATTCACTGGGTTTGGGCAAGGGGCGTATGAAAAATTATGGTGCCCCTTACCACCTCCTGGTCTCCCCTCACCACCTCCTGGTTTTCCCACCACCACCTCTTCATCCCCCCACCTCCTGGTCTCCCCCTCCCTCTCCTAGTTTTCCCACTACCACCTCCTCATCTCCCCCCACCTCCTGGTCCCCCCCCACCTCCTGGTCTCCCCCTCCCCCTCCTGGTTTTCCCACTACCACCACCTCATCTCCCCCCCACCTCCTGGTCTACCCCCCACCTCCTCATCTCCCCCCACTACCCCCTGGTCTCCCCCCATCACCTCCTGGTCTCCCCACCACCAACACCTCCTCGTCTCCCCCCCCATCACTTCCTGGTCTCCTCCGCCACCTCCTGGTCCTCCCCCCTCCCCCGCCACCTCCTGGTCTCCTGCAGCGCTGACATATATCTGATGCCAGCCCCCACATCACACATGCACCTTGAGGTCTCCGCTTTTTGGCCTCAGGTTTGTCTCTGATACGGTGGAAGGCTGCACAGTCTTTGCAGGTGCAACCCCGAAGTGCAGGAGAGCTGACACGACCGGGGCAGCTCGCAGCCAAGGTGGGAGGGGAGTTGTTGAGTGATTGCCCCAGCCTTCCCGTGCAGTGGTGGGACAGTTCCAAGGTTTATCTCAGTTTCTCAGAGAGTCCCTGATGGGAGTGAATCCCAGTTGCTTGTAGCGGTTACTACTTACTAGTGCACCTTTTATTGGCCTTTCTCCCTACTGTCTGATATTTTTCACTCTCCCACGCCTGCTTCTTCGGAGCACCTCTGAAATAAATTACCCTGCTCCCAAGTCCTTGCCTCAGGCTCTGCTTTCAGGGGCAAGGCCAAGTGAAATAGATGTATGTGCATATGTGTTTGCATGCACTAGTGATAATTACCCATGGGAATGACTCTGTTCTTGAATGTTCACTATTAAGTTCTATGCTTCCAAATGTGTTTTTCTATCTACTCTGAAGGGTAGAATACTGATTTTGTATTTCTATGCTGTTTATTTCTCCCCCCTTTCAGATATGCTTTAGAATGTTTGGCAAGATTTATAAGAACTTTGGAACATATGTGTACTAACCAGTGTTCTCCAGAGAAACAGAAGCAGTAGGATATAAGAATAGATACAGATACAAAAAGGGGCTCTAAGGGACGCCTGGGTGGCTCAGTCGGTTGAGCATCTGACTTAGGCTCAGGTCATGATCTCACAGTTAGTGGCTTTGAGCCCCACATCAAGTTCTGTGCTGACAGCTCAGAGCCTGGAGTCTGCTTCAGATTCTGTGTCTCCCTCTCTCTCTGCCCCTCTCCCATTCATCCTCTGTCTCTCTCTCTCAAAAATAAATATTAAGAAAAAACAAAAAGGGGCTTTATGACAGGAATGGACTCCCATAGTTATGGAGCTCGAGGACTCCCATGGCCTGCCAGCTCAGGCTGGAGAACAAGGAAAGCTGCTGGTGTCAGTCCTGAGTCCAAAGGCCCCCAAACCAGAAGCTCCGATGTCCAGGGGGAGGATATAGATGTTCCAGCTCAAGAAGAGAAAGCTAACTCATCCTTCCTCTGCCTTTTTGTTCTCTTTGGGCCCTCAGTGGATTGGATGATGGCCACCCATATTGGTGAGGTTGGCTGTTCTTCACCCAGTCTACTGATTGAAATGCTAATGTCCTTCTGGAAACATCCTGAGAGACACACCCAGAAAGAATATTTCATCAGCTATTCGAGCATCCCTTAGCTCAGTCACATTGACTGACTTTAACCATCAAGATATGTAACATATTGACTTATTTTAAAATTATACAAATAGGATTGATCTAGAAAAATTGGAAGACACAGATAATCAAACAAGAAAAATAAATTTGAATAACGCCCAAATCCAGGGGCAGCCACCGTTGACATCTAGATATACATGCACTGATTAAAAAAATACATATGTCTCCTTCCTAGGATTCCACTGTATTTATTCTTCTTTGGCTTGCTTTTCCTTCTCAAAAATAGATTATAAGTGTCCTCACATCAGTACATACGTATCAACATAATTATAATACTGGTAACATAGTATTACAAGGTAAGGATGGCAAAAATTTATTTAACCAATCATTTCCACTTTTGGCCTTCGATAAATCATGAAATGATAAACAAATGTGTATATACATCTTGTGCACTTAATTAAGATTTCCTTAGGATAAGTACTTCGAAGTGAGGTTGCTGGACCAACATAATAATGAACGCTGTGTGATATGCCAGGCACTGGTCCAAGGTGCTCATGAATATTCACTGGTCGAGCCTCACAGCAGTCAGGGAGGCGGTTAAACTATTACAGTCATTGTGCAAAGAGTATGTTGTAGAGCAGGTCTGCACAGAACTTTAAGTCCTGTTGCTAGCAAGGGCACACCGGGGATCGGACCTGGGCCGGGTCACCCTGGAACCCCGGCTTCTGACCATGTGCTTTTGGGGATTTTTGTTGCCAATGGCCAGATGCTCTCCAGAAAACCTGAGCCAGTGTAATTTAATGTTTGCAGCGTTTTGCTTATTTGCACATTCCCTTGCCACCAGGGGGAATCGTTCCTCTTTAAATGCTGTGGGATGAGTGAAAAATGAAAGCTCACTTCAGAAAAATGGATATTTCCTAATGTTCTATTAGGATTCTTTTTCATTTTCACATCAGTTATTTCTATTTCTCCTTACACAAGTCGCCTGATCCTGGGACACCTGGGTGGCTCAGTCTGTTTAACATCCTACTTGGACTCAGGTTGTGATCTCACAGTTCATGGATTCTGTGCTGACAGCTCAGAGCCCGGAGCTGCTTCAGATTCTCTCTCACTCTCTCTCGCTTGCACGTTCTCAAAAATAAAATAAACATATAAAAAAAAACCCAAACCCACACATTGTCTGGTCCTATTCTTAGCCCCCGCCCCAAGTTGATGTGATTAACTGGTTGGTGTATAACCATAGAAACTACTTGGGCCTTAATTGGGTTATGTTTTGGATACTTCTAAGCAGAATGTTCCATTCATCACAATTCTTCCTGTTCTGGATTCTCATCAGGCTTGTTTTTCTTATAAAGTGGGAGTGCAAATCCCTGGTAGTGATCCAAGTTTCCCAACTTCTTCTTTTTTTTTTTTTTTAATTTTTTAACGTTTATTTATCCTTGAGAGAGTGGCAGAGAATGAGCAGAGCGAGAGAGGGACACAGAATCTGAAACAGGCTCCGGGCTCTGTGCTGACAACTCAGAGCTCAGACGCGGGGCTCGAACCCACAAACTGTGAGATCAGCTCGAACCCACGAACTGTGAGATCATGACCTGAGCCAAAGTCGGACGCTTAGCCGACTGAGCCACGCAGGCACCCCCCAAGGTTCCCAACTTCTATTTTGCCAAGTAAGAACATGAAAGAAAGTATACAACAGTCGGCATGTGCTAGCACACTATTATTTTTATAAAAGACATTTTAAATACTACAAGAATCAGATTTGAGGTATCTTAGAGTAAAAAGCAGAACTTCCTAAGAACAGATCTTTGGCTCCTCATGAGGACACCCCCCCGCATTTTTCTCATTTTACCTTGGACAGAGGAAACCTTGGTGTGGACAGGCACTGGCCCACAGCCTGGCACTTGGGAATCCCTGCACTGGTTTGTATCTGCAGGCAGCCCACACCAGCTCTTACATTCTCTGATTGCATGATTCAGTATGAAAAAAATTAAGTGTAATTAGTCG
The DNA here is from genome assembly GCF_003009895.1 of Hyaena hyaena. NCBI lineage: Eukaryota > Metazoa > Chordata > Mammalia > Carnivora > Hyaenidae > Hyaena > Hyaena hyaena. The sequence goes on from NW_024081505.1 coordinate 338,112, forward strand.
TATCTTCTGGAGTAACTTCAAAAATGAATTTAACTTAGGGGTGCCTGGCTGCCTCCGTCGAAAGAGCATGTGACTCCTGATCTCAAGGTCATGAGGTGGAGCCCCCCGTTGGGCGTAGAGCTTACTTTAAGAAAATAAATGTAATTTAGACATATAGGGAGGATGTTGATTGGAAGTTAGAAGTGAGCTTACGGTGACGACCTGAAACCATCGAAAAACACGAAATCGAAAACACGGTTTAGGGAGGAGAAGTCTCATGGCTGGAGTCTCATGGCTGGAACCGGTAGTAGTATAGAGCTGAGATGAAAATTAAGACCGTTTCTTGGCTTTAGAAAATCTGATGTGAAATAATGTATCCTCAGTTGATTTACAGACTCTAATCAAACTTTAAGTCGATAGGGAATTCAAATAAGGCCAACAGAACCTGCAGTGGGATTCTGCCCTTCCCCTCCCCCCCCCCCACCTCCCAGCCAGTTTCTGAGGGGTGTTACAGAGACCCATCAAGTCCCCTCTAGATTTAGGAGGAGAGAATGTGGAAGGATTCCTCCTGCACCTACATGGCGGCTCTCCATGTTTTCATGCCTGTGGCCATTACAAATGGCTACAAGCTTGCCTTCCTGCTGGCGATAATGCTGCAGGCTCAACCTTTAGAAGAACAGGCAGAAAACGGGACTGCCAGGCACTGACATTTGCTATGTGCTGTAGGGAGGAGGATGCATTGCTGACCCTTGTACCACTCGAATGTTCACAGAGCAGATACTTACCATCCCAAACGCCAAACCGGGCCAGTTCCAGGTCAGTCCCTATGCTGGGAGTGTCTTCATACATTGTTCTACCTAATGACAGGACAGTAGAACTAACTTAAGCAAGGATCCAGGAAGAAAAATATTTCCAAGGGGTCGAGGGGACTTCAAATAAAGGTGGAAAGTGTGGCTGGTAGAAGGACCTGATCCAGGGTGAGATAATGATCTGAGCTGTCCTGCCACTGCCCATAGCTGGTCACTGCTAGGCTCTTGTAATAGCTGAAGCCGCATTTCATACTCATCAGCGGACTCGATCAGATGGGGGTCTGAAGGAGCAGAGAGCCGCCCACTGCTCATGGATTCCATGATTCTAATCACAGTCACACCTTACAGAGGAGATGGGTGAGAACTCGGGCCCAAGAGCTGGTCACTCGGTTCTTTTGCACCCTAAGACTCAATGGCCTTTTTCCTGCATTGGTTCGGTGCAGCAGCCGTGCAGAGGAAAGTGCTTCAGGTTCCCTGACCAGAAGGGACATGCTGGGTAAGCCTGCTCCTCCTTTGGTTGTATTTTACGCAGGATCCGCCAACCAGCGCCCACCACACGGTGGCACTGTGGGCCACAAAGCTGGTGGCCCACACACCATTAGTTAGTCTGTGTGTGGACCCCAATGCAAGAGATACCAAGGGTGCTTCCAGCCTGCACCACCTCTCCTGGACAGGTGGGCAGGACTTGGAAAACTGTCTCATTCAGCCAGGCAACTCCCCTGTGATTAAAAAACAAAAACCAAAAAGCAAAACCTTTAAAGATAGGGCATAGAGCAGAGACCTGTCTCGCTTTCCTGTTTACCTTTATGTTGGCAGAGCCTACCTGAGAATCTTGCATGGAGAGAAAAACCAACAGATAATCAGTGGGTTTCCACAATGTGTGCTCTCAAGGAGTCTCACTGTTAGGAGGTGCTCCTTGTCCCAGGAATAGCCAATGTGCATGGCAATCACACACTGAAAAATCCTCATGACCTTGTTATTTCCTCTCTGGCTGTACTATTTCCCTCATTGTGTTCATAGATACATTTAATTGACTTGTCTATATCTGCTTCATCCTGTTCCTCAGTGCATCAATTTCTTAGAGGCACCTCGTTATGACTGAATCTTAGCTTTGGCTGACATGCCCTTGATTGCCCTTGAGCTGTTCCCTACTCCTCAGCACATACGCACACCGTCAGCACCATTGGCACCTCTACCACCATCACCTCCACTTCCATCCACAAGCACCACCATCGTGTATTTGTTCATATAATTCTACGGTTTGTTTCTTCTTTGTGAACAGCTTCTACCGTACACTTGAGTGCAAAGAACCTGAAGAAGGGAGCCAGGAGCCCCGATTCGAATCCTGACAGCCACAAACATGTTTGGTGGCCTTGGAAAAGTCATGTAACCTTTGTTTTGTCACCTGTGAATTTGGGAGATTGGCAGAGACGATCTCCCAGACTTCCAGTATTCTAGAATCCCATGAATGCCTTAGGCTTTAGAAATTCACTTTTACCTTTAAAAAGGTTAGTCAATTTACTAATTATAACCTGAAAGTCCTTTTGATATTTAAAAAATCCTCTTGCTTTCTCTTTGTTCTTTGAAAATTTAGAGCTGCCTCATTTCATAATGCCTAAAGCCTATATTTATAATCAGCATCTATTTCATGGTTCTGAGCCGTTTTTCACATAATTGTCTTTTTTTTTTTTTTTTTTGCTTTAGAATTAGTTCTTTTGTGGTTAATGTATAGCAGAAACAAAATGACTTTTGAAAAAGCCCTTTAGAATTATGGGTTCAGGGCTGCATCACTAGGGCCCCACATGGCTCCGGGAGAGAAGTGGGTCTCAGGAGGGAAGACAGCCCGTTCTGGGGAGAGAGAGGCCACCCATGTCAGCGGCAGTTCTGCAGTGGTGAGCCGGTGTCAGGGTGGCCTGGAGGAAGCCAGAAAATTGTAGTCTGGGCTCCATAGGGGTAGGGATGAGGCTCACCTGTGAGACTGCCAGGAATGGCAACGTGCAGGGAGGGTGTGAGCTGAGGGAGGGAGCAGGTGGAGGCTCTGTTTTCATGTGGGGCCTTCTGGCCACCGCAGGAAGGAGCATGACCTTACTTAGGACTCACAGGTGAGCAGATCTAGGTGCATTTGCATTTTGCATATACATTCTGAGAGATCTGAAAAGGTTCTGGATGGTACTGTGGCAAAAGAATTTTTTTTTTTTTAGGTTTATTTATTTTGAGAGAGGAAGATGGCATGAGGGGAAGGGCAGAGAGAGGGGGAGATGACCTGAGCCAAAACCAAAAGTCGGGCACTTAACTGAATGAGCCACCCAGGTGCCTCGAAAGATGGAACTTTCTATTAATCAAAGTTATAGGGGCTTGGAGCCTCAATAGTTGGAATGTGGCTGTAATATAAATGATCACATAATTTCCACTCACCAGCAGCTACAGCCTAGATGGCAAACATACTTGGGCTTAATACCCCATTAACTTGTATACTTTTCTCTTTCTGTAGTGTGGATTCAGGCATTTGCAATACATTCTTTAGTCACATAGTTTCCATATTGAAGGGGTTTAGGGGTGACAGTCTGATGAGGGGATAAGGCACAGGTAAACCTATCTTCTAGTTGCATACATTTAGGGATGCTGTATGCTTTTACTTGCATTATGTGCCATCAGAGTAAGTGAAAATAGAAAATAAAACAATTTCACTCTCATTTTTAAAAATTAATTAATTAATTAATTAATTTTTTACAAATAGTTTATTGTCAGGTTGGTTTCCATATAATACCCAGTACTCTCATTTTTAAAAGATAAATTATTTAGGTATAGAATACTAGGATGATAGTTGCTTTCTATCTTTCTATTAAAGACATGATTCCTCTGTGTTCTCAAAAAGTCTGTCATTGCTCCAAATGCTGTTGCTTTGTAGTCAACCTTTTTCTTGATTTAAGTTGTTCTTTTTATCTCTGAAATTCTACAAAAGCCACAGTGTTTGTAGGTATGAATTGATTTTTGTCTGTCCTTACTGGGATACAGTGTGAGTTTAAATTGGAGAATTCATATCCTTTTAAAAACACTTTTAAAAAGTTGAAGTGTGCTAAATAAAACGGTAAGTGGGATTAATTGGCTGGATTTTATAGAAGCATATCTGGGATTATTTTTTTCTGTCTGTGGTTGGCCTGTTCCCTCCACAAACAAATAATAGTAATTTACACTGATTGGGCATTTATTGTACAAATAGTATGCAAATGAGAGGTACTTATTATACAAATGACATGCCAGTGAGAGTTACTTTTATTCTCCCATTTTGCAGAACAGAGTACTGAGGCTTGGAGAGGTTCAAGGTCACATGACTACAAATGATAGAGGTGGGATTTGAATCCAGAGTAATTGGCTTTAGAAGCTACTGTTCTTAACCACTCTGCTATACTTCCTCCTGAAATTAACTTAAAGTGTTCAGAACTTTACTTTGCCCAGCTTTTTTTTTAAAATCAATTTATTTTTTATTATATTGGGGACGACTTTCGGGGAGCTAATAAAGACTATGTGAAAGATACAAAAGCTTCGGCTCATAACCAGGTTCTCCTGTCCTCAGGTTTGAATGTAGTTTCCCAAGCAAGCTTCTGGCCAGTTCTTACCCACAAATCCCATTCCCCTGACTCAGAAAGTCACCCCTGCCCAGAGAAACTCCAGGGTGTGCCGGGCCTTGGACAAGTATTTTTCATACGGTCTACATAAACAGTTTGATTAAAATAAAGAATTACAAAACTCATGGGCTCATGTGTGGTATAGTGATTTATCGAGGGCAACATAGACAAATGGGTGGAGAAGAGGGACTTTCGGATTTGTTTATTGTCTCACCAGTGCATGTGAAGACCCTTGGTAGTGTCCTGGGACCATCTCACCCTGTTCAGGCCCAGGAGCCATCTCTTCATGCTCTTTCTTGTCAAATGCACCATTCCTGGCTAATTTCATCGCCCTCATCATGAGGAAAAGGTAGCAACACTGTTATTACTCCCAAAGCCATTGGCTGTGTATATTGAAGCAATATAGATCTACTTGTCTCTGCAATTCCCTGATATCTGTTATTCATTGCTGGTTACTTCACTGCTTACAGTGCTGCATTTGCATCTTGCCACCTGTGAATACTGTCTTCCAGTGACGTTCTCAAATGTTGTTGCAGTGCTTTGCTATTGCTGAGCATAAATATAAATCTTGCCCAGGGTATATGGGAAAGCGAGAATGGTAATTTTCTGGTCTTTTTAAGTCTACCATCTAGAATTTTATGATATAAATGTAGAATAACACATCTTCCATTCATGTCTACTCTTGAAATTTTTGGACTTTAATCGCTGCATTTCTAAAAAGTGACCCCTTTCCCTGTTGACCGTACCCTCGCTTTCCACAGACATCTTCCAGCAGCGAGGATAGTTGAAAGTGCTATGGGTGGAGGGAGAAGAACGAAGTATGTCCATTAAGTAAAGCATGTCCACATGTTCTTGGCCCCCATGACTTAAGACTGACCCAGGAGAGCAGGATGTCACCACATCAACTGGAAGCAAAAGAGGAAGTTTGGAAGAACCCATTTGTGTCATGTAACAATAGTCTGAAAACACCTCAGAGGGTATAGGAGGGACCACCCCCAGAGGACTGCTGGACACATGGCATGGAGGGCTTGGGGGACTTCCCTGGGTGCCAGCCATGAGGGACACACAGGATAAATGACACCTGCTCTCATCCAAAGTCGTCAGTCCAAGGTGGCACTGAGGATGGAAGGGCGAGAGTTAATGCAGGGCCCATACATGTGGCAGTGGACTTTTGGTAGCAAACTTATTCTTGAAAAATGTGTCACCCCAAATTAGCATGTTAGTACCATTTTAGAGGCCAACTTTGCATGATCCCACAGAAAAACACTGCACCGACTAGTAAGGGTGATGTGCTTGCTTGGCTGCCACAACCCCAGAATCCCTTTGGGCATCTCATTGACCCCTCATTCAGGGTAGAGAATCGGAGAGCACTGAGAACGGGAGAAACAGGGACTGAGTTCTCTGTGCCCTCCTCCCGGCTTAAGGAGCCCTATCAGATGGTACTGCTGCCCTGGCTAGTCCAGGCCCTGCAGGGGACTTTGAAAATTCCAAGGAGGAATTTTCCAATGAGGCTGGGGGCCCTTGCTTGCCTGTGTCAAAGTGTATATTTCTCCTGCCCTTCTTCTCATTAAGATGACTATACCACCATTAGCAGAGAAAGATGAGAGCCCTAGGCCTGTGCATACTGGGCACAGGAAGTGAGTTCGGCTTGATGGGTGTGAGAAATAAGCCCACAGACCCAATCAAAGGAGGGATGCAGAGACTCAGAGCACATCAGCATCCCCGTGGGTGTCTGATGGACAGGCACACTCAGGATGGTTACAGCACGAAATTTATCTCTTAGGGGGAGGTCCCTCCTCTGATTTCTCATTGACTGAGTACTACAAGGGTTACAGCCTTACCTGGAAGTCACCTATGCCCATGTAAGGCAAAAAGTAATCGGATTGGAACAAATGTACATTCCTTGAGGTGACATAGAGACTTCAGTTCTTTGGTGCATGCTCATTGCAAAGCCCTTGAAAAATAAGCCCATGAAAAAATAAGCTCACGAAATGGAGAGGTGAAGAAGAACCAGGAAGTGAAATGTCTAGGGTTTGGAACTCCATTGTTGGGGGGGGGGTCATACATATTTCCAATAGGTTGTAAACCTATTGTTAGCTAGACACCACAGCTTTTATTTGGTATTTCTGAAAATGAGTCACCTCCCTTCTCACAATGAGTGACGATGGATGTTGAGTCCTCCAAGTTTAGTCTCCTGTTTGCTATAATTACTTCTTTTACCAGTTGATCTCTTAAAGTAAGTACTGTCCTGAACACATTCTTTTTGTTTTTAACCATACAGTCTGAACCAATAATGAAGAAAAAACATTTTTTCCATCTGTAGAAGTCTTTCCTAATCTTGGCCTTAAGGAGTCCCTATGACTGGGGCAAGGAGCTTTTCTTTCTTGCTTCACCTAGAAACCTTTCATTACGTGTTTGTGTTTTTTTGTTTGTTTGTATGTTCTCTGCCTACCTCAGGTCTCCAGCCTTGGACAAACTCTTCGAAATCAGGAGATAAACCCAGAGAGTAAGAATGTTTGTATATGTGGTGTTTGGGGGCTGTTGTAGTTATTGTTTTGTTTTTTGCCAATTATTCCTGTGACATAAAGCACATTTTTGTTCGGGTATGTCTCATGTTACAGTAGGTACTGAATTCCTGTTTTAACAGAGGAGGAAATGGGCGCTCTTAGTGATCTGGGCATACCAGGGTCTCACAGCAAAGATTCATACCTTGGCACTCACACCCTGGCATTCACACACTGAGACTACACCCTGGGACTCACACCTTGGGATTATGCTGAAGGGGTGCAGGATGAGACACCCAAAATTGTGCCACTTTGGCATGAAGATAATTTTGAGTTAAAAGTAATAAAAACCCAGCAGATGCATGAGAGGTGCTTTGCCTCCCCTATAACTGGCTAAATTTAGGTTGGAAAGGACAGCCTGCAACAGGAAGAGAAGTCTTCACAGGAGCCCCCTTTACAGAAGGAACTCATCTGCATAATAGAACAACCTTGTTTTTCCAAACATCCTCTTTCACCTTCTTGCTAATGAATTTTTTCCCTTTTGTATCCTCAGACCTACCCCTCTCCTTAGCTCACAGAAGCTTCATTGTCCTGAGAATTTTATGTCTGTGTGGATTCTCCCTCTGTATACTATTAAATTTGATTTTCTCCTGTTAATCATTCTCATGTCAATTTAATTCTAAGTGCAGGTGGAAGGAGCATAAGGCAGAGGAAAGTCTTCCTCCCTGACAATAATAAGATATCATACCAAGGGATCCACACCCTTGGTCATACCCTTGGATCACACCCTAGAATCCACACCTTGGGATCACATCTTAGGATCACACCCTGGATCACACCCTGGGATCACATCCTGGGACCACACCCTGGATCACACCCTGGGATTATACCCTGGGATCACATCCTGGAGTCACACCCTGGGATCACACCTTGGGACCACATCCTAGGATCACACCCTGGGATCATACTCTGGGATCACACCCTGGGATCACATCCTGGGACCACATCCTGGGACCAAACCCTGGGATCACTACCTGGGACCACACCCTGCGGTCACATCCTGGGATCACACCGTGGGGTCACACCGTGGGATCACACCGTTTGGTCACACCCTGGTAAGCCTGGCTCTCCACTCATGCTTCTCCAGCCCACAAGTGAGTGGTGCTTCCACAAGGTTCTGATACCTCCAGGAAATTAAGGTGCAACTTCCTGGGGTTTCAAATTTATTTGAAAATAAGGAGATGAAAGTTAATCATTTTAACCAGTAAATAACTTTAACCCTTGTTAAAAGAAAAAAAAAAAGCCCCAATTGAAGTCATTTGCCCTCCCCACCAAGACTTAATTAGAGTTTCAACCTATCCCAGGAATGTGACCTTTTAAAAGTCGATCTGAAATGTCCTGATTGGCACTAGTGAGACAACCTATATGATAATAACCCTGCAGGCCTCTCATCCCCCAACCAAAAAAAGACAAAAGTCCTGGCCTGAAATAATCCTTTCTTTTCTTTCTTTCTTTCTTTTTTTTTTTTTTTAATATTTTTATTTATTTCTAGGAGAGAGAGAGAGAAAGAGAGAGAGAGAAAGACAGCGTGAACAGGGGAGGGTCAGAGAGAGAGGGAGACACAGACTCTGAAATAGGCTCCAGGCTCTGAGCTGGCAGTCAGCACAGAGCCCGAGGCGGGTCTCGAACCCACGAACCACGAGATCATGACCTAAGCAAAAGTCAAAAGTCCTGAATTTTGTGTTTAACACCCTTCAAATACCACAGCAAGCAGAAGTATTCTGTGGCGCAGGAGAGTCCCTGCTTAGAGCCATGCACTTGAGTCCAGGCCCTTCAGGACTCACAAGGACAAGTTTCCCAAGATTATTTCCCTTGCTTTTGTTTTGTTTTAGTGTGTTTTTTATTATTACGGAGATTTAATTCATGTAGTGTAAATGTTACACTTTAAAATGCACAATTCAGTAGTTTATAGTATGTTCACAGTATTGTACAGCTACCCCCACACTTGCCCTGTTTTTAAGGGGTTCTTTAAAGTTTGGGAGGTGCTGCCTTCCACTTCTCCAAAGTAGAATGTGCAGCATCAGTGACAGGAGGTAGAAACAATTTTATTTGGTGGTGGTCAGGGAGTGCTTTGCATATCATGGGGACACGTCTTCACTTCCTCTCGAGTCCTTCCACTCAGGCAACGATCCTTCTCTATTTGGGAGGCAGCCTGTCCCTGAGCGTTCATGCCGCACTATGGATGGATTCTCTCTAGGAGAAACAAGGATGGAGTCATCCTGCCATAGAAATGACTGAATCACAAAGGACTAAGCAGCTTAGAACCTGTGGAGACTCCTGAGAGAATCGAAGGGGTTGGATTTGCTTCCCATCAGGTTTCAATGCAGAGACAGGGGTCCTGTGAATTCCCGCATTCAAGGACACATTTGTTGTGGCATTAACGAACAAAGGCAGCTTCCACCCAGAGACCTTCAAAAGTCTGATCCATTGTGAATTTGTGCCTTTCTAGAAAGATTTGCCTGGGATTCCAAGCAGTTTAGATAATGGCCTTCCTCTCACTGTAGATACTGTAGCTATTCCAGGGGGCCAGACCTGGTGGTTATGTTGCTTGTCCCTCGCCATGCAAATTCACAAGCAGGCTCAACAATGGTGAGTCATCTTGTCATTGCCGGCCAGTAGTTCAGCTGAAGGAGAACTTGGGAGTAGGAAAGCAAGTCTTTGAACCTGCCTCTGATTTGGGGTTTTCTTTTCTTGCCGACTCTCCTGAGATTCTTGGGATAACTATATACTTTCTCAAAGCCATATAACAACATCTTGTTTACTTTGTTCCTAAATTTCATGATTTGTACCCGATGCAAGCTCTGAGAATTCAGTGTGTAGGAAAATGGCTCCTGGCTCTTTGAGAAATGGTAATTTACATGGATGTGAATAACAGTAGCTATTCTTATAGACTGCCATGTGCTAGGTGCTTTACACATATCATCTTTAATCCTTGCAGCTCCCTTGCAAGGTAGGTATTAGCCCATGTTGACTGGGCTGCTGAGGCTAGGGGAGGTTAGTAACTGGCCCACTTTCATGCACTTCACTGGGACGTGCTCTGACTCCAAATTTCCCAGGACCCCTCCTTCCACCTTCCTATGAACCATACTTGTAATTTGGTCTTTGTCATTGTGCAGTGAAACACCATGGGCTTCGAGTTAGATAGCATTCAAATCTCAGCTCCAGTGATCACTGCATGTGTGAGTCTGCAAATCAGGTAACCTCTCTGAGCCTCAGTTTCCTCAGCTGTGTTTGTGATAACGATGCTTTAGGAGGTTGTTATGGAAATGAAATGAGCTGAAATAACTTCAGCCTTCCCAACATGGTGTTGGTGCATTGCCTAGCACAGCAGGGTCTCAACAGATGATACTTTATCTTTCTTCTTTATTCATCTCTGTACCTGCCATGACCCCTGGTACAGAGTAGGTACTCAAGATATATTTGTGAAAGTAAATTCAAAGGATTTTGTAATGGCCTTGCTTAACAGGGACATTATGAAGTTGGACCCTCTCCAAAAGCTCCCTGAAAGAACAAAAGAACTTTTGAAGCGTGTCAAATCTACGCATGTTTAAAATCTTTAGCAAGAAGCAGGAAGACAAGAATAATCCTAAAAATAACAATAGGACTGAGATTCTGAAGTGAAATTCACTAGGTGGAGTGCTGTTGCTTTTTAAGAAATAGCAATAGTTGAGGATTGTTAAGTGCTCTGAAGCATAAGGGACAATAAATGTGATGAGAATGGCTCTTGGGTTTGCCGGATTGTTCAACAATGACTAGATTGGCTCGAGACAGTGCACTTTTATAAGTATATCCTTGCTTAAGAGTAGATAAAAAATAAATACAAGATTTTTGAACGTATAACATGGGATGTTGAAAGAAGCACATCCTCAGTGTGATGTGGATTATGGTTGGCTGACTTCCATCTCAGAGGGATTCAGGAGGGTGAGCATGTGGCAAGTGTGCTGCCTGTCCCCGGCCGGCTCCAAGACAGACGTTGCTCATTGATCATGACATTCTCTCATGCCTGAGTCCTTCTAACCACAGTTAATTGGCATCTGTCTGAGTTGGCATTTAAGATACAACCATTTGTGGCCCCTGGCTCCAAACCAGGAGACTTTATTGTCAGCTTAGTACTCAAGATTCAAAGACTACTACTTCTTCCTGAGAAACGTCAGTCATATCTGTTTGCTTATACAGCCGGGTTGTGGTACCAAAGCTACTAGTACCTCTCAAAGTATGTCATGGAGATTTTAGTGAAGTAGTTGTTAATGTTTTTCACTTCTTTTTGCGGTGCCCTTGCCCTAGAATTCAGATACAAGTCAAGGTGCAGTAGATTAGAGGACAATCAAAATGAAACCATTGTCCAGCATCCAGAAACATCCCCGCTCATTCTTGAAGTGAACTTGTTCTTTCCCACTTTTCTTCTCTTGAGATGGGATGTCCTAGGACATTCAGTTTTCATGCTTCTCATGTTCACCAAACCCATGTGGCATTGTGGACATTTCTGGAAGAGGTGTATCCATCCACAGTCCTTGATGAAAACCTGGCTTGGTTGTCCATGTTTGTTTTGATTAGGATGCATTGGCTTTAACTAATAGTAAAATTGAGAGAGAGAGAGAGAGAGAGAGAGAATCCCAAGCAAGCTCCATGCCTGTCAGCATAGAGCCCAATGTGGGGCTCTATCTCACAAACTGTGAGATCATGACCTTAGCTGAAATCAAGAGTTGGACGCTCAACTGACTGAGCCACCCAGGCACCCCAAATGTTGTATTTTAATAGCAAATTGTCTTTATGTTTGTGTAAAACAGACATTAAAAATATACTTATTTAGGGGGCACCTAGGTGGCTCAGTTGGTTAAGTGTCCAACTCAAGCTCAGGTCATGAACTCATGGTTTGTGGGTTTGAGCCCCACTTCGGGGCTCTTGGTGGAAGCCTAGATGCGGTGCACTGACTGCTCAAAATCTCAGGCTCTGAACCCTGCATTATAACTTGTGATAGACATTGTTCTATTTAATAAGGTCTTCATTTCTTCCTGAAGATCCTAGTTTCCATGGGGCATCATTTTCCTTCAGTTTGAAGAAGTTTCTTAAGCATTTACTTATTTATTTTTTTGTAGTCAGATCTGCTGGCAACAATTACATGGTTTCCTTTTCTTGGAAAACTATATTTTGCCTTCATTCTTGAAGGATATTTGAGCTGGGCATAGAATTTTAGGTTGACAGTTTTCTTTTAGGCCTTAATAGTATCATACCAATGTCTTCTGGTCTCCCTTGTTTCTTTAAAAAATTTTTTAATGTGTTTTTTTTTTTTGAGAGACCGAGAAAGGAGAGAGAGAGAGAGAGAGAGCAGGGAAGGGGCAGAGAGAGAGGAGACACAGAATCTGAAGCAGGCTCCTGGCTCTGAGCTGTTAGCATAGAGCTTGACACAGGGCTTGAACCCACAAACCACAAGATTGTGACCTGAGCTCAAGTTGGACGCTTAACTGACTGAGTCACCCAGGTGCCCCTGGTCTCCCTTGTTTCTTTTTGATATTATCCTATTAGTCCCTGAAGTTTTGTCTTTGTTAAAACTTGTTTTTCGCTGTTCTTGGATAATTTCTATTGATCCATCTTCAAGTTAACTGAGGATTTCCTATCCTCTCCATTTTGTTTTTAAGTTCATAAAATACATTCTTATAAATTTTAGATATTGTATTTTCAGTTCTAGAGTTTCGGTTCTAAAAACAATAGTTTCTACTTCTCTGCTGAGACTTCCTATCTTCTCATTCATTATGAGCAAATTTTCTTTTGTGTGTTTGAGCTTAGTTACAAGAGTTGCTTTAAAATCCTTATCTACTAATTCTGTCATTGGAGTTATTTTGAAGTTAGTCTCCCTGATTGCCTTCTCTATGAATAATGGGTCATGTCCTGTTCATGTTAAATAAATTTTATTCTATTCTGTATATTGTGAATATAATAGAATCAGAGACTCTGGATTCTATTACGTTCTTCCAAAGAGTGTTGATTTTGTTTGTTTATTTTTTTGTGTAAACAATTAACTTGCTTGTACTCTTACCACAAACTCTGTGTCTTGAGGGCATCTCAAATCTCTATTCAGTTTTTTATCCTCAGCCGGCTATTTGCAAGTCAGCCCTGTACTTGTACAGTTCAGGATTGAATCAGAGAGTTAGGGAAAAGTTTACATACAAAATTTGGACATTACTCTTCTTGGTCTGTTTATTCCAAGATTTCCTTCTCATTTTATGGTGGCTATGGTTGCCCTGAACTCTGTCCTTTCATTTCTCAGGCCATAAAGAATGCAGGTTTTCTCACTGAGTTTGTTTTTTTGTTTTTTTGTTTTTAATTTCTGAGAGAGAGAGACAATGTGAGCAGGGGAGGGTCAGAGAGAGAGGGAGTTACAGAATCCAAAGCAGGCTCCAGGCTCTGAGCTAGCTGTCAGCACAGAGTCCGATGCGGGGCTCAAACCCACGAACCATGAGATCATGACCTGAGCCAAAGTTGGACACTTAACCGACTGAGCCACCCAGGCGACCCTTTCTCACTGAATTTTAGCTGCTACTTGACCTTGGCCTTCATTTGGTCCAAAAGCCACCAAAATGGCCTTATGCCTTTCCTTTCTTCCAAGTGTCATCTAACTTCCAGAATATCCCAGTCTTTGCTCTCTAGTGGCTTCAGGGGGCTTTTTTTTTTTTTTAAATAGTTTTTTAGAGTTTATATTTGTTATTTGCAGGAGAGTTGGTCTGGCAGGAACTTTCTAAGTCATACTAGAAGCTGAGCTCCTCCAGACTAGTTTTGGTAATGATTTCTGTGCCATGCAAAAGCTCCAAGGCAGGGGAAACTGGGAGAAGCACTGACTGTAGACCATGAGGTCTTATGTATGGCATGGAATGTGGGTTCATTCTCCTCACAAGTGATTCCTTTTCCATCCTTGGTGCACAATCAGTGGCTCATTTCTGTTCCGTGTTTGTGGGCCAGTGGAGGTAGTATTTCCATTTTCCTTTCTGTAGTGAGCTCAGTTCACGTATGGGGTCTGGTGCTTCCCAAAGGAGGTTAGAATATAAGCCCCATGATGTGTGTCTAGTGGAAATCCCCTGTGGACCATGTGGCATCAACGCCCACCCATTACTCTGGCTTTGAGTTCTTTCTTCATTTCCAGCACTTGTAGTTGCCATGCTCTAGTTTGGCTCAAGATTTTTTTTTAAGTTTGTTCAGTTTTATCCAGTATTCCTATGTGTTTGAACCGGCCAAGGGGTGGGGTTCAGGTTCCTGTGTCAGCTCAGCTTGCTGCCTTCATTGGGAGGCAACTGCTAGAACTCCAGATGAGTCAGGGGTCAGTTTGCCCAGCTGCCTGCTCTCTGAGGCTGGGAGGAGGGGAGGCTCTCATCCAAGAGGAACGTCACCCATCCAGGTCCAGACTCTGACCCAAATCTTGGCATATGCTTCCGTAGGCTGAGGCTGGGGTAGTTGAGAAATGCTACTCTGGGCTTGATTTTAAAATGTTCTATACCAGATCTGCTGAGCCAGTGCTCCAGGACCACACTGGGGCACCTTGCCTCTCGCCTGCTTCAGAGTGACTTTCTTCTCTCCCAGTATAGACCCCCCCTTTTCATTTTAGAGACAGACTTTGTTCTCTCTTACTGCCAATGCCTTAACCTGTGTGTCATGATCCAAGTGTCAGTGGCACAGACATCTGCAATCTTTCTTCCAGATCTTCCAGCAGACAGATCTCCCTCGTGGTGGTGTGCTGTGCCGTGTGACAATCCCCAAGGAGGGTATACAGGCTCCACTTCTCCCACCCTCTCCTCCAGGCCCCAGTCCCTTCATTTCCCCTAAGGCCCTATTTTCCTCTCTATACACACAAAATGTGGTAATTAATTTTTTCCCCTTCAAAACGGTCTGAAATTTTCTTCCTTAAAGAGCTTGCTGTGGGATCGACACATTTGCTGTAGCAAGGAGGTTAAAAGAAGGAATTTAGGGGCGCCTGGGTGGCTTAGTCGGTTAAGCGTCCGGCTTTTGCTTAGGTCATGATCTCGCGGTTCGTGGGTTCGAGCCCCGCGTCGGGCTCTGTGCTGACTGCCAGCTCAGAGCCTGGAGCCTGTTTCAGAGTCTGTGTCTCCCTCTCTCTCTGACCCTCCCCTGCTCACGCTGACTCTCTCTCTCTCCTAGAAATAAATAAAACATTAAAAAAAAAGAAGAAGAAGAAGAAGAAGAAGAAGGAATTTAATTTGCTGCTTTTCCCATTCCTTTTGGCTAGTGGGTGGAGTAGTCACCTGGGATAGGCCTGCCAAAGGGGAGAGAGCTGAGAGCGGTCCCAGCCCTAGCGGAGGGGAGTGGGAGTGGGGGAGTGGGTAAGGGGAGGGGCAGAGAGAAAAGGCTGGTTGATTACAGAGGCACAGAGGCGGGGCGTCCTGCTGGCTGTTCATGACCACCTTAGTACACCTTTGCCTCTCTGCTCCGTCTTCTTCCACGGTCCCACTTTTTTTTTTTAATATAATTTATTGTCAAGTTAGCTAACATACAGTGTATACAGAGTGCTCTTGGTTTCGGAGGTAGATTCCCGTGATTCATTACTTCCATACAACACCCAGTGCTCATCCCAACAAGTGCCACTTTTTTTTTTTAACAGCAAAAGAGGAACCAAAAGGGGAGTGTGTTAGAGAGAGAACTGCTTTAAACAGTTAACTCTAGCTATTTCTTGTGGGCAGGACTTCTCAAATTTCAATGAGCATACAGATTCCTTGACGATCTTGTTAAAATTCAGATTCTGATTCAATAAGTCTGGGATGGCATCGAGATTCTGCATTTCTTTTTTTTTTAATAGTTTATTGTCAAGTTGGTTTCCATATAACACCCAGTGCTCATCCCCACAAGTGCCCTCCTCCATGCCCATCACCACCCTTCCCCTCCCCTCACCCCCATCTGCCCTCAGTTTGTTCTCAGCATTCAAGAGTCTCTCATGGTTTGCCTCCCTCCTCCCCACCATTTCCCCCCTTCTTCTCCCGCATGGTCCTCTGTTAAGTTCCTCCTAATCCTCCTATACATGCAAACATATGGTATCTGACCTTCTCTGCCTGACTTATTTCGCTCAGCATAACACCCTCAAGGTCCATCCATGTTGCTACACATGGCCAGATTTCATTGTTTCTCATTGCCATGTATTCCATGGTATACATAAACCACATCTTCTTGATCCATTCATCAGTTGATGGACACTTAGGCTCTTTCCATGTTTTGGCTATTGTTGAGAGTGCTGCTATGAACATTGGGGTACGTGTGCCCCTATGCATCAGCACTCCTGTATCCCTTAGGTAAATGCCTAGCAGTGCTATTGCTGGGTCACAGTGGAGTTCTAGTGTTAATTTTTTGAGGAATCTCCACACTGTTTTCCAGAGGGGCTGCACCAGTTTACATTCCCATCAACAGTGTAGGATGGGCACCCTCCTACACTGTTCTGCATTTCTAAAAAGCTCCCTGGTAATACCAAACATGCTGGTCCTTTGGTCCTTCGTCCAGTCCACGTCCTTCAGTAGCAAGGCTCTACAGTTTAGAGATATAGCCAGGAACTAACATCAAGGGGAGGGAGTCTGCGACCTCCGGCAGAATGCGATCTGAGATTTTTGCAATACTTCAAGGTCCCTGCCACAGTGGGACAATACCAGTGGAAGCATAGAAGGAACAAGAGGGCATGATGTCTTCAACTTGGGGTCTCTATCTTGGCAACAAAACTGTACTTTTATATACTTCATAAATCTGGTCCTTGCTTGGGTCTGATTTCAAAGCGGGGAAAATCCACATCGGGAAACAGAAATACCTACGTGACCAATACGTGCTATGGAATTTTACCAGTTTTAAACTCCTGAACGTATACACTTAGACCAGTCTTAGAAACAGTACAATTGCACCAGTTGGGAATACATCCAACTTCCAGTAACAGAAAATCCAGCGACAATGGGGTTGATTGGTTCCACATGATGGGAAATCTGGATCACTGGGTAGTGGGGTGTCATCTCTGGCCTCTTCTTCTGAATGCCTCCAGAAGTTTGTTCTCAACTCTGGCCAGACCACCTGGGGGGCTTTTAAAAATCCCCATGCCCAGGTTACCGCCTAGACCAATTAAGTCAGAATTTCCAGGGTTAGGACCTGGGCATCAATAGTTACAAAACCCGTCCACGTGATTGTAATGGTTGAGAGCCTCTGCTCTTGGCCTTGCTTTCACACAGCTTCCTCCAATGCTTCTCATCAGGGTCTAAACAACCTCAGCTGCTACCATTGGCTCAGTGTCTGACAGTGTTACCACCGGCATCTCTGTGATTCTCTTGGTCTCTCCAGCTCAGTTCCCAGATGGCTCCTACAGCCTCACTCACTCACTGCGTCTTCATTCTAGGCAGGAAGAGGGAGAAAGGGCAGAGACAGGCCTCAGATTTCCACTTACATCTCACCGCTGGAACTGTGCCCTGTGGCTTCTGCTAGGACAAAGTGGTTGGAAAAGTGACTATTTGAGCTTCTCCAGCCTCTACAGTAGAAGCAGGCAAGAGCAAAGAGGGCTGGGGGGCACCTGGGGGGCTCAGTTGGTTAAGCGTCCGACTTCGGCTCAGGTCATGATCGATCTCAAGGTTTGTGGGTTCCAGCCCCGGGTCAGGCTTTGTGCTGACAGCTCAGAGCCTGGAGCCTGCTTCAGATTCTGTGTCTCCCTCTCTCTCTCTGTCCCTCCCCTGCTCATGCTGTCTCTCTCTCTCTCAGCAATTAAAAAGAAAAAAAAAAAAAAGAAGAAGAAAAGAACAAAGAGGGCTGGGAATGCTACAAGGTAAGAGAACATGTGTAGGTCTTTCAAAACGAGTACTGTCATTGCAAATATAAAAACGACATGCCCCATACCGAAAACTTACAAAAACAGAATAGAAGAAAATAAACTTACCCAAGTCTCAGCACTTAAACTCGAGATCTGTTGATAGTGTGATGCATTTCCTTTCAGATTGTCTTTTTTCTCCATGATTCAGATCATAGTGTATTTACAATGATGCATTTTGCCCTTTCTTATAACAAAAGGATGAGAAATTTTCCATCTGTTGTGATGATTTCTTAAACACAATTTTATCTTCTGCATTGTATTTCATTATGCTAATGTGCTATAGTTTGACTTCTCACCTGCTGTTAGGATTAAGAGGGGTTTTCCCCTCTTTTTCTGGTTTTACAGAATTAAAAACAACCCTGCACGAAATTTCTTTGTGCCTTCTGTCTTTTGTCCCCTTTATTCTACGTATTATTATTATTTTTTGGTGGGGGAGGGGAGAAGGTAAAAAAGTTTGGGGTTTGTTTCAAAGAGCTTTTCCAGAGAGTGGTGATTCATTTGTATTACGTGTCATCATGGATGAACACTGTACTCTGGGCTTTCATAACAGTTTGAATTCAAGGTAATGCGCATAATACGTTTTTCTGAAATCTGTGGTCATTTGCTCCTATGTGGGGTGTTCTATACGTTCTGGTTCTCAGATGAAGGGTATTAGCATTTTGGTTTCAAGAAATACAGTCTGTATCTGATTTTGGTCTGGACTAATTACTAAGGAAGTATTTAGCAATGATAGTCTCAAATATTTAAATACTTAGTGAAACTGCAATGAATTGAGGGACTGTTGGTTCTAAGAACTAGATAACCAGCAGGGACTGAGGGAATAATTTTAAGTTAGACACCAAGTTCAGAGCCAAATGTCAATAATCTCACTTTTACAATACCTATAAATAAAGTAGAGGGCAATAAGAATTATCTGAATAATGTTAAGTAAAAAGTACATACAGAATAGAGAAAATTTATTTTCCATTAAATTTGCCACTCATTCTACTTCAATAAAATGCTTGTCAGGAAAATAACAATTCAAGGCAGAAGACTCTATTGCTGTTGTTCAGAAGCTTCCTGAGGGTGAAAGAACTAACATCGATCAACTTCCCTGGTTTAAATTTAACTTTAACTATTTGTTTTAAAACATGCTGTTTTGTAGCTTGAATATATATGTTCTGCCTTCAAAAGTCCAAGAAGAAAGTAAAATCCTATAGAAAGACAGAAACTTCACCAATATATCTAGACAGACATTTGCTGGTAGTTTTTTGGTGCCTAAAACCTTTTTTTCCCCACATCACACAGAGGCCCTTTTTGCAGGCCAGGAATGGGAACCCGGAAAATGCACAGAACTTTTACAAATTCCCCAGGTGGAGAATTTATTCTTTTCATGTGACTGATTCTGGCTTTTATGAAGTCAAGCCTTTATTTTTCTTCAGCTTTCTTTTACCACTTTCTGTGGTATTCCTTGGACATGCCAAGACACACGTCTGGAGTGATAGCAGCACCAAGTTTCTTTTCACACTTTCTCTATACCATTCTTCCGCCGAGGACTCCCTTAGCGGAAGGACCATGGTCAGGATGATGACCTTCGAGCAGATTCCTGGGAATGGAACTGCTGGGTCCCAGAGGACGAGCCAGATAGAGTCTTGCTGTATGTTACCAGGGAGGCTGTCAGGGTCATTGTGATGCCACCTCTTCATGAACCTTCATCGGGTTCTGCCTGTTCTATTTGTCGTGCTCCTCTGAAGATGGATGGGACAGTCTGTCTGCATGAAAGCCACTAGAGGGAGGGCTCTGCCAGTCCTCGTGACAAGACAATCACATGCACGTACTACTGGTGTTCAAAATATCTCCATCCATATTCTGACCTCCTACCCCCACCCCTCAACCTGTTTGCAGCTGGACATTTTTGTTTCTCTCTCTCTCTCTCTCTCTCTCAAAATTATGACTTAACTCCTAAGACTTGGGCAAACACTCCCGGTATCACAAGGGGTTGGCTGGCTGGGCAGCCTTTGCCCCATGATGGTATTTTATTCACTCTTCAGTCTCACTCCATCGTCCTTATCAGAGCCATTGCCATGGCAACTGTCCTCCTTTGGCCATTAAGTATGGGTAGCAAAGTCCTACGTGCCTAATATGTTTGATATGTCACCTTTCAAAAAATACTTTGGGGGAAATTCAAGTTGGCTTGTCAAGTAAAACAAATAAGCTTTTTTTTTTATTGTCAACAAGGACTAAGGGTGGCAGCTTTGATAAGAGGGAAAGACTGGACTGGTCACAAACCTAAGACCAGTTACATTCTGCTCCACTTGAGACAAGAAAGGAATGGGAAGCCTCTCAAAGGTTGGTGGAGACTGACTCACACCCCAGTATTTGGGGCCCCAACCTAATTCATGCTAAGATGACATGGGTCTTGGCCCAAACCCAATCTCCGGGACCTTCAGCTGCTACCACTGGAGGATTTTGCCTGCAGATAGTACACTTTGGGGGCCCTGGGGCTTTCCCTGCATTTCAGGTGGCATCACACCCCAGTCTCCCTGGCCCTTGAACCCTTAAAATTTTGTGCACACATGTTGCATAGCACCCTGAGAGCTTTGCTGAGGTGAATGCGACAGCTCAGAAGGGACCTGATGTTCTCTTCCATTCCCACCATCTGTCCACCATTTACAATACATTTGCTCATTTGACATTTTTTTTACCTTGAGAATTAAAAATTGAATTTGTAGGAGTGGCTTGGGTGGCTCAGTGGGTTAAGTATCCAACTCTTGATTTTGGCTCAGGTCTTGATCTCACAGTTGGTGAGATCAAGCCCCGTGTCAGGCTCTGTGCTGACAGCACAGAACCTGCTTGGGATTCTCTCTCTCCCTCTCTCTGCCTCTCTCATGCTCACTCTTTCTTAAATAAATAAACTTAAAAAAATAGAATTTGCCATATGTTGTTTCAAGTATTATGCTTGTTGGATTCATAGGCAGACATTTTTTCTTTAAAGTTGATTTGCTTTTCCCTCCCATGTCCCTCTTCTTTCCTTCCTTCTTTCCTTCCTTCTTTCCTTCCTTCCTTCCTTCCTTCCTTCCTTCCTTCCTTCCTTCCTATGTATATATTTTGCCTGTTTAGTGGGATTCACTTCAGCATAGTAGGAAGAGAGAAGAGAGTGAGGTGTGGAGCCATGCTCTTCTGTTAGCTACGTAGCCTTAGCATAGAGTGACCAGCTCTCCTGATTTCCTGGGAGCTGACATGTTTCCTGAAATGCAGGGCTTTCAGTCTAAACCCAGGACAGTCTTGGACAAACAAGGACAGTTGATTACCTTACTTGGACAAGACACAACCTCACTGAGCTTTGGGGTTTTTTTTTTTATCTGTGAAGCAGGCATAATAATACCTGTCTCATGTGTTATTTTGAGGATTGGAGCTAGTGTACAGAAAGTGCCAGAAGCTATGTCTGAGATCTTCTAGATCTAAGTAGATGATAAGGATAGTAATATTAACATTCATAATTATCTGTATTTTTTTTAAAGCTCAGAGTGGTATTTCTCCAGCAGTCATTTCTGCCATCAATGCGTTTTTCAATCCTAAAGTCTGCTCAGTAAAATGGGAGTTTATTCTGGGTACGAAATGAAGATACTCTTGTTAAAAAAATTTGAGAAGTCTGAAAAATATAAAGAAAAAGTATTATTATATCCCTAACCAGAAGCAACCACTTTAAAAATTCTTTGGATCCAGGTTTACTCTTCTAAACAATTGATATATATCTTTAGGCATAAATATTTATGATCATTTCCTTAGGGAAAATTTGGAAAAGGGAGATTGCTGGATTAAAGGACAAATATTTTGAGTCTTATTTTATATTTGATACAATATTATCTTTACATTCCTCCAAAAATATAGGTTGACAGAACAAAATATGATATTTTCTATGAAAGGGGCTTGTATGTTCCTTGTCTCCACACAGGACCCAGCTTTCCCTGGAAGGCTCTCTAAGGAAGAAGTCTGGTTTCTTTTAGCCATCCCTCTGGTAGGGGTCACTAAAAGATTTCATTTTATTTGGTCCTTAGGTAGCATTTGCTTTTACTTTTGAGTATTGTGTGGTATGCACACTAACAATCATCACTGTTAGAACTTTTTTTTTTTAATCTAAATTAAATACTTTAGTGACATTTTGTCCCCATGACACAGTATTCGGGACTCAATATTAAACCAACAGGTTTATCTTCAACTCCTAATGCTTATTTTAATGCTTATTTCATATTAATTTGAGCTATTATAGAGAGAATAATCTCTTTCCTTTCTAACAGTGGATTGGTAAGTAGGAAAAATCAGTTGGGCTTCAGCTCAAGGAATGGAATCATTCAAAAGCAGTTCTGAGGCACCTGCAAAAGTCTAAGAATTGAAAAATCAAAGAAATTAGGGTCCCTGCTGAGGGTCTAGAAATATAACTGATCATTTGCATGTGTGTATCTGTGAGTGTTCATTTGTGTTTGTGAGTATGTGTGTGGTTGCGGGCACGTGTCTGGGAGCTTTGGGCCCTCACTTAGATTGGTCACAGGTTGGAGGCTAGTGAGGTCAAGGCTATTGGAGGATTGAGGATGAAGCATGTGTCAAAGCACTAAATACAGTAGAGATAATCACAAGGAATCAACACGAAAATAATGAAAGCATGTTGTGAATTCTTGTCATTGATCCTTCAAGTTCACATGGATGTTTGGCCGTGGAGTCAGGACAAGAAGTTTGGTCTTCTGATTCCAAGTACAGTGTTCTGTCCAGTGTATAGCGTCGGCTCTGAGATGCCAGGTGCTTTGGAAGAAACTGCAGCCATTGCAGTGGTTGACACTGTGTAATGTTCTATGGAGGCAGGACCGGGCTGACATTATCCTAGAAAAAGGTGAAAAAATTGGCCATGCCATGGAGATATTGATGATACCTCCTTCCTTTTGTGTCTCAAGGTGATGACAGAGGAATACTCAGTAGCCCAGAGCTTGGGATTCCCCAGGGAATTTTATGGATAACAATGTTGAGTCATATTTTGAACATATATATTATGATTTGATTCCTTCATTTATGTCTTTGCATGAGAGTCTTCAAAATGCCCCTAATCTTAGGAAATCTAAACCTAAACAGCTCAAAAGTATATAACCGAGGACAGTTTTCCGCTAACCAGTTTTGTAATCCCTTTGGTTTAAAGTTGAATGTTATGTTTTTGACATTTTTTGGTTTTAATTATCTATTTTCTGTGAGAACCAGAGTAAATCTCTCAGATCTTCCCTCTGTGCTATAAATACCACACTGTTTGGTAACTGGTCAGAGAGTTTCAGATATTATGCTTCTGAAGCTTTTCTTAGAGTTCAGGTTCAACCAAAGGTATAAAAAATGAGGCAAAGCAATGAGTTTGCCTGATTTCTAAGGACTCTGGGTCTTTTCTGGCATACGACAAGTTTCTGTATTTTGACTGTGGGGCCCAGGCTTGGCTAAGCTAAATACCACTGCTCTGGTTATATGAAGATGTTTAGAGGTAGCTGCATGACTCAAATAGTCCAATAATTTTATTAGGATTTTATTTTCTCCTACAGATATCAGGGAGGAGATACATCTTTTTGGCAAGGTACCCTAGCTGAAAGATGGAATATGCTGAGAAATATAAGCAGCTAACCAATAGAGAGGAAGGCAGAATTGAGGTATGGACAGGAAAAAGTAGAATCTTGGTCATATTTCTTGATCCAGCTGTGCCTGAACCCAATGCTGGCCTCCAATATCCTGATTACCTAAGTCAGTGCCCTGCTTATCCTAACGTTATGCAAGTTGAGTGTTTATACCTGTGTTATTCCATTATGCTTATCATCCCCATTCTACAGACACCCAGAAAGATTAAGACCTTTGCTCAAGCTAACACAAGTGGGATGGAAATGGTGTGCCCTCAATTTGAGGATGGGCTGTTCTGACTCTACAGCTCATGTTGTTTCCGAAGCTTGAGTCAGCCTCAGTGAGTACAGCTGAGGGGTGATCTCAGCCCTCAACAGCAATAAGAGGTCAGGCATTGGTTCTCTTGTTTTACTAGCTCATGGGCTAGTAAATGACATTCGACACTTCAGGCTGGTGCACCAAGGGTCAGACAGGCTAAACATGGTCCTCAGATCCCATGCCTCATGCCTGGCTGCTGAGGAAATCCCTTTTGATTCTGGCTTCTCAATTTTCAGAAACCACTAACTGGCCTGGATCAGAAACCCTAAGAAGATGTCCTCAGCTTTGAGGTGATGAGACTTCCATCTCCACTTCCCGAAGCTTAGAACAAAAGACCAGGAGTTGTTCAAATGTGAGATAATAGTATTTTTAATATTTAGTTAACAAAACATGCAGGTTAATAGTCAATGCATATACAATAGGACAGAGCAACAATAACAACACAGTTACAAGGCACAACCTAACTCCATGGAGGCTTTCAAACAATGATGTGTTGGATAGAGAACGTGCTAATTAAAAATCCAGCTGAGACGTGCCTCAAGGCTGCACACCTGACCAGGGGCTTTCTGGTGGTAGGAAGGGGAGCCCATTGTGCCCATGGCTTTCAAGTCATTGAGAACCCTTTATAATCTCCATGCTCTATGTTGTTCAGTTGTCTTCCCCCATCCCTGCTTTTCCCCCCTTGGGCTGATTTATCTATTTATCCTTTATCCTATCTCAGACAATGAGTTCCATGAACACTCAATCTGAGATAAAGCAGGGTCTCTGAGTTTGTTTTGGCTGCTGGTGAACAAAATTCCATTCTGCTGAATGGGCTGTGATTTGGATTTCCCCAGACATAATCTGTCCAGTCTGAAGACCCCTATGAATATTCACCCAATTCCTTAGAGGCCACTTTTGTATGTACTATTGTTGTGAATACTATTTTTTCACCAAATAATAACCCAGTGGTGAGATTCCCCCATTGCCTGCTGCTTCCTTATTAGGTAATTTGAGAGAGTGCACTAATCTTTCTTTCCAGAGGGGCTATTCTGGCTCAGGTGTTGGAATAGAATTCTGATAGCCTAGAAGGAGCGTAGGCTTTCTGCAGCAGGCATGTGAACATGGGTAAGTTGTGTGGCTACAAAGAGCTTTCAGTTCCTGAACATCCAATGGTGCAATGATTGTAAGTGAATTTAATGAAGGGTAGAGCTCTACGAATAACAAGGGTAACCATAGGGCCAAGTAAGTGCTACTGTTAACTGACAGTGACCTCTGGCCATGCAAGAGTGGACATGTGTCACTTGGAAACATAATATTACATTCAGGGTCATCATCGTTTTCTTGTTTTTCATAGGAACTGATTTCAACTCACTCCCTAGGTTTCATCCTTTGGTTTTTACAGGGTTACACTGTATCTTGTGTAGTCTCAGTCCTTAGAGCTCAAAGGGAAACAAGATGAGTGAGCATTTCATGGAATCCAAACTTCAGGGTGATTTTACAAAGTCCATATTGACAATATCAAAGCAATTATTCTTTCTTTTTCTTCTCTTCATGTGCAGGGGTGAGGCTAATTCACAGAGACAGTGTATCATTTTACTAATATATTATTTATTCTAACTATATTTAGAATACCAAGTATATTCATATTACCCACAAATATTCTTTTCTCATTCTTTTAGGACAATTTCTGGCCTGTGACAGAAAGAGGCCCTGCAGTGGAGAGCCCAGGAGACCCCTGGGGGGCATCTGGCGGGAATTAGCAGATGCCAGCAAAAGCAGAAAGCGTTCTTCAAACTGAAATCACTTTGGTCCAGGTAATGCTCAAGATCACAGTGTAAGAAAACTCAGATAATGAGCTGGAGACATTACAAATATCTTTCCCCATCACCTCTTCTTTAATCAGTGTTTATTAGTAGCCAGGTTGGTGGGGGAGGTTAAAATCAAATAGCAGAAAATGGTGTCTTTTGATCAACTCTCCTTTTTTCTTTTCAGAATTGTTCTGGGGGATGAGTTGGGAAATAGATCATTGATGGGCTGTTGTCTGACAGGAATTCAAACTACATTCTATCATCAGATTAGGAAGGTTAAATTTAAAAAAAAGAAGAAATACAGAATTGGAAACTGTGAACTGTAGCCTCTAACTCCTATCTGATAACTCTGCTGTTTTTGTGATGGAGCACTAGAGGTGGAGACATGTGGCCCAGACCATCTGACCTCTTCACGGGTGAAATCAAGGTTTTTCTAACTTCCAACTGTGAGTCAAAAGCAATCAGGAGTCAAGGTAAAATCTCCCTGTTTGTGAGTGCACTCCAATTGGGGGGTTCTTCTGCCCATTCCGAGGTGTCTTGGAGTTACACGTAGTCATACTTGGAAGGATGAGATTGTACCTCGTCCTCTGTGCGAGCACCTCCATCATATATCTTCTTGTTTTTGCTGTTGGGCCCAAAGCCAGTGCTAGCCTTGAAGCCTCCGGGTTTGTAGCCGACATTGTGGCCTGAGGCATGATAAGACACGGCCTTGTAGCTGAGAGAAAAAGAAACATTCGGTGACCACAGATGTATTTGATAAGAGGGCAGCCCACTCTGTTTCCCCTGCAATGTCTCTGTTTTAGCCCGGAAAGTCCCAGGAAACCCTTAGCCCTGGGCAAACTTAGACAGTTGGTCACCCCCAGGCTTTGAGACACTGGCTTTTCTGCCTCTGCATTGGAGCAGAATTTCTTGCCTTGTATTAAGCTGGTAGTTGGTGACCAGTGGGTTTCCTGTTAATCAATTACAATGAAGCTCAACAAGAAAACAATTTTCCAGGGGAACACAATTAGGCCAAAAAAAAAAAAAATCACAGAATTTGTGAGCGTGAAGGTACCTACATGGAGCTCATCTCCTCTAACCTGCGCAGTTTATGGGTAAGCTGGCAGAGGCCCAGAGAAGGCGAGTGACTTGTTAGAAGCCACAGGACTAGTTAGCACCAGAACTGGACTGGGATCGAGGTCTCCCAGCTCTGGGCCCCTTTACAGGGTTACAGCAGGGTTTCTCTGCAGCAGTACTTTGGCATTTTGGAACGGATGCTTCTTTGTCGCCAGGGCCTGGCCTGTGCATGTTGCAAGGTTTAGCAGCATCCCTGCCCCCCACCCACTAGATGCCAGGATCACCCCACCCCACCCCAAAACTGCAATAATCAAAAGTGTTCATTTGTTGCCAAATATCCCCTGGAGGGCAGAATTGTTTTCCAGCTGAGAACCACTGAGTTCCAGAATACTGGAGTCAGAGGAAACCTGGATAGATATTTACTTCTCTCAAACAGGATCATTCCTAAATCTGCTCAGCTGAAATGCTCCTATTCTGTTCTTTAGGTCCCCCATAAAAGGATCCTTCAGTTAATAAAGCTCTTCCATAAACCCAGCCCGATCATTCTGGCTGAAAATTATACTTTAAAATGGACTCGGATGAAACGTCTGATTGCACTGAGGTGGAGAGACTCACGTGGTTTCCTCAGGCACCAGGCCCCGGCAGGCAATGCACATCATCACACCCCCAATTAGCGTGAGGCCTCCGGCGACCCAGCCCACGAACAGGGCCGAACCGAAGGTGTATCTGAGGGGAAAGTGAGGCCATGAGTGTGGGTGACTCCATTCTCAGACTCCATCCACTGCACCTGGCCATGCCCACGCCCCTCCTGAGCTCTGTCAGCCCTTCTGGGGGTTCCATACCTATCCCTGACCAAGCTGCTGAACGCTCCGGTGGGTCCCAGCCAACTGGATGAGGGACCCTGGAGAACAGAAGCAGAACTGAAGCTCGTCAGTAAAACAGCAGTGGGATTCTCAGGCCCCTGGCATCACTCAGGCATGGAATTAATTATAAGTCTCTACTCGCAGAGAAACATTTCTGGAAATCCGTCTCCCTCCCTATTGGCCTGGGGGAGGGGGTATCTTCAAGGTTTGGCAAGAGAAATTTGAGAGATATGGAAGCAGTCTGAAGTTATTATTTCTGAAGGAATTTTGGCCCCTCGAGTTCTTACTGTGGGTCAGTGAACTTGCATCTTACCTAACTCAAGTAGCCCTGGCGGCTGTCCATGGGGGTAGGAGCACTATCATCAGGAAGAACTAATGTGAAGTGACCATTCATTCTTTCATTTGTTTGCTCATTTGTTCGACAAGTATTTATTGAGCTCCCGCCGTGTGCCTGGCACCGCCCTGGCGCCGGGATGCAGGGGTGAATAAGACTTCACTTTCATGGTGCTTCTGCTCCAGCCCACACGAGAATTCAAACCTGTGGTGGTCTGACTCCAATGCTGGTGCCCTTCTCCTGTGAGGGGTGCCTCCCTGGGGCTCAATTACACCTGAGAAGGATTGTCTGAGAACAAAGTCTCCTGAGAATAGAATAAATTCTGATCCAACATGGACCTTTGTAGATGGTGGAGACAATGGCCAAAAACTTTTAGGATATCAGTGGGTATTTCCATTGATCAGAAAGTTACCAACTTTCCCTTCATCTCCAAGAGCCCCACAAAAAAGGATGGCTCAGCATGGAGGATACCTGCCCTTGGAGGTTTTCCCCTTGTGTTCATCAAAGAGCATGGGGCTGTTTGTGGAATACCATGAATCCCTAGTATGCTTAAAAATCACCAACTAAGAACATTATACCAATAGCTGGAAGACAGCAATATGTGTGCAGGCCTCCACAACCTAAGAAAACAAGATACTTTAGATATGCTTTAAAAGTACACACATTTTAGCAGGATCAAAGCAAGCAATATAAGCCTGATGACCAAGTGTAATGTAAAGGGTAAAGTTGGCAGACTGAGCTCAGGGCTTGATAAAGTTCTGGGAGTAGGCTTTTTTAAATTTCTTTTGGACTTGGAAAAGACATACATTTGTTTCAAGAGCTGTTGGCTTGGAATGAAGAACCCCATCCCAGCCTGTTGGCCCTCCCCTGCGTGGCCAGGGGCTTAACAGCTAACCTTTTCCTGGGCCTCCTCCCGAGGGGACTCTGGGTGAATTTCCTGGGGGCAGCCGCAATCCCTCTGCCCTGGTGCAGACAGAACCCCTGTCCTTGACACCCCTATAGATGGTCGAGTGACTGCGTAATGTTAATGATGACAACCATCACTACCATTTATTGAGCCCTTACTGACACTGTGATGGACACTTTTATCCCAATCTCATTATTTCTTCCAATGCCCCATTTTGCAGGATTTCTCACTCCCATTTTACAGTTGAGGGGATTGAGGCTCAGAAAGGCTAAGTAACTTTTCCAAAGACCCAGAAAGGACACAGGAGCTACTGAAATTCAAATGCAGATCCCTCTGCCTCCAAAGCATTCATAGCTCATCATTAAGCTAATACTATGTTTTGAAATATGCAGGAGGAAAACATGGGGACTGAGGTCTCCTTCGTTCATTTAGATTCTCTTGGTCAAGGTTAGCAAACTTAAATACCTACCTGGGACAGCTAAGAAATTTAAATGAATGAAGTGGGGAAACCCTCCACAAGCATAATGATAAATGGCCCCAGCGTTGGGATATTTGAGAGTGGTGGGGATAAACTGGAGAGGGTGAGCCCTTGCATCTGTTCTGCAGCTGCAGAGATTGTTGCCATAGAGAGTGAGGGCCCAGTACTGCCGGTTCTAACTTTTTTTTAACAAGAAGCTGGGAAAAATGGATTGCGTGTGTGCGTGTATGTGTGTGTGTGCGGGTATGTGTGTGGTGGGAAATAACCTTGTAGTAAACACTAACGGGGCTTTGCCCATGTCCCTTATGTCCCTTTCACCATTTCTGTGTCTCTTCTTCAGCTCCTGTGGCCTTTGCCTGCTAGCCCCCGTGCTTGACCCTGGAGGTCTGGCTCTGATTCAGCCACTGGAGCCAGTTTGCCCATGTGCACAGAGGCTAATTGGTGCTGAAGTATGAAAGTTGGGGAGTCAAAACAACTCTGAGGTATGCTTCATGCCCACAGCTCCCCAGGATAGGGCTGAGTTCCAGATTTCATTGCAATTACCCCCTTCCTGGTCCTGGGTGCCTCACTCCCCATGCAGTCTTCCCTTCCATAATATATTACTTGCACATGGAGCCTCAGAATCTGTTTTTCAGGATCTGTTTCTGAGCAACCCAACCTATGGCACTTCTAATTTTGAAAAAGTGGTAAATATTTCAGGTTATAAAAAGAAAATTTTAGGCTAATATAAAACACCTCCCAAGCTCTGAATAGCATGAAAGCAGGCACTCTGTAGCCTGGGTACACTTAACATGGCACTGGCAGAGGATGGGATGCTGGGACCAAATGGAGTACCAGAAAGCCCGTCAGTTGACTGTCAAGATCTTTCTTGGCAGCTGTGTTGTCTTGTGGGACTTCTGGGTAGAGAGGATGAGAAGACAGAAAGAAGGGGAAAACTTCAGGAGCAAGGCATTCAGGGGACATTCTAGAATCCTATAGTCTCAATCTCAGGACTGAAGTTGCCTGACCAAGGGATAGGGCAGGTTCTAGAAAGATGGTGTGATTTGTCCAAGAAGGAGGAATTTCCCAGAACATGGGACTTTCAGTGCTTAAACTGGTAAAGTCCCAGGAAAACCAAAATGGGTTGGTCAGCTTACTTCTAAGTTGCCCTTGTAACCAAGAGACCATGGGAAGATCACAGAAGAGGATGAGGGGAGCCTATAGGGATCACTTCCTTCTCATTCTTGAAACAATGCAGGAACATGGATGGAGACAGGAGTTCCAGGGAGCCAGAGAGTAATGGATTTATCATAACCTAAGCCCCTGTCTGTATTCCAGGATGGTTTGGCTGGGGAAATACCACCAAGTATATCCACTCCAGAGATGATGAGTCACTTAGATATGATATTTACATCACTGCCTCAGAACAAGATTTTTCTCCTTCAAGAATTTGCTGCTGTTCCTTGCTTTGAAAGATGTCCCTTTGAAGTGGCTAAATGAATATGGTTGTTAGAGTTGCTCTTCCATCGTTTAAAAGTTCTACCCTCCTTCTGACACCAAATTATAGAAGGGTTTCATCTCCCTCAGCTAGACTGTAACCTCTGTGCGGATGAGGACCTTGTCTTATCCCCAGGTCTCAGAACAGCTCCTGGCCCACAGCAGGTACTCTACACATTTTTAGAATGAGAAGAAGCAGCAGCTGTGCAAGGAAGAAACATCACATTAGTCTTCTCACCTATACTGTACTTTGCTCACCTCTACTCAAGCTTTTACCTGTCCCTAGTCAGGTTCCCGCCATGGCCTGGAGATGTGGGTTGATGCTCATTTACATGCCTGGGCTAATCGTGCCTGTTTCATTGCCACCACAATGGGGCCTGTGTACGCATGTTAGATAAATACTGTGAACTGTCATTGTATTTCAATGCAAATGTCAGCTCAGCCTCAAGTCATAGCACCAAGGATATTTCACTGAAATGAAGTTTATGAATTTACAGATCATTGTTGATTTACGATATGGCATGGTTGCTTCTGATAAATTTTTGCTATTTCAGGCACTGACAGTCACATTAGGCATATGTGTTTAATAGGATTTTTATAACAATAGTCGCCACCGAATACTAAGACTAGATTGGAAGCTTACCTGGTCTGAACAGTCTGCACCATCCCACCCAAGCCAGTGTACATGTTAGCTGTGGACATCCAGAAGTTAGTAACCAGCATGTTGGCAAACACAGATACTCCAGCGATTGCACAGAGACCTGCGGGCAAAAAACAAGAAAGCCCCAGAGTCAGCTGTAAAGGGATCACAGCGTTTTTGAGGCAATGTATACTGAAATGAGTTGAGATGAGTAGGGTGTATAATATTCCATTCCTATAACAGAATGGCTAATCCAAGCATTGATTGTTGAATTCCCACTATGTGCTAGGCATTATGTTAGACTCTGTTAGAGTGCTTAGATTCTCTTATCTAATTGTGGAAGGCTTTGTATGTGTGCAGAAAGAGATTTTCCATGCATCTTGGGACAAGGGATTAGTAATACAAGTATTTTGGGCCTGGTCCTTTGATGGTCTCAAGTATTCTTTCCTTAAAACCATTTTCAAGAATCTTGCCAAAATAATGTCTTTAGGGACTGAGTCACATGACTACCTTAGGATTGAGAATCTCTTATAATAAATAAGGCCAGGTGGCAGCTAAGGGGGACCTTAACATTCATGATCATTCTGTAGAGCATAATTGGGCCCTAGTCTCAGATCTTGAGTCCCAGTGTGTAAAGTTCTGATCCATGTTCAAACCATGCTCAGTAGGGAGAAGCCATGTTTCCTCTGCCAGATAATTTTACTTTGACCTTCCCAGAATCACATTAGAGAGAGGGACCCCTGGCTGCTTGTTTACCTGAGATGATGAACATGACCCCAGAGGTCAGTGTCATGTTGGCTTTGGCAGAGTCCTCCATGCTGCCTATGCGGATGCACTTCAGGGCGAAGATGGACACCAGGAGGCCGATGGCACCCAGGACAACGCCCACGATCATCAGGGCTCGCACTGCCTGCAGCATGGCTGTGGGACAAGAGGCATGACACAAGCAGATAGATAAGACCACCTCCACATGATTGATCAGCTTTAGTTTAATGAAATAAAGCAGCTAAAACCAGCCAGGATCAAATTCCTAAGAAATAACAAGTCCATAAACTGTGAACCTTGTCATTGCCAAGGGATGTGGAGTTGTGAGAAATGCAAAACCACTGTGTACAATCATCTGATTGTTGAAGGATCTGCACACAGTTGTCTGTCTCAGATCTTGAATGAGAAAATCATGGACTATAGGAGTGGTGACAAGCAAGAGATAGCTATTTCATTACCTCATTTTAATTTTTTTACATTTATTTATTATTGAGAGACAGAGAAAGACAGAGCATGAGCAGGGGAGGACCAGAAAGAGAAGGAGACAGAGAATCCAAAGCAGGCTCCAGGCTCTGAGCAAGCTGCCAGCAGAGGGCCCGATGCGGGTCTCAAACCCACAAACTGTGAGATCATAACTTAAGCTGAAGTCGGATGCTCAACCAACCGAGCCATCCAGGTGCCCCTCATTTCCTCATTTTAAAGCTTGATAAGCTGCGGACTAGGAAGAGGAAATGGCTTGACCAAGGCGACATGAAGAATTATTGATAGAGTTTATAGTAAAAGTGTGTGATTTTGGCTTCTAACCCAAACATCTTTCTCTTCTAGTCTAGGTGATATACCAAGGGCACCAAATTTTCGCCTCTTTCCAAAGGGACTGCTATAGTCAGGGTGAGCTGTAGGTTTTGGGGTATATATAACAGACTGCTATATCATTCACAGGCCTTCAACATGACCAGTTTATCAGCAGTTCCCTTCTCAGGAAGCCATGGAAGCTGTAGATCCTGCTGGGACTCTCTCCCAGTGCCTCCCCTCCAGATATATCCAAAGTGGTTTCTAGTGTGCCCTTAATGTGCACTGACATGTCTCAGCAGTTTTTTTCTGAGCCCCTACGACTAGGCACAAGGATGACAGTAATTAATAGGTCAACCATGGTCTCTGCACTCATGGATCTTATGTTGAAGTGGGGAAAGACAGTCATTAAACATGCCCACTATAAGCATAATGCATTTTACAGAAGAAAGACAAATGAGTCTTCGTGTTTTCCAGACAGAAAGGCCCCAAGTGTGGGTATTTCTGGTGGGGCAGAACTGAAGAATTGTATGAAGCAAAGCAGAAAGCTCTGTCTTACCCTAGTTATCATAGCCAATTGCTATTTTTGATTGAAAGCTATAAGTGGCTTTTCAGACATTAACAAATCCAATCCACACTTAAAAACCTCTGCAGTGTCTGTGATATGATTACCTTCATTTTATAATTGAAGAAATTGAGATAGGAAGGTTCAGGAACTTGCCCAAAGACATATTTCAAGGGACAAGAAAGAGCCAGGGGTCAAACCCAGAACTATCTCAAAATTGTTTTTCCCATTACAGTATATTGCTTTGAGGTACCTAATCCTGGAAAAACAGGTTGCCATTAGGGTTCAAGGATCTTTAAGCACCTAAGAGAATGTATCCTCCAAACTTGGAGACTCGGCAATGAAATATCATCCTTGGATGCTAAAAATGTATAAAGAAATATTCTCTAAAAATCATCTCAGGGAATAACCTGTCCCAGGAGATTTTATTTATGAATGTGACTCTCAAGACAAGGGAGTCCTGGGAGGAATTTCTCTCTAATCTCTCCAAGAACATTTTCATCTCAAATATGGCCAATATCAGTGGAGCTGCTAGGTTATTCACTCTAAGGTTGTGTATCACAAAACAACTTGTCATGATGGAAGAATTGGGAATCAATGAAGTATATTGAAAAAGGAGAGGCAGATATTGCAGAATTTATTGAAGATCCTTTGGCATTGTCTGAGGAATGGAGGTCATGGCAACTTTCTTTGGAGATGATGGTATCCGGTCACTCTAGTTCTATGCCACTTGATTCTGATTCTCTTCTCCCTGAATCACTTCTGATTTTAACTTTGCTTCTCTGCTGAGCAGAGAATCTATAAGCAGCTATATAATCAGGCTTGGTCCTATTAGCAACTATATTCTCAGGGTAAATATATTGGTTTATGGTGTAGATCAATCTTCCAGGATCTGACCATTCATTCCTGGAAGAATTGAATTGATTAACATTGGCATCTTGAGATTGCAGCTAAATTCTGATGGTAGAGTTGTGGTGACCCCAGTAGGGCAAAGAGAACCCATGAGGGCCTTGGAATGGCTCTTGGATCCACTCCTAACATAGGAGGGCCCTAGAGTGCCACATTTATTCTCTACAGCCTTGCTCAGTGGCTTTGCTGGCCCCACAAGATACTGGGAACCAACATTCTGTTCATTCCCTTATTAACGAATGCAAGTGTGTCATCTACTTGTGTGTTCATTTACATCTTTGTGTTTTCATCTAGCACATGTTGGTATATGCTCATAGTCATATGTTACATAACCATATAACTCATCCATGAATTCAGTCATTCATTCATCAAGTATTTTTAGGCTTAAATTCTCTACAAAATGCTTTGTCAGATGCTGTAGAAGGTACAGAAGTTCATGAAAAATAATCATTGCCTTCAAGCAGTTTAGAGCCTGGGAAGATCATATTTTTACCGGAAATCCTGAATCTCAAATTTCTTTTCACTTGGGGAGTATCTTGGCCAAGGCATAATACAACCACTTTCTCATAGTCACTCATGATGTGGTTCTAGTTCTCTTTAACATATACAATTAGACTACAAGCCTGGTTCAGGACAGGTATGGAGAGGATATTTGTGAGGCAGACCCAGACTTAAGGAAATATCCTCCAGGCTATACTAATGTGAATGTTACTACCAGAAAACTGAACACATGGGAAGAGGAAGGGGCTTGACGTTCTCTTCGTCTTGTCCTCATGGGATTCTTATGAACTTCAAATCCGCCCAGAAACCCGCTGGAGGTTTTAAAAACTGCTCTTGTTCTGACATTTTAAGCCTTAAGCTACTCAGAAAACACAATAATTTATCCCTTTTGAGAAACACCTGCAAGGCATCTGGTTAAAACAACCAAAACCAACCAACGAACCAACCAACCAAACCAACCAAAACCAACCAACCACTAACCAACCAACCAACCAACCAAAGCAACCAACCAACTATCCAACCAACCAACCAAACAAACAAACAGAAACCAAATAAACAATATTAACTAAGTAGGATAAAGGATGTCTTTTCCTCATTCTATAAAAAATTACATTTCTTCTGGATTCTCAGCAAGGGTGGGGTCATCTACTCTTTAGTCTTAGTAGTTTTAATGTTTGTTCCTGAAAACATATCACAGGGTGGCTGTGGCTGAGGCACATGGTCTTTCCGGACATTGCTGGATTAGAAGGGCTGCGAGGCTGGCAGTGGACTTGCCTCGTGAGAGGACTTGTTGCTGTTGTGTCACAGGAGCCCTTGGGCACTGGAGCCCAGGCCAGCCTGTCCTGCTCAGCCTTTGCCTCAGGCTCTCAGGTGCCCTCTTGTCTCTGCTGAGCCAGGTATCCTTCCTGCTCTCTCTTGACCTCTGGATTTCTGATGAACACTGGTACCTGCTTTGAATCAGGAGCCTACCCTTACCCTGAGCACCTTTCTCTTAGCCTGTGGTTGGAAAAGACACAACATTGTTTTATATCTAGTGGGACCACTGTCACAGTCACAATCCTGGGCCTGGGTGCATAGACCAAGTTCTTCCTTGCTTTGAAGATCCCTTGAGGGGTGTTTCTGAGAGTGGGAGCTATGATGGGGGCAGGTTCCATGAAGTAGGAGGAAATGTTCTCTACCACTCATTGCTAGAACTCCCCTATGTCTTGATGACCATGGAGATGCATGGGGGTGACCCGAACTTTCTTTCCGGCTGGAAGATTCTACCATCTGGGAGTCTAATCCTTTATAGATAGGTACCCAGAGAAACTTCTCTCAAAGGGGATAGGTTTCTCTTTTGGCCACTCTGTCTCTTATTTGCTATTCTGAGCAAGAGGCACATAAGCTTATCAGCTGATAACAGGTGAGTCAACGGCTCTATAGACTGATTCCCTGCGCCAAAGGTGTGACTACAGCATTCTTTCCAATAAACAATGAGGCATTATCAGGCTTGAAGGGTGGGCAGGATTCAGGGCTTACAGAAGCAAACAGAAAAATGGGAACTCAGTGTTCCCTCCCTGTTGCAAAATATCTTATTCCCCCAAACCAGCTATGGACTGACAGGCAGGTGCCTTTGGGTGTGGTTCCCAACCCTGGTTGCACCTTAGCATCTCTTGGGGGAGCTTTTAAAGAAATATTAATGTTTTTGTCTCCACCCCTAGAGATTTTCATTAAATTGTTCAATAACATAAGATTTCAAGGAATAATTTGGGAAAATAGCTCTCAAGAGGCTCATGAGGAGGTGCTTAGAGTGAGGAGTTGAGAGGAAAGAATTCCCAGGGGTTGACATCCCTGAGCTAGCTGGGGTGTGGGGGTTGGGCTTATGAGACAGAAAATCACCAGGAGCCAAAGGCCAGGACCTGAGGCTTTTATTGGTGGAGGTTAAAGAGGATTCATACCTCAGGCACAGCTTGGCCTCAGATTGGAGGCAGGGGAGGCTGATGGAGGAGTCCAAAGGAGGGGAGCCCAGAGGAGGGAAGTCTGAGGCCAGACCTCAGAGAAAAGGCCCTTCAGAACAAGGGTGGGAGGGCCTAGTTTCTCCTGAGATCTCAGGGAACCAATATGGAAGTCCTTTGTGTCCCATGAAATCCTACAGAACAATGTGACGCCAGGTAGGTGTCATTAGGCAAATCTTTTAACCTCACTGAAGCTGAGTTCCTCAACCTAGAAGCTGGATAGAGATATCTTTTGCATAAAGATATTGTGAGGACCAGATGCTACTTGGTGCTAGCATAAAACTAAGCTGGGCTCATCCAATGTCAGTTTCCTCCCTTTCCCTAAAAAGTTCTCTCTCTTCAACCCCACATGGTGTTGGCTTGTACTAACTGTATAAACCTGAATCCTCTCACACGGTGATAGAATATGGTTGAGGATTCGAAAAAGCGAAGCCTGAAGAAGATGAGGGGTGAGAGGGGAAGCAGATTTAGAGAAGAATAGGAAGAGTAAACCCTGGACCAAGACAGAGGGAAGGTCAGGAAAAATGGGCTCAAGATCTGGTTGGCAATGAGGAGGAGGGGTAGGTGAGGTGGTGATGGGTGAGGTGTCCGTCTTCATTGTCCTTCCTTTTCAACTCTAAGGTGAGGTCCAGCTACGTGACTCTAGCCATGTGTGTCCCCACCAAGAAATGGGGCCCCCACTGCTAGTGCCTGACGCTTTGTGTGTGGCTGCCCTGCTGTCAAAGCAACTGCCTCCACAATCACCAGCTAAGGCCGCATTCTCATTCCTGGGCCTGCATAGGGCAAGTGGCCGCAGTTTATGCCTCAGGTACAGGTTCTCTCTGGCTTTGTAGATGTGTTCTCAGTTCTCTGTGGGATCTCCTTCAGATATACGATAGTGTGGACACATTTAGATGTTTGTCCACATATTTAAAAAGGTATGTTTGGGGTAAAATAGATTTCTTTCTTGAAGAAAGGGAAACATCTTGACCAAAAGCTAAGAGGCCCCCCCACCCCGATTTCTTCAAGTATGTCACTAACTTATAACCCCTCTACCTCTTAGGGCCAGTTTCTTCCACTAGACATTGGGGAAAGACAAGCTGTTTTCACAGGATCAGGAACCCTGCACTTAATGTCAAATAGCCAGTAGTAAGAAGAAACACACCAGCTGGCTCCTTTAGAAAGGGTGCTAAGAAGCAGTTTCATATTTTTTTCAATTATGGATTTGTGCTTTAGATTTTGTAGAATTGGTTCCTGGGTTAAATGTGGTTTCATTCACACCTTCCCCCATTTCTAGGTGTGTAAATGATTAGTGGGTTGATGGGACACTCTCTAGCTCTTCAGTAGCTGTTGGTTTTTCACACTGTTGGAGAAAGGGGCCAATGTAGCCAGTTGTATGAAAGAAAACTCAAGACCTTTAGTGCCTGCAAAGAGTCTGGGAACCAGTGATGTGCCAGAACACAGGTAGAAATGGGGGACTGAAAGAAAAAAAAGAGGACCCTAAATAAGAGTCTCATGCTCTACCAACTGAGCTAGCCGGGTAGTTATGAGGACCCTAAATAATATTTAGTATGGGCATTTGCATTCATAAAAGATGCTTGATTTTGGAGAAGAAAAAACCCTGGAAGATCAAATGTCCTGTCTGAGAGCTTTGGGTTGTATAGACAAGGCAGTAATGACTGATTGACACCAAGAACCAGATTTGGTAAACGGATTGCAAAGCCCTTTTGTACAAATGCCATATTGTGAGGCATTTCACAGATGGGGAGAGCAAGGTCATGAGATGTACCTGGGCAAGCTATGCCCTTGATCCCAATTCATCCACCTTTAGCTGTAGGGCTCTGCCATGGCACCAAATTCAATCCAAATACTTGCAAACACAGAAAAAAACGTTACTTGACCATGATATCATCATGGGACCAGGGACATGAATTCTCCAGGTCTTTACCTCCTCCCCACCCTGCTCATTGACAGCCCTTTGCTGCCCTCCCCCCACTGTCTCCAGGGCTGGAAAATGGAGGCAGGGAGAAGATAATGACATACAAATCATTCACTCTTTAAACTTGGTACTCCTAACTGTACATTGTGATGATATGGCTATAAATGGGTCAAGGTGCAGAGGTACCATCTACTCTTATTGTGCTCAGTGCAGGCTAATCTCTTCAATTCTAAAGGCATCCCCTTCTAGCTGGAATGTAGAAGCAGAGCCTGAGCATGGGCACGGCTTAAGACACAGATTTGGAAATCTTTTGTCCCTGTGTTCATTTCCTGTATCTGCCATCTCCTGTCCATGGGGGCTTGGGCATCTTACTTGTCTTCTTATCTGAGCCTCCATTTCTACTTTTATAGAAAACAAAACTAATACCCATTTCCCTGTATTGTTGTGAAGCTTCAACCGGAGAATCTATGTACAGGCCAAGAAATGCTCGCTGTTTTTATTTCTGGGCACTGTCCTTGGAGAACTACATGCTGCATTGACTGTTTGGAATACAATGAGAGGGTGTCTTGAGTTATAAATTATACAGAGCTGGTCATATACAGGTAAACAGTCCTGCTACTACCACCATTAGCTCATTAATCTATCTGTAGTTTACATAATACAGCTAGTTGAATGGAATTAAATTATTCTATGGCTGTAAGTTCCAACTAAACGTGATATATTTTTATCAGATGAATGAAGGGTTATGTGAGATTTTGCAAGAAAAGAGCTTATCCTTAGGAGAAGAATTGAGTAATTGGCAATGATTATTATGACTCTTTACTGAAGTATCACAATGGTATGTGCCTCATGCTTTTATAGTAACTTTAAAGCTTAATTCTCTGCTACAGGGTGGTACTCCCCTGAGCTCTAGGTCGAATTGAACTCTCAGCCTCCCATTTCTGTCTCTGGACATTTCACCCACCTCCTCTGCTTCCGGTCTCTCTTCCCTCAGCCCCTTGTCATGCTCAAGAAAATTCTCTCAGCAGCTGTTTCAGTGCCTCCAGGTGCCAGGTCCTGGGTGGTTAATTTTACCTTTTTCTGCTTCCTTGGGAGCCCTACAAGTGTCCACCCGCCATCTTCTGGCCTTCCTTCTGGCTGCTCCTTCTTATGTTCCTGCCTTCAGTTTTTGAAAGTCTTTTTAGCCTATTCCTTCTGGGAATCTTCCCACCCATCCTCTACATTAGTCAGCCAAATCTTAAGTCACCAAACAAATATTTGCATTTTGGGATGCCAATGCACATGGCAGTCACTTTAGCTGCACAAAGCGTGGCTTTTCTTAAATCCACACTGTGCCCCATGGCCATACATTAACTGTGATTTCAAGTATCTCCGTTTCTGCATTTTCAGGCCCAAGAAATGTCTTCCCTGGCTTTTGTTAGAATCCTGTTCCCCTGACCCAGATAGGCAGGACTGGGATATACCTCTGCCTGGATGGCTGCCTGGAGCTTTCGAGCTTTTTCAATTTGTGAGCAGTGTGATGAGGGTGGATGTGCCCAATGCTATCAGAGTGCCCTGGGTTTGGTACAGAGATCTGTGGGATCCTATTCAACTTAGGGATGTGAGGAGGCTTTGCAGAGGAGGTCATATTTGACCTGGACCCCGCATATGAGAAGATTTGTGGAGATGGTAGTGGAGTGGTGGAGAGGTACTCGGCAGTGGGGGTAATGGGTATCCAGGATCAAGCCCAGGGTAGAGAAAATGGACAGGGAGAAGCATAGGCTGGGGGGCAGAGGAATAGTAAGAGATAAGTCAGGCAAGGTGAGGGAGATGGGAGGGTATATGTGTCAGGCAGTCATGTCTGCACCTAATTAAGCTGCAAATGGGGGAACCATGGGAGAATCTGGGTTTTAAAATGCGTAGGAGAAGAGAACTGAGAACTGGCAGTTGATGATTGGAAGATTCTATCCGATCTGCCACAGTCAAAGGAGCAAACACTCTAGAGAGATGGAG
Source organism: Hyaena hyaena (assembly GCF_003009895.1). Classification (NCBI taxonomy): domain Eukaryota; kingdom Metazoa; phylum Chordata; class Mammalia; order Carnivora; family Hyaenidae; genus Hyaena; species Hyaena hyaena. The sequence continues at coordinate 378,832 of NW_024081505.1, forward strand.
GATAGAAACTGGACTCAGAAAGACTAAGAGTGAGAGGTGGCAGTAAAATGTATTCTTTTAATTTGGTTGTCAGTGCCCAGAGAGAGACAGAAGCTGACAATGATCAGAATCATGAGATCTTGTAGGAAAGGAGGATATAAGCCTAAGTGAGGAGGAGAGATGGCAAGAAGGACAGGGACTGATCAGACAGGATGGTGTGGGACCCCATGTGTGGGAAGAAACAGGATGAGCAAGAGATTAGTAATGTGTGGTGTGGCCCTGAGCCGAGGTTATCGAGCATTAAGTCATGGGATGTCATGCCTCAATTTTGAATATAAGATCAATCTTTTTTTTCATGAAAAAAATTTTTTTAACATTTATTTATTTTTGAGAGACAGAGAGACACAGAGCACAAATTGGGGAGGAGCAGAAAGAGAGGGAGACACAGAATCCAAAGCAGGCTCTAGGCTCTGAGCTGTCAGCACAGAGCCCAACATGGTGCTTGAACCCATAAACCATGAGATCATGACTGAGCCCAAGTCAGATGCTTAACCACCTGAGGACCCAGGTGCCCCTTTTATCTTTACTAAATAGTTAAAATGCAGCAAAGCTCGACAACCCATGGTCTTGCATCTCCTCCCTTCTGGCCTCTCCTCTCACAGGAGAGCCTGATCCCTCCCCCATGCTGTCTTCCCTGTGACCAGGTTCCACCTGCCTTGCCTCCCTGGGCGGGGGTTTCAGTCAGTGATCCTGCTGGCCCTGTAATAGGAGTAGCTTCCAAAATGCAGTAAATACCCCAGTTCTACTCTGTCACCCATCTCCTATTTCTTTCCAAAAATGAGGATAAATTAGTTGCATTGCTTTTCATCATTCAACTTCAAGTGCTTCAAAGGCTCTTAACAGTTTCACGCAAATTTATTTCTACCTACCTGTTCACAAGGTGTTTGTTTCAGACCCACAAATTGAATACTCTTCCCTTCCTCACCAAACACATATCTTGGCCACTCCTTGGAGCCACTGATTGGACTGACCTTTTATTTTCTTTTTTTTGCCCTTTTTCTTTAAATACAAGTAGCTCTCATAATATCTAGAATGCAAAGTTCTCATGTGCATGTTTGAAATAATTATCTGTATTAAAAGCAGGGGTTTAACTTAATTTATCTTCAGGGGTCAAAAGTTGTCACATTTATAATTATATTTGTATTAAGAAGTGATTATAATATAATTATAACTTATAATATTCTGGCATACATTGTTTCTTAGGAGTGCATACTAGAACTTCTTAATGCAAAGCAAAGAAAGGATATTTATAATTTAATGGCAGTATATATTTTCTGGCACTTGCAGAGCCTTCAACGTTCCAAAGTAAAATGGAATTGAATTAAAAATGAAATGAAATTAGCTCTCTATAAGCGTTTTTGGCCAGAAGAAAATATTCACCATCCTACTTCCTCACTCCCATGTATGTGCAGGCAAAAGCCAGTCACACGCATATACATGAACACAATTTTCTCCTTTGAGGAACATTAGTCTATTCTAGTAGCGTGAGAATGCTTGCCCTTACAACAAATCCATTCTTTTCATGACCTGCAATTCCTTTGACTTGAGGATGAACTCTCTGATTTTCTTCCCCAGTATGACTATAGCCCTCTTTGCCATGGGGCCAACTTCTATTATTAACCCTTTTGTTCTGAGCTGCAAGGGTCACACCCAGCGGTGGGGGGTGGGAGGCGAGGCTCAGTCCCTGGTGTGATTTCCAAGGTCCTTCCTGGCTGCAGGGAGCATGGACACCCCTCCCGGGCCCTCACCTGCTCAGGGGCCCCGGTGCTGCCGCCGGGCCTACCTGGAAGGCCCAAGATGGTGAAGTAGGGCCTGCACTCGGTGAACCCTGAGCTCTGCCTCACGCAGCTCCGCCAGAGCCCCTCATACTGGAACACGGAGGTGACCGGGTTGTCGAACAGGTCCTGGGTGCTCCACATGTCCATCCCTGTGGCAGCGATGCAGCCCGCCAGGCCCAGGAGGGACAGGAGGAAGCCCACCACTTGGCACGTGGTGGTGGACATGGCTTTGGCCCCACGAGCCCTCCACCCGCCGCCGGAGGTCTAGCTGCGCCTTCCTCCTGTGCAGGGTGTGGGTGGACCAGCTGCGCTCCCGAGCCGAGGTGCCCTAATCAGATGGTTTCCCTCGGCTCTTGATGTTTGCTCACAGTGTTTTCCTTAGATAGTTCAGTTTCACTCTTGGTTCAAGGGCATTATTTTTTCATTTGTTAGGGAAGCGGCCCCAAGAGGCACTTGTCCCGCCGAGCTGCGCAGGCCCAGCTGGCTTGAGAGCAGAATGGGCCAAGTGGACACCTTTCCCGAAGGCCTTGCCAACCTTCTGCGTTCCCGGATCTGGCTGTGATGCTCCTGGGGATAAAAGTCCAGCACCACCGACATCCCCCACAGACTTTTCCTCTAGGCTCTGCTCAGCCTAGAGTGATGTCGCTTAGCTCAAAGGCCCCAGGAATCTCCATCTTCAACCAGACTTTCACATTTCCTCCTCATAACTCAAACTACTTTTCCTGTACATCTTTCCCTTGCGTTCTTACAGAAATGGGTGGAGTCGGTATTATTATCCCACACCCATATATTTTGAGTTAAGTGAAGCACAATAGATTAAGGAACTTGTCCAAGGGCCTTGAACCGCAGATGCTTTAAAGTCAGCAAAGGTGGAACTCCAGTCCCCACTTCCAGTCTGGTGCTCTGTCTCTATTTCCATGTGGAGGGGCAGAGGCAGGCAGGGTTGTTCCCAAACAGGAAATCAAATCCTAGACTACACTTTCTTTTTACAAGTATTGGAAATAAGATGAGAAGAAGCCAGACATCCCGCTGACCTCCACTTCACCCTTTCAGTCATGCCATAAGAACCACATGAAGACCATGTGGCAGACAAGAAGCTTCTAGAAAGGCCAAAGAACGGTTTAGAGCTGGCTGGGTCACACTGATCTGGTTACCGAGAGACCTGGGATCTGCTCCTGACACTGTTACTAACATGCTTTGTGCTGGGTGATTTGTGGCAAACTACTCGGCTCCTACGGGTCACAGTTACTTTACTGTGGTGCTTGACTTTGTACCATTTGCAGACTAAATAGAATACTTCAGAGCCCTCCCGGATCTCACACACTGTCTTCCACATTTTGCAGAAAAGTTTTCACTACAATTGGTCAAAATATCAGGAATTATATAATCCTGAAACAGAGAGATTTGGCCAGAAATTAGCCATTGCATTTTGTCTATCCAATTCAATTTTCTTAGAGAATTGATTAATCTGCCATTTCCTGAGGGTCATGTGTGTCTGGTGTCTGACTTCAGAGCCATTTTATTTATGGCTTCCCCAACGCTGATTTCCAGGCAGGGAAACACACTCACCTACAAATGTCTAACCTGTACAGGTTCTCCAGGAAACAAGCTTGTGCATCTGGACATTTCAGTGTTTTCTTGAATCCAGCCACTGCTCCTGCAGCTTTTTATCCAGAAAAGACAGAAAGCAAATATGGAAGGTCTCCCCGTAGTATGAATGGAGGCAATACTCCCCTCAAGTGCATACCTTGCTTTAGGTTCTGTGGTCAGTGTAGAGAATGAATCATGAGCCAGAAAACTCAAGAGAGTGAGCAAGAGTTATATCACTTATGGTGAAACAGTGTTGGTGTGTCTGTTTTCCCCCAACTGAGTTACAAGATCAAGTCCAAAAGGTGGGGAAGGAGCAACCAGAAAAAGTGCCTCTGATCTCTGCTGCTGGTTGGAGACTAGATTGGAAAATAATGGAATAGTTCTAGAATGATTCTGCCACAGTTTCTGTGGACAGAGTCCAATTTGCTCTTATTTCAACCACGAGGCAGGCTTTTTATTCATAAAGAGATCTGGAAACCAAATGTTTGGTGGTTCATTTTATGACATTTGTCTGACACCCACCCATACCTTGGCTGCAATACCACCAAAATGGTGGATTGAAAATGGAAAAACAAAAAAAAAAATAGGTTGTTACAAGCTATCTATTCTCACATGGCAGTTTTTCCTCCTCTCCCCTTCCCTATGGAAATATTTTTATACAAGACTTCAAGATAGAGAAAAAAAAGTATTTGTTAATAATGAGTTTTCTTTCTTGTTTGAAATAGTGACAGTGACTTTATTTTTTGGAAGAAGGAAAAGTTAATTTTATCTTTTTAATTAAAAAATGTTTTAATATTTATTTAATTTTGAGAGAGAGAGAGACAGGAGCATGAGCAGGGAAGGGGCAGAGAGAGAGAGGGAGACACAGAAACTGAAGTAGGCTCCAGGCTCCAAGATGTCAGTTGTCAGCACAGAGCCCAACATGGGGTTTGAAATCATGACTTGAGCCCAAGTCAGACCTTAACCAGGCACCCCAGGAAAAGTTAATTTTATTTTATTATTTTTTTAAGTTTATTTATTTATTTATTTTGAGGGAGACAGAAACAGAGTGGGAGAGGGGCAGAGAGAGAGAGAGAGAATCTCAAACAGGCTCTGCACCATCACCTCACAGCCCCATGTGGGGCTCAAACTCACGAAACCTCTGGATGATGACCTGAGACGAAACTGACAGTTGGACGCTTAACTGACTGAGCCACCCAGGTGCCCCAGGAAAAGTTAATTTTAATGGATAAACTAAAGCTGCTTCTACCTAGTAGAATACTGAATGAGTAGAGAGAAAATGTAAATCAACATACTTTTTAAATGTGAAATAAATATTGCTAGGTTTAAAAACATCAGGAAGATGTAATTTGTCATTTTCTGGTGGGTTTTCTGTGCTCTGAAATGGACCACTACTTTTTAAGTTTCACTGCCAAAGAGTGAATGTGGGGTGGGGGTCCACAGAGGAAAATCTGGCTTCCTTGTTCCTGCAAGAGGCTTTGTTAAAATACATTAAATGTGTCTCTAATAATAACAGTTCATGGCCTGACTATAATAATATATAATAATATGTATTATTTTCATTATAATTATAATCATATAATTAATTATACAACTATAATAATTATTATTATTCATGCTCTAATTCTGTTTAACAATAATGGGGTTGGTATAGCTTTATTTAAAAACCTATAAAATGGAGCAAAATGTTTGGCTTAATTCTTTGGGGAAATCATCCTTATAGTCACATTTAAATATGGTCCTGGAGTGCTGTTTTAGGTTATAAATATTTAGAAGTTTATATTATTTTACTAATATTGGAGAAAAAGATTCTCTCACCCCTTCCTTACATCATTGTAGGAACACTAATATGTATAACACCTTATATGGTTATTAGGCAAGAAATGGTGGTCAAATAGCAATAAAATGAGTAGATTGTGAGACAAATAAGTGATACGTCTATTACTTTCTTTCTTTCAAAGTATGACCACACTGTATATCCCTAATTTCTGATTCCTCCTTTTGGTACTCGTAATAGAAAATTGGAAGGTAGAGGGATGCAAGGGTGGCTCAGTCTGTTGGTGTCCAGCTTTGGCTCAGGTCATGATATCTTGGTCTATGAGTTTGAGCCCTTTGTTGGGTTCTGTGCTAACAGCTCAGAGCCTGGCACCTGCTTCAGATTCTGTGTCTCACTTTCTCTTTGCCTCAACCCGGCTTGCGCTCTCTCTCTGTCTCTCAAGAATGAATAAATGTTAACAAAGAAAAAAGAAAATTTGGGGGTAGAGAAAATTTTAACAAATCACTCATAATTTCAAATCCTAGACAAAATATTTGGTTTATTTCCTTTTTAACTTTCTCTGGATATATAATTTCACATCATTAAGAGATTATATAACTTGATGTTTTGTACTTTTTCTTAATTGCATATATAATCAAAGCTCTTTGTAAACATCATTTAATATGTTTAATATTAAACATTTAATTTGATATGAGCAAATTAGTAATTCAATTTGATATGAGTAAATTAGTATTTTAATGCTAGCATGTTAGTATTCCATTACATAAAGGTGCAATTATTCACCTAAACAGCATCTATTCTTATGAATTTGGATTATACCCTTCTCCCAGTTGTGTGTGTGTGTTATGTGTGTGAGCATGTGAAAAACAACAGTATGATGAAGATTTTTTGTATACCTATTTGCCAGCATTTCTGATAACTCTTTCAAGATAGATTCCTAAGAGTAGAATTAATATGTCAAAGGATGTGAAGTTTTGAAAAATCTTTTTTATATAGAACCAGACTGTTTTCCCCATGAATATTATTTTAGCATTAATATTTGAAAGATCTCGTTTCACTGCACCCTTATCTAGTTATTGAATTTAGTAAGTTATATATGATCATTTGTTTTCATTTGCATTGCTTTGATTACTAATGAGTTTGAAACTTTTTTAAAAAACAAATATTTATGAGGGCAACTGGGTGGCTCACATGGTTAAGCATCCGACTTCGGCTCAGGTCATGATCTCATGGTTGGAGGCTGCTTTGAATCCTGTGTCTCCCTTTCTCTCTCTGCCACTCCCCTGCTCATGCTCTATCTCCCTCTCTCAAATATGGATAATAAAACATTAAAAATTTTTAAAAAATAAAAAACAAATAATTATGAAGCATTTGTTTTTTTCTTTTTCCTGAATTATCAGTTTGTACTTCATCATTCATCTACTGGAACTTTAGCATTTTGCTTATCAACTTATATGAATAATTTATTTGTTAAAGTTCTTAACATATTGTTATAATTACTAAAAATATCTTTTCTCATTGATTATTTGCTTTTAAAATTTTTGCATGGTCTTGTGTATTCCATTTATGTGCTTCATATAATGGTATGATGAACATACAGCTGGTACATAATATGTCCTTAATAAATGTTTGTTGAATGATGTAGTCAAGTGAGTTACTTTTGTGTTTCCTCCATCATTTCTATGCTTAGAAATTTATTTTCCAGTTAGGGCGTAAAAACAATGTTAGAATTATTTTAGAATTTTAGAAGATCAAAAAGTGTTTTATGTTTTTTTACTTAATCTGGAATCTATTTTGATATATGTGTTGACTGCTACTGTAATTCTTTTTCTCTCTCAAGAAAGAGAGAAAAGTGTAGTTTTTGCAATTTCTTATTGAATAATCTTTTCTTTCCTGATGGCTTTGTAAAACCTTCTCTATATTAAATTGACATATATGTCTTTCTAATTTTATACTTCGTTCCAGTGACCTGTCTTTCTATCTTTGGGCCAAAGCACACTTTTAATAACCATAGCTTTAGAATTTGGTTAAAAATCTGGCAGTTGGCCCTCTATTTTTATTTTATTCTTTTTTTTTTAAAGTAGGCTCTACACCCAGTACAGAACCCAAAGTGGGGCTTGAACTTATGACCCTGAGATCAAGACAAGAGCTGAGATCAAGAGTGGGATACCCAACAGACTAAGCCAACCAGGTATCCCAGTTTTTATTTTATCCCAGTTTTTATTTTATTCTTAAAAGATAAAAACTATTAAGAGTTCATTTCATTTGCTCCTTCTTCTAGATACACAACTTTGTCAAATTCCTGAATGAAAACTCTCACTGACATTTTGATTAGAATTCTTGGTATGCATATGTTTTCACTCATATGTAGAACAGGAGAAACTTAACAGAGGACCATGAGGGAGGGGAAGAGGAACTAAACAGTTGAGAGGGAAGGAGGCAAACCACAAGAGACTCTTAAATAGTGAGAACAAACTGAGGGTTGATGAGGGGTGGGGGGAGGGAAAAATGGGTGATAGGCATGGAGGAGGGCACTTGTTGGAATGAGCAGTGAGTGTTATATGGAAACCAGTTGACAATAAACTATATTAAAAAAATAAAATAATACTTAACCTATTAAAAAAAAAAAGAATTCTTGGTTTGTAGTGTAGGTTCTAGAGAAAGTCTGTCTAGATTCGAATCCCTTGCCCCTCACTACTATAGTGTCATTAGGCAAAATCTTTAATCCTTTTGTGCTTCAGTTCCTCATCTACAAAATGGAGATAATAATACTACTTACCTCATAGGGTCATTGTGAAAATTAAAGTATGCATAGGCAATTTACATAAATGTGTATAATTATGCAAATTGTGCATATTATTGTATGTTAATTTATTAAGCTAATACCTAGCACATAGTAATGACTCAATAAATGTTATTGGTAATAATGATAATAAAAATAATTAAATAGTATTTATTATTATACATTAATTAGGGACAAATTCACATCTTCATAAATTCCCATCTTAAAAGATTACTATCTAGAAACCTGTAGTATATATTTCCACTTAGGACAGCTTTTTCTCAGTAGAGCTTCTTTTTCATTTTGATTCTTGCAAAATATTTAAATATTTAAAAATTTTAATGTTTATTCATTTTTGAAAGAGAGAGAGAGACAGAATGTGACCAGGAAAGGACAGAGAGAGAGAGAGAGAGAGAGAGAGTCAAAGCAGGCTCCAGACTCTGAGCCATCAACACAGAGTCTAACGATGAGGCCCTAACCCACAAACCGCGAGACCATGACCTGAGCCAAAGTCAGATTCTTACCAACTGAACCACCCAGGCATCCTGGTGGTTCATTTCAATGACAGTGGAAGGGAAATTAAGACAAGTGTGGGTCAAATCCTCAGGCTGGCCTCTTATGGTTCATGTCTGTGTTGTGTTAATGATCATGTTTATACAGCGAAGTTGTATTCTCAACTGTGACATGAACAAAGGGCTCCTTCTTGCTCAAACAGAAAACATGGTCAGGGGAATTTCTTCTCACTCTGTGGGACTGACACTCCAAGCTAAGGCACCTGTGCCTTGGGGTTAACATCACTTGACCTTCACCAGCAAGCATTGTACTGTCCTGTCTTTACACATACCTGATTGCAACAGTTAGTGGCAGTAAATATACAGCAGAGATGTTACCTCCCCAATTCCAGAAATAATAAGGTTGATAACCTTAGAGTTACATCTTAATAAAACCTTACCTCAAATGAACAAGACCACTGCAAAGAGCTATCGAGCCACAGAAACCTCATTACCACAGACATGACAGAGGTGTGGCTCGGTGTGAGACGTAAGTACCTCAAACTTATTAATACCATTTTATAAAACAAACCTATGCAAATCGAGAACCTGTGTTAATAATATTGAAGTCAAAACACCAAAACAGGTAAAATGCAAAATTGGACTTGAGGCTGTACCTTTGTCTGTTAATAAGTACAATTTAAATAAACATTGAGTGTCTATAAGAGGGGTTTTTTTCCTTTAAAAGGGATTCCTACAAAATTCTTTTTACAAAATACTTCTCCAAACTACTAGTGACAAGATTTACACACACACACACACACACACACACACACACACACACACACCACAGCATTACAAAGGTTCTGAGAGAAAGTTTTAGTCTGGCATGATTTTAACTCTGTGAGCTTGGGCAAGTTGCTCTGCCCCTCTGAGTCTCCATTTATAAAATAGGTGTAGGGCATGTTGACAGCTGTTATTACTCCAGGGCCCCCACACCACCCCACGGAGAAGTCTGTGTGGGGCTGGGGCACCAGACTTATGTAAGAGGTGAGGCTAGGAAGGCCCCTCTGCATTGGGGATTTCTGCTTTGGGTCGGGAGAGATTTCTGTTTCTATTCTGAGAGTCTCAGGGCTCCATATTAGAGCAAGGAGCTAGGGCTTAGCTGAAGGCAGGGCAGGACATGGGCCCTGGCTCTCTCTGTATGTGACTTTGGGCAAGTTACTCAAACTTACTTTCTTGGTTTCTAAAAAAGGTGATAATAATAGCACCAATCTTACAGGCGGTTTGCAGAGGGTACACAAAATGTTGCAAGCCAGTTGTTTAGTCAAGTTCTAGTGCAGGATCCACCATTGTTATCCACCCTTTGTGAAGCAGCACAAACTCCTCAAATGTCACATGGGGTCTCTGAGTGGCAGGAGATCAGCTATAGGCTGGTTCCTTCTATCAAGTCCTCTAGCTCGGCATGGACCCAGGTCCTAGCCTCTGGAGAGATCTCGAGCTTTTGCATTGAGGTGAAGGAGGATCCCAAGGACAGATGGGCCAGGTTGGGTCAGCAGGATACGAGAACGGGGGAGTGGCTCATCTTTCCTCCAGTCCCTAGTGGGGGGAGACACCACTGAATCCATAGCTGGTCACCCACTGAACTGGCTCATGTCCTTATTTACACCCAGTCCCTACCTCTCAAAGCTTGGCATTCAGTGCCCTTCACAACTGTGCCCACACATACCCTCTCCTCCAGCCAAGGTCACTCTTTGATTTTCCCTCAAGGAGGACTCATGACTTTGCTCATGCTGTTTTTTGTTCTGTGTTGCTTCTCCTTTTCCAAACCCCACCTTACTTTCAAAGCTCATTTATGGTTTTTCCTCCTTGGTGGAGCCTTTCCCAAGCAGTTCCGTCCTCATCTCACCTCTGCAGCACTGGCCCTCTGGCCTCACTTGGTGCCTGTCCTACCCAGCTTGGAGTGCACTTGCATAGTTTTGAGGGTGCAGGACCCCATTCTTCATTGTGCCTCAAGTCTTTACTTGTTACCTTCTCTGTGTGTCTGAGTCTTGACCCTGCAGTCAGATGGCAAGCTTCTGGAGGGGAAAACCCCATTTTCTGTTCCCAGTGCTCCCTATAACGCCCATCTTGGACCAATGTCCTTCTCAAGAATTTGATGTATATTTATGGAAGGAATAAAGAAGTAAAAAAGAAAAATGATAAGCTTATTCATTGTCTTATTCTATGATGTGAGTGAAAGACACTTTTAACATTTACTCTTTTTGTTTTTACACTTTTAACATCTGCTCTTGAGACTTGAATTTTTCTTCAAGTTAAGATTACCAATCTATTAGGCAAACAAACACACAGTCCTTGCATGGCTAATACTCCAGTGTGGGGAGATGGGTGTCACAGCCCACACACCTGGCCTGCAGGGCAGAGCTCGCTTGTCCCAAGAGGCCTCTGCGGAGAGCACCCTGAATCTGATTCTACGTGGCCAATTTTTCTGGAGGTCAAGAACCTAGAGCCACAGAGAAGGGGCCTGTCCAGTGCACCCCAGAGAAACGTAGCACTCAGGTTGTTTTTTTCCTCTGTCTCCTTCCTCTGCCCCTTTCTGTTGCTGCTATGGGCTTATGCTCCCCTGGAAGCCAGGCCCAGGCACCAAAGGGCCTGCAGATGAAACTCTGTTTACAAGATTCACAGTCCCGAATTCAGGGAGGGGGAATCTTGGGGCTAAAGGAAGAAAGGGGCTAAAGTATGGGCCTCTTGAGTCCTGTTCCCATATGTGATGGAGTCACAATGCCATGGCTCACATAAGAGTTATTTAAAAGGTGTAGCCCTTGGGGGAAAATTGGGGACCATCCAGTTAGGAGAACAGGAGCCCTGACCGCTCAGAAAGCTCCTCTCCATAAGCTTCCTGTGCTCCTGTTCTGATGCTGGTGGTGGTAGCTGTTGTCCCTTGTTCCCCAGCAGTGTCTCTGTGGTGCCCCAGCCAGTGGCCTCAGTCTCTCTGACAGAAGGCCAGCACCCAGTCCTACCTGGCAGCCCCAGCAGGGTGAAGTAGCCCCGGCACTCAGTGAAGCCAGAGCTCTCTCGGACACACGATCGCCACAGCCCTTGGTAGTTGAATACAGCGGTCACTGGATTATTGTACAAGTCCTGGGTGCTCCACTGGTCCATGCAGGTGGCGGCAATGATGCCTGCAATCCCAAGCAGTGAGACTATGAACCCCAAGCCCTGGCAGGCGGTCACGGCCATGATGGGATGCAGTGTTGACACAGAGTGCCACACGACAGAGGGACACCCTGGTTCTGAGAGTGCAGAGTGTAGGGATGGAGTTTTCTCGGAAAGGCTGGTGCACACGTCACAAATGGACCATGTAATGGAGGAGGGGACTCAACAGTGCCACCCGAGCTCGCCCTTCTCCTTTATCTACCCAACTGAGATAATTTCCACAACATGGTACCAAGAACCATTTGTTTTCCACCATATGTACACTCTACTCACTGTTTACCTTCAGAGGGAGTTTCTTTTCCTGATTAGCCAGGTTCCCCTCTATAGAGGGTAAAGCAGGTGCAGAAGCAGAGGGCGCTGCCTGGAAGGGCCTGCAGGTTGGTCGTGCCTCAAAAATACTTGGAGATGAAAGGGCTTCATCTGTGAGGCCTTCCCGAAGTATCACTGCTGCTTTAATTCAATACATTAAATAGAACTAAAACACAGAACTGAGAAAATTATGCAAAATGCAGACAGAAATAAAGAGATAGAAAACATGAACAACAGTAAGAAACATGAAGGATAGAATGAGAACCTCCAACATATACCTAATAGGAGTTCCAGAGGCAAGAGAATAAAGAGAATGAGAGAAAGACTATATTTGATAAGCTATTGCCTAAGAATATTCTTGAATTGATAAAAAGCATTAATCCCATGTTAAGGATTTCCAATAGTTCCACAGAAGGTAAATAAAACAAATCAACATCTGGCTACATTTTAGTATTGCGTAGTACAAAAGAGAAAGAGAAAAGCCTTTTAAAAACCTGAAAGGAATGAATTACGGTCACTATATCAGTTGCAGCAATAGAAACCAGAAGATGACAGAATTATATTTTGAAAAATGGAGAATAAAAATAACTATCGACCCCCAAACAAGGAGAAGACAAGCCACAGGGAGAGCGAAAATATTTGCAAAGGGAAAATATTTTTGACGAAATATTTTGTATCCAAAAAACACTTGGATAAAGGACTCTTGTCCAAAATATTCTAAAACCTCTTAAAATTCAACAATAAAATGAACAGCCTGATTAAAAAATAAGCAAAATATTTGGAAAGTACCTCATCAAAGAAAATACACAGATGACAAGCATATGAAAAGATGCTCAACATCTTATGTCATTAGGGAATTACAAATTAAAACAACAAGTACTACTACATACCTACTAGAATGACTAAAATCCAAAACACTAACACCAGGTTCTGGCGAGGATGTGGAGCAACAGGACCTCTCATCCATTGCTGGTGGAAATGCGAACAGTCCAGCCACTTTGGAAAACAGTTTGGCAATTTCTTACAATACATACTCTTAGCATACAATCCAGCAATTGTGCTCCTTGGTATTTACCCAAATGAGTTGAAAACACGTCCACACAAAAACCTGCACCACATGTTTTATAAAACCCTATTTATAACTGTCCAAACTTGATAGTAACCAAGATGTTTTTCAGTAGGTGGGTGGATAAATAAACTGGTATATCTAGACAGTGGAATATTATCTGGTGCTCAAAGAAATGATCTATAAACCCATGAAAAGACATGGAGCAACCTTAAATGTATATCATGAAGTGAAAGAAGGCTACATACTGTATGATTCCAACAAAGGCAAGACTGGAGGCAGCAAAAACCCCAGTGATTGTGAGGAGCTCAGGGCTCTGAGAGGATTAATCGAAGGAGCACAGAAGATTTTAAGGCAGTGAAGCTATCCTGTACGATTCTACAATGGGTGGACACATGTCACTATATACTCATGAAAATCCAGAAATGTATAACACCAAGAATGTATGCTAATGTAAATGATGGTCTTTGGGTGATAATGATGTGTCAGTGTAGGTTCACTGATGTAGCACTCTGGTGCTGGACATCGATAGTTGGGGGGGCTAGGCATGTGTGGGTGGGGTGGCAGGGAGTGTGCAGAACTCTGCTTTCTGTTCAATATTGCTGTGCACCTAAAACTGCTCTAAAAAATAACGTGTGAAGGCTGAGTTCCATATTTGGGTTGATACTTGAGCAGAGAGGGAAGAACAGCTCTGGAAGGGCAGAGCAGAGAACAAGGCTTCAGTATGGGCAGGGAGTTGACATCTGTAGTGGGCCTAAGAATGTAAGATTATGTGAAATCTTGGAGTGGGAAGTAGACTTTCCCAAAGTGGAATGGGGGCTCAAAACAATCTCATTTAGATTTCCAGGGAAAGGCAAACCACCCCAGAGAAATCTCAGTTACGTGACTAGCAGGAAAAGCAGGGATCGTATCTTGGTGATGTGTTCTATCACAGGAGAACTGAACTCTCTGTAATTGGGCAATTGCGAAGCCTCAACTGGGAAGAGAGAATTTTGATCCAAAATGCTCTTCAGTGACAGTGAATCTTGTTCCTATAGCTCTGCCTTTCTGGCTGCTAGATGTACACCTTAATCTTACAGCCAAGAGAACATTCCTTATATCTAACCTTCTCGCCAGATGGTCAGTGGTCAAAAATTCTTGGAAACTTGTAGGACTTTGTTTTTAGTTCAAAATATTTTTTATTTTTATTTTATAATTTATTGTTTAATTTACATCCAAGTTAGTAAGCATATAGTGCAACAATGATTTCAGGAGTAGATTCCTTAATGTCCCTTACCCATTTAGACAATTCTCCCTCTTACAACCCCTCCAGCAACCCTCTGTTTGTTCTCTATAAAGAGTCTTTTAGGTTTTGTCTTCCTTCCTGTTTTTATATTATTTTTGCTTCCCTTCCCTTATGTTCATCTGTTTTATATCTTAAAGCCCTCATATGAGTGAAGTCATATGACATTTGTCTTCCTCTGACTAATTTTGCTTAGCATAATGCCCTCTAGTTCCATCCACGAAGTTGCAAATGGCAAGATTTCATTCTTTTAGATTTCTGAGTAATACTCCATTGTATATATACCATGTCTTCTTTGTCCATTCATCCATCAATGGACATTTGGGCTCTTTCCATACTTTGGCTATTGTTGATAATGCTGCTATAGATATTGGGATGCATTGGGATGCATGTGCCCCTTCGAAACAGCACACCTGCATCCTTTGGATAAATACCTAATAGAGCAATTGCTGGGTTGTAGGGTAGTTCTATTTTTAATTTTTTGAGGAAACTCCATACTGTTTTCCAGAGTGGCTGCACCAGTTTGCACTCCCAGCAGCAGTGCAAAAGAGATCCTCTTTCTCTGCATCATCGCCAATATCCTGTTGTTACCTAAGTTGTTAATGTTAGCCATCCTGTTAGGTGTGAGGTGGTATCTCATTGTGGTTTTGATTTATATTTCCCTGATGATGAAAGATGTTGAGCATCTTTTCAAGTGTCTGTTGGCCATCTGGATGTTTTCTTTGGAGAACTGTCTATTCATGTCTCTGCCCATTTCTTCATTGGATTATTTGCTTTTTGGGTGTTGAGTTGGTAAATTCTATATAGAATTTTGATACTAACCCTTTATCTGGTATGTCATTTGCAAATATCTTCTCCCATTCCATCAGTTGCCTTTTAGTCTTTCTGATTGTTTTCATCACTGTGCAGAAGACTTTTATTTTGATGAGGTCCCAATAGTTCATTTTTGCTTTTCTTACTCTTGCCTCTGGAGATGTGTTCGGTAGGAAGTTGCTGCGGCCAAGGTCAGAGAGGATTTGCCTGCTTTCTCCTCTGGGATTTTGATGACTTCCTGTCTTACATTTAGGTCTTTCATCCATTTGAGCTTATTTTTGTGTATGGTGTAAGAAAATGGTCCAGGTTCATTTTTCTGCAATGTCACTGTCCAGTTTTCTCAGCACCACTTGCTGAAGAGACTGTCTTTATTCCATTGGATATTCTTTCCTGCTTTGTCAAAGATTAGTTGGCCATACAACTAATTACGGGGTCCATTTCTGGGTTCTCTATTCTGTCTCATTGATCTGAGTGTCTGTTTTTGTGCCAGTGCCATACTGTCTTGATGATTATTACTGCTTTGTAATAAATCTTGAAGTCTGGGAGTGTGATACCCCCAGGTTTGGTTTTCTTTTTCAAGATAGCTTTAGCTATTCAGGGTTTTTTCTGGTTCCATACAAACTTTAGGATTGTTTGTTCTAGCTCTGTGAAGAATACTGGTGTTATTTTGATAGGTATTGCATTGAACATGTAGATTGCTTTGGGTAGTATCGACATTTAACAATGTTTGTTCTTCCAATCTGGGAACATGGAATATTTTTCTGTTTCTTTGGTGTGTCTTCTTGAATTTCTTTCATAAGCTTTCTATAGTTTTCAGTGTATAGATTTATCCCCTCTTTGGTTATGTTTATTCCTAGGTATTTTATGGGTTTTGGTGCAATTGTAAATGGGATCGATTCCTTGATTTCTCTTTCTGTTGCTTCATTATTGGTGTATAGGAATGCAACTGATTTCTGTGCATTGATTTTATATCCTGCAACTTTGCTGAATCATGGATAAGTTCTAGCAGTTTATTGGTGGAAACTTTTGGGTTTTCCATATAGAGTATTATGTCATCTGTGAAGAGCAAAAGTTTGACTTCCTCCTGGCTGATTTAGATTCCTTTTATTCATTTGTACTGTCTGATTGCTAAGGCTAAGACTTCCAATACTATGTTGAATAACAGTGGTGAGAGTGGACCTCTCATATTCCTCACCTTAGAGGGAAAGCTTTCAGTTTTCCCCATTGAGGGTGATATTAGCAGTGGGCTTTCATATATGGCTTTTATGATCTTGAGGTATGATCCTTCTGTCTCTACTTTCCTGAGGTTATTTTTTTAATCAAGAAAGGATGTGGTATTTTGTCAAATGCTTTCTCTGCATCTATTGAGAGGATCATGTGGTTCTTGTCCTTTCTTGTATTGATATAATGAATCACATTGTTTGTTTGTGGATATTGAACCAGACCTGCATTCCAGGTATAAATCTCAGTTGGTCATGGTGAATAATTCTTTTAATATATTGTTGGATCTCATTGGCTAGTAACTTGTTGAGGATTTTTGCACCCATGTTCATCAGGGAAATTGTCTATAGTTCTCCACTTTAGTGGGGTCTTTGTCTGGTTTTGGAATCAAAGTAATGCTGGCTTCATAGAAAGAGTTTGGTAGTTTTTCCTCCATTTTTATTTTTTGGAACAGCTTCAAGAGAATAGGTGTTAACTCTTCTTTCAATGTTTGATAGAATTGCCCTGGAAAGCTATCCAGCCCTGGACTCTTGTTTTTTGGGAGATTTTTGATTACTAGTTCGATTTCTTTACTGGTTATGGGTCTGTTCAAACTTTCTGTTTCTCCTGTTTCAGTTTTGGTAGTTTATATGTTTTTAGGAATTTATCCATTTCTTCTAGATTGCCCATTTTATTGGTGTATAATTGTTCATAATATTCTCTTATTGTTTGTATTTCTGCAGTGTTGGTTGTGATCTCTCCTCTTTCACTCTTGATTTTATTTATTTGGGACCTTTCCTTTTTCTTTTTGATCAAACTGGCTAGGGATTTATCAATTTTGTTAATTCTTTCAAAGACCCAGCTCCTCATTTCATTGATCTGTCCTACTTGTTTGTTTGTTTGTTTTGGTTTTGATGGCATTGATTTCTGCTCTAATCTTTATTACTTCCTGTCCTCTGCTGTTTTGGGGTTTAATTTGCTGTTCTTTTTCCAGCTCCTTGAGGTGTGAGGTTAGGTTGTGTTTCTGAGAACTTTCTTCCTTCTTTTGGAAGGCCTAGATTGCTGTATACTTCCCTTTTATGACCGCCTTTGCTGCGTCCCAGAGGTTTTGGGCTGTGGTGTTATCATTTTCATTGGCTTCCATGTACTTTTTAATTTTCTCTTTAATTTCTTGGTTAGCCCACTCATTCTTTAGTAGGTTAGTCTTTAGTCTCCAAGTATTTATCTTTCCAAATTTTTTTCTTGTGGTTGATTTCGAGTTTCATAGCTTTGTGGCCTGAAAATATGCACAGTATGGCCTCAATCCTTGTGTACTTGTTGAGAGCTGATTTGTGTCTGTGTATGTGATCTATTCTGGAGAATGTTCCATGTGCACTCGAGAATGTGTATTCTGCTGCTTTAGGATGAAATGTTCTGAATATATCTATTAAGTCCATCCAGTCCAGTGTGTCATTCAAAGCCATTGTTTCCTTACTGATTTTTGTTTAGATGATCTGTCCATTGCTGTAAGTGGAGTGTTGAAGTCCCCTACTATTATGGTATTATTATTATCAGTGAGTTTCTCTATGTTTGTGATTAATTGATTTCTATACTTGAATGCCTTCACATTTGGAGCATAAATGTTTATAATTCTTAGGTCTTCTTGGTGGATAGACCCCTTAATTATGATATAATGCCCTTCTTCATCTCTTGTTACAGTCTTTATTTTAAAATCTAGATTGTCTGTTTTAAGTATGGCTACCATGGCTTTCTTTAGATGACCATTAGCATGATAGATGGTTCTCCGTTCCCTTATTTTCAATATGAAGGTGTCTTTAGGTCTAAAATGTGTCTCTTGTAAACAGCATATAGATGGATCTTGTTTTCTTATCCATCCTGTTACCCTGTGTCTTCTGATTGGAGCATTTAGACCATTGACCTTTAGAGTAAGTACTTAAAGATATGAATTTATTGCCATTATGTTGCCAGTAGAGTTGGAGTTTCTGGTGTTCTCTTGTCCTTTCTAGTCTTTGTTGCTTTTGGTCTTTTTTTTTTTTTTTCTTTTCTTCCCTCAGAGAGTCCCCCTTAAAATTTCTTGTAGGGCTGGTTTAGTGGTCATGAACTCCTTTAATTTTGTTTGTCTGGGAAACATTTTATCTCTCCTTCTATTTTGAATGAGAGCCTTGCTGGATAAAGAATTCTTGACTACATATTTTTCCAATTCAGCACATTGAATATATCCTGCCACTCCTTTCTGGTCTGCCAAGCTTCTGTGGATAGGTCTGCTGTGAACCTGATCTGTTTTCCCTTGGTGCTTTCATGATTCTTTCCTTGCCTGAGTATTTTGTGAATTTGACTATGATATGCCTTGTTGATGGTTGGTTTTTGTTGAATCTAATGGGAGTCCTCTGTGCTTCTTGGATTTTGATGTTTGTGTGTTTCCCCAGGTTAGGAAAGTTTTCCACTATGATTTGCTCACATCTATTTTCTACCTTTTTTTCTCTCTCTTCATCTTCTGGGACCCCTATGATTCTGGTATTATTCCTTTTTAATGAGCCACTGCGTTCTCTAATTTTTATTTCATGTTCTTTTGCCTTAGTCTCCCTCTTTTTTTCTGCTTCATTATTCTCCATAAGTTTGTCCTCTATAT
This sequence comes from Hyaena hyaena, assembly GCF_003009895.1. NCBI lineage: Eukaryota > Metazoa > Chordata > Mammalia > Carnivora > Hyaenidae > Hyaena > Hyaena hyaena. The sequence continues at coordinate 397,804 of NW_024081505.1, forward strand.
CACTGATTTGCCACTCTGCCTTTTCCATTTTTGCTGCCATGGCATCCATTCGAAATTGCAGCTCAGTTATAGCACTGTTTTATTTCATCCTGACTAGTTTTACTTCTTTTATCTCTGCAGGAAGGGATTCTAGTCTATTTTCAACCCCAGCTAGTATTCTTATTATCATGATTCTAAATTCTCGTTCAGACATCTTGCTTATATCTGTTTTGACTAATTCTCTGGCTGTCATTTCTCCCTCTTCTTTCTTTTGGGGTGAATTCCTTCATTTCATCATTTTGAAGGAAGAAAAGGAATTAATAAAGTGAAAAAATTAAAATCAAAGAAATTAAAAAATCACACAAAGAAATAAAATAAAGGATGTTAGGTCCTGAGTGTGTTTTGGTCTGGTTGTTGAGAGAAGCTTAATAGATTAGAGAAAAAAGGGAAAGATAAGAAGAGAAAAAAGGAAAAAGGGAAAAAGGAAAAAAAGGAAAAAAGCAAATGTTTGAAAATTTGAAAAAATTGAATACAATAAAATAGAATAAAATGAAATGATGAAAGTAAAATAGAATTTTAAAAATTTACAAAAAGTAAAAAATATAGTAGAAAAAATTAAAGAAAAATCTTTTTAATAAAAATGGAAAATGAAAATAATTTTTTCTTTCTGTATTCAAGAATGAGAAAAGAGAAAAAAAGAAAAAAATTTGACTAAAAGGACCGGTGAACAGAATGAAGTACGATTGAAATTACATCTGGTTTCCCATAGAAGTCAAGCTATGAAGCACCTGATAGTCCCTAAACTAAGCAGGCAGAGAGACTTGGGTTTGTCAAGAGCGCTGCTGGCCCTGTTGGGCAGGGTTTAGTGTAATGGCTCCGTTCTCCACTAGATGGCGCTGCTTAGCTTACAGGGGTGGATTGCTGTGGCGCTTTGTAGGTGTGTGTGCGCATGCGCGGGAGGGGCGAAAATGGTGTCATCCAACTACTCAGTCTCTAGTATCAGAGGTCTGTGCTCTCTGTGACCCGCAGTCAAGCACTTCTTTGTCTCTGGCTTCCGCTCACTCCTCACTTCTACACTGTCCGTCAAGTTTAACCAAGCAGTCAAGCTACCAGGTAACACCTCCCTCCTGAGTTTTATCTCAGATGCGGCTGTGTTTCCCAACCCCTCACGTCTGAGGGACTGCGTCTTTGACCTGCTCAGATCCTCTGCGGGAGGGTCTCGCTGAGCAGTGGTCGGGTGCCGGCCCACCCACAGCAACCTTTGTGAGACTGCTGCCACCGATCTGGGTGCCAGCCCGCCTCAGAAGAAGTTCTCCCGATTGTGTAGCAGCAGCGTTTCAGGGATTATGGAAAATCACAGCACACATCTGGCACCAGGCTTCCCCCTTAGCGTCCTTGTTCCAGCACCAGCAAATGTGGCTGTTCTCCGGGGTCTGCTGGGACCTTTACTGCACCCCCTCTACCAAATGTCCTTTCCCCGTGTGGCCTGCAGACCCCTTGGACCTCGCTCTCTGCTCTTGGGGATTCACCCTTCCCACCAGAGCATTGCCAGGTATGGGGTTGTGGGCATTTCAGACTTTGCATTCTCCCTGTTAATAGACTCTTAGTGGAATTTAAACCCTCTCCTTTCTCCTTTCTCCCTTTTTTGTTCATCCCTGAGGCAGTTTCCACTTTTACACTTTCTCTCCAGCTGCTTTTGGTGGGGTGTGCCTTTCCTGTACTCTCCCCCATTATCCATCCTCTCTCCATAAGCAGAAATAGCTCCCTGCCCTCTGCAGCATCTCTCTCCCCCAACTCACCTCTCTGCGCCATGTACCTGCTAAGTTCTGTGGTTCAGGTTGTGCAGATTGTTGTGTTAATCCTCAATTTAGTTTTCTTTGTGTGCAAGATGGTTTAGTGTTGATCTGTCTGCATTTCAAGGACAAGAGACACACAAAAAAACCTTCCATGCTATTCTACCATCTTGGCCCCTTCTAGGATTTTTTTTTTTTTAAACCAAATTCTGGGAATCAGAGGCAAAGCTATCTCAGTATGAATGAACATGTGAAGAATTTCATTTCTTAACCCTAACATTGATTTACACTAAAACTGGGCCTCTGTTTCCCAGAGAAATAAGGGATATGTTTTTTTAAATGCTTATTTATTTATTTATTTATTTATTTATTTATTTATTTTGAGAGAGAAAGAGAGAACTCACAGGGGAGGGAAGGGGCAGAAAGAAAGGGAATCCCAAGCAGCCCCCATGCTGTCAGCGGGACTTGATTCCATGAACTGAGAGATCATGACCTGAGCTGAAATCAAGAGTTGGACACTTAACTGACTGAGCCACTCAGGCACCCCAGGGATATTTTTTATTTGCTATGTAAGAATATTTTGAAAACAACAGGCTGCATACCACTGTGTCCAAAGATCCTTAGTGCTGAATGTGCTGAGAAAACAAATAAAAGTTTCCAGAACTGAGAGCCAACCTACTCTTTCCAGGTGAAATGTCCATTCCAACTTCTGTAAGAGAAACTTGGCGTGTTCTTGTCATGAGCTTGTGATGCTGAATCAGATATGACTCAGAACAATGACCGCTGAACCCTGAGTTTCAGCCTAATGTGAGTGTTTCAGGGACAGGAATTGGCTACTTAGTGACTCATTTCCATTTGGTTTGGCTTATGGGAGTAACAAGATAATACTCTTCTCACTGTGGACAGAGGTACAAATGGCCAAAGTGCTCCATGCCATTTCAGTCTTGAGATTTAATTTCAAAGCCTATAAGCATGAGTATCCAATACTACCCAGCGTTCTTTTTTTTTTTTTTATTATTTTTTAAATATTTTATTTATTTCTAGGAGAGAGACAGAGAGAGACAGCGTGAGCAGGGGAGGGTCAGAGAGAGAGGGAGATACAGACTCTGAAACAGGCTCCAGGCTCTGAGCTGGCAGTCAGCACAGAGCCCGACGCGGGGCTCGAACCCACCAACCGCGAGATCATGACCTAAGCGAAAGTCGGACGCTTAACCGACTAAGCCACCCAGGCGCCCCCTACCCAGCGTTCTTTGCCTCTCTAGGTCTGGCCATGTTTTTGACTCCCAGTTTGCGTGACTAAAAGTATATGGATTTTTAATAAAAATACACCTAGCATATTTGGAAAAGAATTTGAACATTATGCATTCTCTCAGGCTTGACAAGAATTAGGTCTCTATTTGTCTGCCAAACAGAGTGTCAGTTGGGAAACCCAAACCTTGTGTCCTTTGGTGATAAAGCAAGACGCAGCAGGAATATGGACAGTATCCACAATGTCCATGTCTTTCCTGTTGCCAGCACATGTCAAAATCAAGGAGTATGAAATATGGGAGGCTCCTTTAGGGAAAAAGTTCTAAGACAGAATCAGGCCTTGGTACTAGGTTGATGACATCACAGATGATCCTCAGTGCCCTGCCCTCACCTGTCTGTCTTTCTCTGAGACTGTCCATGCTTCACTGATGCTTAGTGTCCTGGGCTCCTAATGCTCCACACCACCTCCCAAGCTCTAAACTCTGCTGTTAGGAAAGAGATGTGCTAATACATGATGATCGAATGGCACAGCTTATTTTGTAACCTCTTCTGAGCTACTTTTATTTTATCCCATGAATCAACTTCTCTCCTCTCGACCTTTAAAACAAATCAAACACAACATTTTCTGTTTGCTGATGGTTTGGTTATCTCCAGACTTTGGAATTGTATGAATGAACAAATTTTCATATAAAAGATTCCAGGACCCAAAAAGGACTACTGGATTTTGATTTTTTCCCAGTAAGGCAATAACTAATTATAAAAACCACTCTCACTTACAAGAAAAAGAATATTTTAATATAAAAATATTGAAAACCACCATCTGAGAATAAGGCATTGTCATGGATAGCTAGGGCATATATATTTGTATTTATGTTCCCCATTATCCTCATCTTTTCCCTCATTTATTTTCGGATGGGAAAACCATTAGCATGGGCCAGTACAGGTACAGAAGCCCACAGCTGGAGGGCTAGGAGTTGTCCTATAGCCAGTGAGATGCTTGCCACTAAGGTTGTTGCAGGGGGGCAATGCCAGGAATAGGGGCCAGAAACATGGCTCTTGTGCTGAAGGTGAAGGTGGGAGTTTTGGTGATCCTGAGGGCAGGTGCTGACTGTGGGAGGAGATGTAGATGGACAAAGATAGGAGACCTTGAGGACTCAGGATGATCAGGTTGAGGGGACAGGGGCTGAGGTGGGTGGAAGTGGGGGTGGTGTGTTTTGTGAAAAATCATTCACCTCAGACACGGAAGACAAAAGGAAACAATGAAAGATCCCTAATGACAGTGACTCTGATCTTACAAGGGACTCATTTAGAATGCTTTGCATTCTAAGACTAAGAAACATCATTGATTGATTGATTGATTTCATGTGATTGACTTGATTCATTCATGGATACTTTTGTCTGGAAAGCAATTGTTAAGTCAGCAGTACCCTAAGCACTGGTAATATGGAAACGAATAAGGTACGAATGGAAACGAATATATCCTGGTTGCCAGATATATATAATCATAAATGATCTATATGTGCTACTATATTTATGTATTGCATTGTAAAAATAGGCTAACATGGAAATGAAAGGAAGATAATACAAAAGTGATTGTAAATAAAAGGTCTGAAATTGTCTTTCTCTACCTTAGTGGGTTGTTTGGTCTGTCCCTGGCCTGTGTGCCTTCCCTGTTTGGTAAATATTGGCTAAAGCAGTTATAAGTAAGACTTATAACTGGAGAATTGGGAGAGACTGGCAAGTAGGAGTGATGAGAACAGAGCATTACTATAAGGCTGAGGAATAGACATGGGCTTAAAGAAAGGGTGGCCCTAAGTCTTTAGGATCAAAGAGGGAAAGAGTAAAGAGTAGTGAAATGAAGCAAGAGAAGAATGTGGACATGGGCCTGGGGGAAGTACAGTGATCGAGAAACCTAGTGAGTGACACTTAAAGCAGAGCTTACTAACTGGAAGGGCACTTGAAACTCTGGTTGGAGTGAATCAGGCCCATTTGGATCCAGCTGAGTGAGCAGCATGAGCCTGAGTCTGTAGTTTAGGTACCTACCCACAATGTAAAACAATGACGACTGACTGTGTGGTCAACCACAGACGACAGGGCAGGAAGGGCTTCTGTGATACCTTAAAGAGGGAGAAGCCATAAATTTCAAGAATTTTATACTGCTTCAGATATATAGGCCACAGAGCACTGTGGCTCAGGGTTAGCTTTTCGAATCGTTTGATACTAGCACTAGGGTGACCAGACATCCTGGTTTGCTTGGGACCATCCAGGTTATATCACTGAAAGTTATAGGTCCTGGGAAACTCTTTGAGTTTTAGGCAAACTGGGACAGTTGTCACCTAAGTTTTGGATCTTCTTCTTTTGAGGAACAACCCTGGATCCTTATCACTCCATTAGGCTCCAGTGTAGTGGTTTCCTCTCTAGAGGCAGACATGTGACTGAGCGCTGGCCAATCAGCACCTTTCACCTTGGTTGCAGTGATTGGATCACAAGGGCACACAAGGCAAACCAGGTCAGCGAGACTCAATTCTGGACATTTTGTTGGGACTGTTGGAAAAGTAGAGGGATTTGTTCACTGGGACTTCTGGCACCGAATCTGATGAATGCTTGGAGATCCTGGAACCTCCTATTGGAATCTGGAATGAAGCTACATTTAGAGAAAAATAGAAAGGAGAGATGGAGAGATACTGAATCTTGATGATGCCTGAGTCCCTCTACTAGACCATGCCTACAGGGAGCTTTACTCTTAATTTTTTTCAGTTATGTGAGCCAGAAAATCTCCTTCCAACACCATGATCCGACTTTCCCCTTTGCTTAAGCCAGGTTGAATTGGGTTTTTCTAACTTTTATCTGATGGGGTCCTGACAGTGCGGCTTGTGCTGATCACATAGATACAAGGAAATACATATTATCCTACCCAGAAGCCATCTTTCGTAGATGCATCTTGATGCCTGGGGAAAGGGGCACAAAGAGCTGCCAGTCTTCCCTAAGGTAAAGGAGATAATCAGTAGTTGTATGGACTTCAATGGTCAGGAATAAAGGTGGAGAACTGATGTCTGATGGGACTTGGTTTTTACTTCAGCAAGTGGTAAGGAGTGGCAATGCGGGACTAATGCTATAAGAGGGTTGGAAAATTTCTGATTTTTATTGCTACATTGTATTTATTCCTTTATTTTTATTTATTCCCTTGCCTAGACTGATTAACAGCAAAATTTTGAAAAACTATATTAAAGTAGGTTTGTGAGTGTCTTTTAGGGAGCAGCTAAGCCAGGAGAAGAGGAAATCAAGGACTAATAATTTAGAGCCCTCTGTCCAACCTAAAGTCTTTAAATACTTGTTCAACATTTATTTAGAAGTGTCACAGACAACTTATGAACAATTTACTTTCACTGATTAAAGTTGTCCTAAGACTATTCCATAAAATGTTCACTTTTTTGTAGTTCTCATTCTCCCCTATAGTTTTATTATTTTCTGAAGCATGTATCTCCTTCTAGGCTTATTAAGAACTTTACAATTTTAAAAATAAATCTCAATAAATGGCACTATGCCATGCATGATTCATTTTTATAATTTTCATTCTCTGTACCAGAGAGCTTCAGCAGCCATTAGCAATCTGGCTCTGGGTTGGAGAAAATAAGAGAAAAATATAGGTGCGGAAGAGATGTGTTTTAAAATATTTTACTGCAGGGCATAGTGTGCTTTGGAGGCAGAGGATCTATTTAACTTTTCACCAACAAGGTAAGGAGGTGTATAAGGAAACTTCACTTACTTGACATTATATTTCCAATATATTCAGTGATGGTTTAATATCCCAGATGGACTCTTACCACTCTCAGTTGCCTGGTTAGCCTGGCCTTGATCCAGCTCTGGAGAGAAAAAGTGGTAGCACTGAGAATCACTGAACCGAAGAAGAAGCTGAATCTCTGAACCTTCAGAAAAGGATGCTTTGAAAAGTGTAGGGAAAATTGGTCTATTATGTCTAGGATGGGCCATTAGAAATGGTAGAAATGCCAGCCAAGTGGGGAGGTTTCCTATTTTTAGGAATGGTGGGCTAGGTAATTTGATCAAATCTTTTTCTAGGAACTATTTTTTTAAACATTATTTATTTTTGAGAGACAGAGCACAAGCAGCGGAGGGGCAGAGGGAGAGGGAGGCACAGAGTCCAAAGCAGGCTCCAGGCTCTGAGCTGTCAGCACAGAGCCCAATGCAGGGCTCAAACTTAGAAGCTGTGAGATCATGACCTGAGCCAAAGTCAGATGCTTAACTGACTGAGCCACCAAGGCACCCTTGGATATCACTTTTAAATGAGGGCATTTGCTGAGGCATCAAAATGAGGACCTTTATTTTGATAACTTGGTAGGATGTGTGCAGAGGATAAAACACATTCTCACATTAAACTGCGACCTCAAAAGTGCAAATGCTCAAGACAAGGATGGTTCTGAAGTTTAGAACCTCAGCTTTGAGGAAACCTCTAGTGTTACAGATGATTTAAGATAGTTTCATACTAGCCCCAAGAACCTGACATCAAGGAAATTCAAATTCTCCCTTGAGCACCATCTCTTTATTGTGGGCCTCAAACTATTCTTTTAAGTAATAAAAAAAACAAATAGCCATAAGAAAAAGCCAGCAAAAACAAAAAGACAATACATCTTAGACGTTCTCAAAGAGGGAATTAATGAGCTGATAGATCCAACAGAACAAATTATCTGGAATACAGTGTGGGGGCAAATAAGAGGGAGGGGGGAGGAAGGAAGGAGGGAGGGAAGGAAGGAAGGAAGACAGAAAGAAAGAAAAAAAGAAAGACAGAAAGAGAAAGAAAGAAAGGAAGAAAGAGAGGTAAGAGTCTAAAAGATACAGTGATAAATACAAACATATGTTTAATGCAATCCAAGAAGAGAGAAGGTAGCAAATGCTATATTTGAAGAGATAATCACTGAGAATTTTTCAGAACTGATGGACGACACCAATACCTAGACTTAAGAGGCCCCAAATTCCCAAGTAAGATAAAAGAAATATAGTGCTAGACACATCATGACATTGCTGAAATTCAAAGATAAGGAGAACTTTGACTAGCAGCCAGCGAAAAAGATATTACTTTCAACGGAGTGGCAGGTAGACTGACAGCAACAATGGAAGACGGAAGACAGTGGAATCTCAAGGTGCTAAAAGGAAATAGCTGCTGACCTATAATTTTATGTATATTTGGCAATTGCATCTTTCAAGAATGAAGATAAAGAAAAAAACATTTTAAAAAAACGAGTGAGTTCTGCATCAGCAGATGTGTTACAAAGAATATTCTAAAGGAATTCTTTAGAAAGTAAAAATATGACTCCGAATGTCCTAAATCTAATAGGGGGAATCCACAAAAACCCAAAATTGACATACTGTCTAATGGTGAAAGACTGAATGCTTTAGGATCAGGAACAAGACAAGGATGTCTACCTACTTTCCTGATTATTCAACATTGTAGTGGAGGATCTACCCAGGGCAGTTAGGCAAGAATCTGAAATAAAAGACATTGAGATTGAAAAGGAAGAAGTAAAACTATTTCCATCTGCAGATGACATGATCTTATATACAGAAAATACTAATAATACTAAATCTATGAAAAAAACTAATAGAGCTAATAATGAGTTAAGCAGGTGGCTGAATATAAGGTCCAGTATACAAAAATTAATTTCATTTGTATATTCTTGCGATGAAAACTCTGAAAATGACATTAAGAAAATAATTCCATTGAAAATAGCATCCATAAGAGCAAAATATTTAGGAATTAATTTAATGAGAGAAGTATAAAACTTATATTCTGGAAACTATAAAACATTACTGAAAGAAATGAAAGGAGACTGAAATAAATGGGAAGACTTAATATTGTTATTGAGATGGCAATATTCCTCAAATTCACCTTTAGATTCACTGCAATAGCTATAAAAGTTCCAGCAAACTTCGTTGTAGAAATGGTAAGTTTATCCTAAACTTCATATGGAAATCCAAAAGACCTGGAATAACCAAAAAATCTTGGAAAAGAACAAAATTGGAGGGCTCACACTTTTCAACTTCAAAACTTACTGTAAATCTTATTAATAGTATGGTACAGGCATAAGGATAGATGTATAGATCAATAGAATGGGACTGAGAGTCCCATAAACGCTCACATTATAGTCAACTGATTTCAGACAGGGGTGCCAAGACCATTCAACAGGAGAAAGAGGAGTCTATTCAGTAAATGGTTTTGGATGACCGTGTATCCATATGCAAGAGCACAAGGCTGGAATTCTACTCTTCGCCATCTACAAACATTAACTCAAAATGGATCCAAGAACTAAATGTAAGAACTGAAACTATGAAATTCTTAGAATAAAACATAAGAAACAAATCTTCACGATCTTGGAGTAGGCAGTGGTTTCTTAGATATGACATCCAAAACACAAACAACAAAAGAAAGCAGAGGAATTTGACTTACATCAAGATTAAAATTTTGTGCGTCAGAAGACATCTTTAAGAAAGTGAATAGACGACCGACAGAATACGGTGATGTGAGAAATCGTTTAAGAATTTGAAATCGAAATCTTACTTTGGAGAGTTGAGGTATGCTAAAAGAATATACACTGCTAGTCCTCCTGGGAAGCTTTTGTCTGTTGGGCTGAAAAAAGGGAGTGCCGTGTGGCTTCAGAACGCTCCCGGAAGTCCTATGTAGTGACTATTTTCCAAACTAAAGCGTTTGTGTGGAACGCTTTACAGTACATCAACTGGGGAGGATTTTTTTCCTCCTGACTTTCGATATTGGAAATAAAAAAATTTTTAAATACAAAATGAAATCACCTTTAGTTAATGTATGCAATAACTCCCTATATGGGAAGTGGTTGCGGTGATGATCACAGAAGTTTTCATTTACCTACCAGCTCACACCTTATCTGAGCCGACACTCAGAATCAGGAAGCTGTGGGACTTTCTGTCTCCTGCTCTCAGGAAGAGAATGAGGCAACAGAGCAAACAAGGTGGGGGCAGCTGGTTTCTATTTGACTGTGTAGGCCCTCAAGCCTCCCTGACTCCTCCTGATACTCGGCACACAAACTGCATGTTCACTTTCGGGTGCTTTTGTTCAGGGGAGCTGAACAGACACCCAGAGTCTCTGAGTCAAGGGGAAAATGAATGCTTCAAGCTGCATTTACCTTCCTTTCTTTAAATGACAGTACTTGGGCTTTTTCTCATTATAAAAGTAACATAAAATGGTAGAAAATGTTAAAGAATAAAAAAGTTTAAAGATCCCAAAGAGGGATAAATTAGTGGAGCATAGAATTTTTAGGGCAGTGAAAGTACTCTTTATGATACTATAATGGTGGACACATGTCTAAACCCATAGAAAGTACAACATCATGAGGTGTCAATGTAGGTATACTGTTTGTAACAAATGTACACCCTAGTGGGGATGTTGATAATGGGAAGGCTGTGCATGTGTAGAGGCAGTGGGCATATGGGAAATCTCTTTCTTTCCCCTCAATTTTCTGTGAACCTATAACCGCTCTAAAAAAAAATTCCAACACATTTTTTTTAAAAAAAGCAAAAAAAATTTTTAATCCAAGAAATGTAAGGATAGAGAATAAAATGATAAAACATGATTCTGTCTCTCAGAAGTACCATGGCTTTATTTCCTTCTCGTCTTCTTCCTTCCTTGAGTACATTTTTTTTTACATAGTTGAGATCATACTACAGTCAGTTTTTATCTAGCTTTTAATTTAGCTTTGTATTTATAAAAACTACATCTTACTTCGTCAAAAATTCACTGCAAGCATACATTTTAATATCCAATTATGTGGAGGTATCATTTCTGTTTAATCTTTTCCCCCACTGTTGAAGATTAGGTTATTTGCAACATGTACTTTTAGTATGTGATATGATTTTTGAGAAAGCAAAACTTCTGGTTTTTGAAAACTTGAGGATAGAAGTTGAAAAATCTGGGATTTAAGCTGTAAGCCATTTTCTATTTCATGAGAGATGGGGGCTCTAATACTCTCTTGAGGAAGGTGGTATTTTGTTCTGGGCACTACGGGAATTAACACCATAGCTACACACATGTAAATTACTTACTCTTTTATTATTGGGGAACATGTGGCGTCACCACCAACCATAACAGAAATGTTTGTGAATTGAGAATCCAAGTATCCTGATGGCTAAGACACATTGTTTTAGATATATATATGTCTGCAGACACAATTATATATATATATATATATATACACACACACACACACACACAAATATGTATGTATATATTGGTACAAAATAAAATATATACATATATTTTTTTTGGAGAAGTGAATGGAGTAAAAAGAAAAAGTTTTTTCTCAGTTTCAAATGAAACTGTTTTTTTTGCCTAAAGGCTTGTTCTCCTGGGTATGGATACGCAGGTGTGTGTATATGCTGTGGTACCCAAAACATTCAGCTTCTTGAGATCTAAATAAGACCAGCTTTACTACTCATTCTATAGCTCATGGGTCACCAAAGCCCTGCCTGAGAGTTCTATGATTTTCTGGGAGTCTTCTGTTCTCATCGACTTGGCCTCTGGGGTCTCATGGCCCAGCTGTTCCTGTTTCGTACCATCTACACCCAGGGTTAGGATCTGCTTCCTCAGTTTCCACAATACTAACTCATACAGTTCATCCCTATATGGAGAAATAATAATCGTGACCACTGACATTTATTGAGCTATTACACTGTACCAGGCATGATTATAACCACTTTAGAAGTATTGCCTAATTTAATTTTTGTAACAACTCTAGGATATAGGAACTGAAATATCCTAACTTTGCAAATGCAGAAACTGAAGCACTGAGAGTTCAGGTATAATTTATGTGCAATTTATGTGTTTATTAAAGCATTCACTTATTAAAAAAAATTAGTAACCATCCTAATAATTCTGTGAGGTGCCAGGGATTCAATGGTGAATCACACAGACATAGTCTTGGACATCAGAGAGCTCACAGTCTAGGAGCAGGAAACAGAAAATTAAGAAGTAACCATAAATACGGGGCGCCTGGGTGGCTTAGTGGTTAAGCGTCCGACTTTCGCTTAGGTCATGATCTCGCGGTTCGTGGTTCAAGCCCCGCGTCGGGCTCTGTGCTGACAGCCAGCTCAGAGCCTGGAGCCTGTTTCAGTCTGTGACTCCCTCTCTCTCTGACCCTCCCCTGCTCACACTGTCTCTCTCTCTCTCTCCTAGAAATAAAATAAAAACATTAAAAATTAAAAAAAAAAGAAGTAACCATAAATACAAAGTAAATAAAGTACAGAGTGATATTCCAGAGAATTTTTTTTTTAACTTCTGTAGTTATGGGAACTTCCTGAAGGAAGTGACAACTAATAAAGACCTACAGGATGATTGGAAGTGAGCCACAGAAGGGTGGAAAGAATCCTAGAGGGCACTTTGTACAAAGGCTGGCGATGAAGAAGAAGTATGGTGAGGACTAGGTGCTAACCGAGGTTTGGCATGGATACAGCATAGAGTGAGGTGGGGTCAACAGTGAGAGATGGGCTGGGGAGTTGGGCAGAAGCCAGGACCTGGAGGCCTTGTAGGCCATGGAAGGTCTGAAAGTCTCATTAGGAATTTTAGACTCCAACCCAAGGGCAAAGGCAAGCCAATGAAAAGTTTAAGCAGGGGAGGGACACGACCATATTTGCATCTTAGAGGGTTACTCTGGTTGACTGTAGAGAATGTAATTGACTAGGGGGTGATGACTAACAGCAGGAAATCCAGAGGGCTTTTGAGTGGGCCGTGTGAGAACTGTGCTGACAGCTCAGATCCTGGAGACTGCTTCAGATTCTGTGTCTCCATCTCTCCCTGCACCTCCCCTGCTCACACTCTGTCTCTCTCTCTCTCAAAAATAAACATTAAAAAACTTTTTTAAGTGAGTTAATTTAAATAACATACTTTATTTAGCCCAATATATCAAAAACTATTATTTTAGCATATAATTAATGTAGTATTATTGAGATATTTCACGTTTTCTTTTTTGTTCTAAGTGTTTGAAATCTAGCATGTATTTTACACTTATATCTGAGTCCAAACTAGCCTCATTTCAAGTGCTCAGTAGCTGCATGTGGGTAGTGGCTACTATGTTGGACAGGGTAGATCTAGATCTCCCCAGATATTCTTATTTCACTGGCCTGGGGCATAGGTATGTTTTAATAGCTTCCCAGTTATTCTGATGTGCAGTCAGATCCCCACCTGGGCTCTAACAGGCTCTGCCTCGTCCCAAATTATTCAGTAATGAGCAGCAGCTGCCACAAGAGGGAGCCAGTCTCTTGGAATAAGAGGCTTCTCAAAGCCTCCTGGTCTTCATCAGGCAGGGGACTTGAGAAATGCTGGGCGGATCCACAGGCACAGTGCCTGGACCTGTTCTTCAGTTTTCATACCACTCTCTTTTCCAGCTAAGGTTCCCCCAGTCTGAGTCACTACCGCAGATCCCTCTGTTAAGTTGCTCCATAAGTATCCCTTTCATCTGCAGCATGTCTCCTCCTTGCTTCCACCAATGTAAGGTCTTCCCCACCATAGCAGCGTGGTGAGGTACAAAGACTGGGAACCAGGGGTCCCACACATTGAGGTCAGGCCCTAGGTCTGCTGCTACTCACTGGTTAAGAGCTCTTTCAACATGTCACATAACTGCTGTCATCCCCTCACTAATTTGAGATCATCCCAATCTCATCATCTTGTCAAAGAAGGACAATTTGCAATCATACACTTAAAGCAGTGCCCAGGAGATGCTCATTTCAAAGTAAAGCAAAGCAGGTGCTCAGGAAATAATGGTTCATCCCCCCAACCCCCAGATACATATTGGATGTAATGTGATGCACCTAATATATTAGTTCCCCAACTCGGCAGCACCACCATGGGGTCACCTAAGGAGCTTATGAATATATCCTATTTTTTAATCTTCTCTCCCAGAGATTCTGATTCTGTAGATCTGGGATGAAGCCAGGGATTATGGGTTATGAATTTTAAAACCGCCAGCCAGATACTGGTGTTTTGGGTTGTTTGAGAACCATCGACATGCGGAAGGAACAGGGGATTTGGAATCAGGAGTCCTGGGCTTCACTTCTTGCTGTGCTAGGCTGTGCTGTTGACTCAACTTGTCTGAGCCTCACTGATGCCATTTGTTACAGGACAAGTAAGACAGCCTGCTCAGGAGGTGGTGATAGATATAAGGCAGAGTAAGGGCTGGGTAGTTATCGTCTCTCTCCTCCTCACCCTCTCTCTATGCTCCCTCTTTCCTAATTTCCTGGGCTACCCACTGTTTCTAGCACAGGCCATTCTTTCTCATATCCCAATTGCTGTTCATTCCTTTCCTGCTATTTGGGCTTTCCTTTGCTCCTTTTTCTCTCCGTCCCTCCTCTGTCAAAGCTGGGCCAGTTAAACCAACAGCCCCACACTTCCGTTGGGCTTCAGATTAGATTCTCTTCAGTGTCCAGTTGCTCTATTATTTCTGATTCAATGTGTTTGACTGAGCAGTGAGTTTACCACTGGACCAGTTCAAATAAGGCCTTCCCTATCCCCTCACTCATCCTCCCATCCCACCCCAAGGAAGCAGACTTAGCTGACAGTTCTTCTTGGGAAAGGATGGGTGCCAGAGGGGAGTGGAAAGGAGTTCTATGTGGGGAAGAGCAAAGAGGACAATACCAAACTCCTTTTCAATCATAGGCTCCTGACCTGAGACACACTTGCTTTAGAGCAAAACATCAAAAGCAAAGCTAAAAGACAAATGACTATTATCTTAATAGGTATCATATATAAATGACAATAAATCAGGCTTGGAGTTTTGATTAATATCATGGACCAACCATTGGAATGAGACAGCAATTATAACTTAAAGTGATTGTAGGTTTGGGGAACCTGCGTGGCTCAGTTGGTTAAGTGTCTGACTCTTGGTTTCAGCTCAGGTCATGATCTTATGGTTCGAGAGAGAGCCCGTGTACAGCTCAGCGTTGTTGGCACAGAGCCTGCTTGGGATTCTCTCCCTCTGCCCCTCCCCTACTTGCATTCTCTCTCTCTCTCTCTCTCAAAATAAATAAATACATTTTTAAAAAGTGATTGTAGGTTTGTCTAACTAAGAGTGAACAGGAAAATTCTGGGCCTTCTAGAGTTACCATCTAGTTACAGAGGAAAGTTACACCCACTAACCACATTTTACAGTGACGAGAAAAGACCCAAAATAAATTTGCATTATTATTATGTCAACAGTGGTGCGTATTCAACATACTGGTCACATCCAGTATTCTGTAACCCTTTTATTTTTAATTTAATATATTATGGACTATTTTTTATGCCATTACATCAAAATTTTCCTCAATCTTTTAAAAGACTGCATAGAATTCCATCATGTGATCATATTATAATTAATTTAATTAATTCCATATCAATATCTGTTCAGTTTCCAATGGTTTTTATTATAAAGAACAATGATACTGATATCTTAGAACATTAATCTTTTCCCACTTGTTTCATTATTTCCTTAGGATAAACACCTTGAAGTGAAATATGTAGTGTAAACATTAAAAAAGCACATTTAAAAGTCTGATCATATTCTCTCAAAAAGTTGGATCACGGGCATATGGGGTGGCTCAGTCGGTTAAGCCAGGTCACGATCTCACAGTTTGTGAGTTCGAGCCCTGACTGAGCTCTCTGCTGTTGGTGGAGAGCTTGCTTCTGATCCTCCGTCTCCCTCTCTCTTGCCTCTTCCCCAGGTGCACTCTCTTTTTCAAAAATAAATAAACATTTTTTAAAAAGTTAAATTAGTTTATATACTTATTAAAAATACTATGTTTAGATGACAATTTTCTATATTTTTGAAAACTGAGGATTATCAATATTTTTATTACTTTCAATAAAGAATAGATGGAAGTGATGTCCCATTTTAACCTGCGATGCTTTGATTATTGTCCGCCAATGAGAGTAACTTTTCCTGTATTTGTGGACATTTTTATTTCTTCTCCTTTGATTTGCTTATTCATAGTGACGAGTAAAATTTTTATCAGGTTAATAATTCCATTACAAGGTTGTGTTTTAATATCTTCTTTTAGTGAAATTCATGTCAAATCAGTGGGTAGAGGTCTTTACCTTGCCCCCAATTATATATGAGATTAATGCCTCCAATTACTTTTTCAAATTAGAGTACTTTTCAGATTCTTATCTTCTGTGTAACTCGAGGTTTTGTGGTGTTTGCTTTTTAAATTCTTTTTTACATTTGTTGTTGAGAGAGAGAGAGAGAACATGAGCAGGGGAGGGGGAGAGAGACAGAGAATCCCAAGCAAGCACCAGGCTCTGAACTGTCAGCAGAGAGCCAGATGCAAGGCTCGAACTCACAGATGGTGAGATCATGACCTGAGTCAAAGTCAGATGCTTAACTAATTGAGCCACCCAGGTGCCCTGAGCTGTTTGCACAGAGCCTGATGTGGGGCTCAAACTCACGAACTGTGAGATCATGACCTGAGCCTAAATCAGTGGCTTAACAGACTGACCCACCCAGATGCCCTTTTGTTTTTGTTTTTCAAGAAGAGTATGAGCACAGTGTGACACTCATTCAGACAGAATAAGGTTGTTAACAGGACCTTTAGTGGGGTCAGGTGCTGCTCTCCTGGTTCACCTCGCTGTGGAACCCACTCATTGATTCTGGAAGTCAGGCAGTCCCAATCTGTTTGAAACAATCTTCAGAGATGTTTAGAAAGACTAAAATGGAGTTTGTTAATGAGACTAAACTCAAATTTTTACTAGACTGTTAAATATAAATGTTATTAAGCACATACCGATGGGTTCTGTGATCAATTTCAATGGTCTCTGTTGAACATCTTCATCTGGGATAGTGACTCACACTACTGTTTCCAGACTGTTGGCAGAGCCTAGGTATTTGGGGTTCCTTTGTGCCTCAGCAGCTCTTGGTGTGCCCACGCACATCCTTACATGAGGAGTGATGGTGGTACCTGTTGCTGGCAGACATTTCCAGCTCTTTCCATCATGTTTCCATTTAGCGTAGGGGCCTAGTATAATCATAAGAGTAAAGCTCGGAATTTTCCATCCCTTCAGTATGTTTTGCAAAATACAGTGCAGGAGCTGAATCCATGCGTGCTCTCTGAATTAACTTCTATGTAGAAAATGTCTATTGAAAGTGGAGTCATAAAAATGTGCTAATTGGAAGCCCATGTATATATTGTTAACACTCAAGAGTGACCACAGTGATTGTTTAAACATTAAACCAACAAAAAACATTTTTAGGGAGGAGGAATTTTTCATTAACATTATATAGAATTGTGACATGATAGTCCTAAAAAAAAAAAAAAGGCTGCTTTTGAATAGATTTTATTATTGCTTTTAAATTCACTACAGATGGTACATCTCTGATGCTCTGGTACCAGATAAGCTCCCAAGTTTGCATTCAACCTTCAGGAAAATACAGGAAGAAGATCTAAACTTCTGTCCTTGAGGGAAATTTGGCTTGAAGTAAAAATTATGCTCAGTTATTAAAGAACTGACAAACTTGTTTTCTTAAACATCTGAGCTTGTGGCTGGAAATTTGTACTCAGTAACATGTTATTCCAGAAACAGCTTTCCTGGGGGCTGTGGTGTTCTTCTCTCTCATTTCAGAGGAGGCCTGGATCTTCTTCCCACATGGTGCACTTTAAAAAAAATTTTTTTTAAGTTTATTTATTTGAGAGAGACAGTGCGAGAGGGGGAGGGACAGAGAGAAAGGGAGACAGAGAATCCCAAGCAGGCTCTGTACTGCCAGTGCAGAGCCAGATGTGGGGCTTGAACTCACAAAACCAGGGGATCTTGACCTGAGCTGAAACAAAGAGTCAGACGCTTAACCAACTGAGTCACTCAGGTGCCCCACACATGGTGCACTTTCTGTGGCATGGATGAAAGAGATTTAAAATTTTTATTTTGGAGAAGAGATTCACTTTGGGAATGGGATCCAAACTGAACATGGATGCTCCCCTCCTCCCATGCATCGGGCAGAAGCACACCTAATTATCCCCAGTACTCAATCTGCACAGAATTTTACAGATCTCCATGCTCAGTGGCAAGTGGATCATAGACATCCCTTTCCTCCTCAGTTCCCTCCCCTCATTCAGGGTATTCCACTCTCTCCTCTGCTTTGGCGCTTTCTGGCCTTGGGCTGTTTCAGGGAGCGCAAAGGGAGGTAGGCCATTGACTGTCAAAGTCTTCTTTCTGAAAAGCATTGATCTGAATATCTGTGACCAGGAGGGTGGGCCTGCAGCTGTAGAGAAGGGGCTCTCTTGTAGCGCATGGAAGTTTTTCTCAATAGTGAAATCCAATGTGGCTTGGCAAATGACTGCTGCTGAGTGAGTCTTCAATCAGGACACCTCTTTTTTGGTGTTTCAACTTGCAATTATCTCCAAAGTCCTCAGGGAGAGGCACAATCAGTATGGTCCCTCCTCGGGCAGATACTCTCCAGAGCCTGCCTGGGGGTGTGGTGCCCATGCCAGGAAAGCACTGCGGCAATTAAAGAATGTTTTCTCCCTAAGCTCTGGGGTATATTTATCTTCAAGCTAATGGTACAGTTGGTGTTTTCTTTTGCCAGGCGTCAGAACAACTGGGCCTCCTGTTCCTTCCAGCCTCATACCAGAGTGAGAGGGGAGCTCAAAACAGCAAACTGTCTTCTTTCTGGTGAGCGCTAGTTGAATATCCATCAGCTTCACTAAGTCAGCCTCATTTCAAAGGCATCTTGTTGACCTATCTCTGGTCCCGCTGAAGCTGTGACCTAGAAGAGGCACTGGGCCTTTTGTTCGTTCCCATGGGCTGGCAGGATGGAGGCTGGGCAGCCTGGACGATGCCTCGCCGGACAATGGGGAGCATTGACGGAGTGCTCCCATTTATTGGCTGAGCGACCACATCAGTCATTCATTCACAGGCACAAGGTCTAAATTGCAGAACCAATTAACAGCACTAATAGCCCTTGCCTGAATTAATCTTTGAGACAAAAGGGAGGAGAAGTGGAAGTGCTATTAGCAAATCAAGCTGTACCATCCCTGCTTTATTGCGGAAATCTCTATGTCTGTATGTGGCTATTGTGCGCTGACTGCAATTATAGCCCTCATTTAAAAATGATTAAGTGGTTATAATTATTTTTCAATTAAAACTTGTATCTTCCATTTATGCAACATTTCAGACTTCAGTTAAACTTCTTTTTAAAAGTGCCACTGAACCAAAAGATTCCTGTTTCCTCTTTTACCGGGAAACCCTAAACTCCACCTGGACGGGATTTTGATCTCCAGCCTTTAGAAACAGTTTCATGAAATGGAGACATCGTGATGAGGGTTACCAGGCAATACAAAAATGTGTGGTGGCTGCTGGCAGTGACCAGCTCAACCATGGGTGTAGGGAGAGAGAGATGCTTCCTGGAAATTTGGGTCTGTGGGGAAGAGAGGTGCTTCTTACCAGCCCAATGTCCCCAGGTCATGTGGCTGGAAGAGCGGACGCCTACAGCTGTATAGTTAGAGCAGTGCTCAGCTCTGCTCTTACCACAGTAATGGTTACCCTAAGAAAAGTGTGAAGTTTTGAGCAATTGAATTCATTTGAAAATTAGAGCAGTTTCAGGGTTTTCCCTTTAAAATGTATCTTATTTGCCTTTTTATGTGCTTTCTTGAGAGAGAGAAGAAGGAATTGCTTCAGCTTATTTTATCTTGCTGCTGCTTCTAATTATGGAGTCAGAACATACTCTTTTTTTTTTTTTAAGTTCATTTATTTATTTTGAGGGAGACGGCAACAGTGCAAGTAGGGGAGGAGCAAAAAGAGATGAGAGAGAGAATCCCAAGCAGCCTCTGCGCTGTCAGCACAGAGCTCCACACAGGGCTTGAACCCACTAACCGTGAGATCATGACCTGAGCTGAAACTAAGAGTCTGATGCTTAACTGACTGACCCACCCAAGATGCCCTGAAATCAGAGTGTATTCTTGGAGTATGACTCACATGTGTGTGGTGGTGGAAAAAGGGTTCAGATCCTCCAGTGTCTAGGGTGCCTGGGTGGCTCAGTCAGTTAAGCATGGGACTTTGGTAAAGGTCATGATTTTTTGCGGTTTGTGGGTTCAAGCCCTGTGTCGGGCTCTCTGCTGTCAGTGTGGAGCCTGCTTCAGATACCCTGTCTCCGTTTCACTCGCTATCTCTCAAAAGTAAACATTGGGGTGGGGGAGGGAAAGAACCTCTGGGGTTAGAAGTTCTAGCCAGATGGTTTCACTGAGCCCTGCTTACTGCCTTAAGTGACAAGGAGAGCCATAAAAAGCAATTTTGGGCCTCAGAGTGGCAGTGGGAAGTGTTAAGTTTTTACCCAAATACTGGCTCATGTTGGCCTCCATTTTTACTGGATATCCTGAGTTAATAACCTCAGTTTTATTTTGTGCTCTTCAAGGCCCTCATGTCTCATGTAATAAGTTTTCAACTCACATAATTAAAAGAAATCATTTACAATTCTTGTTCCTTAGTAATAAAGTCCTGGTTTCTCTGACCTATTTCTGACTCTGTTGAAGAAAATTATCTCAAGAAATGGAAGGCAATGGCAGTGATGAAACCTGGGGCCTGGTCTGTGGACCAGATCTTGCTTAAGAAACTCAGACAAAACTGATGGCCCCTCCCTGCAAGGGAAAGATGTACTGCTGCAATATCTTTTTTCCCTTAAAAAAAAAAATATATATATATATATATATATAATCTGATATTGTTGATACCTCTAAAGTATCTTAGATTTTTAGCTTATAAAATAATATGTTAATTGCAACCAATAGAAAATTTGGGAAATACACGCAAGCAAAAGGAGAAAAATCAAGTCAAATTACTTCTGACCACTGTTAAGAATTTAATGCAATACCTTCTAGTATTACAAAAGCTATTTGTAGTTAAAGTAAGATGGCAATTTCTCTATTACCCAGAGCATTTTATTGACCCATAGCTGCAAGGAAGATGGGCTGTGTGATCCCTGCTTGTGAAGGCTATCTTCTGGGTCCTGGGAAAGGACCAAGAATTTTACTGAGCCCTGTGTTTTTGTGCCCAGGGCAAAGAAACCTCTGAGAATGTCTAGATTCAGGGGAGAATGAAGAGTTGTGCTTGGTGCCAACCAGCATCGGAAGCAAAATGATGGTCAAGACCTTGTAGCAAGTGAGTAGCTGGCTTAGGAACCTGTAGATTTTTTTTTTTTTTTTTAAACACAGGACACAAGGCTTAGCAGTAGAGCAAAGAGGGTCCCAAAGACTAGAAGAAACCAGAACATGTCCCAATTAACATTTTGTTATAGCTGGCTTACTATTTTGGGTTCCTGATGTATATCTAAATACACTTTATTACGTCCCCACTGTTTCCTACTGAACTGACCACTTTACATGTTATGTAGTTTGTATAACATACTTCTGATACAGATTTTATAAAGCTAAATTTCCAGATGGGATTAAAGAGGTTGTTCAGAGAGGTAAGAATTTTGCTGATATAGCTAATAACTGGCAGAGTTGGGTTTACTTGTCCATCTTGGCACCAACACCACTCTTCCTTAATTATAATGCCTTTATGGCAAATCTGCTATCTCGTCCTCCTTTGCCCCTGTGGCATCCCACAGGCCCACCTCTCCCCGCCCACCCACCTTGTTCCTCTTCTTCAAAAGTCATTGATTTTTCTGGCCCTTTACTCTTCCAGGTGAATTTAAGGACGAGCTTGTCACATTCCATAAATAAAGCCCCTGTAGGGCTATTGATTGGAATTACATTAAATTTATAGGTTACTTTGGAGAAGACTTGACATTTTTATGAGATTAAGTCTTCCTGTCTATGAAAGTGGAGTATCTCTGTTTATTCAGGTCTCTCCTTTCATGTACCTCGATAATACTTTATAACTGTATTTTGCCAAAAAGCACTTCTACTTATTCAGAAATTCCTTATGGAGTTTAATATTTTCGTATCATGAATGGAATCTTTTCCTATTATCTTTTCTATTTGATTATTACTGTTGCATGGAGTTTCAATTGATTTTTATATACAAATCTTGTCTCTAGCAAACTTGATGAATTCTCTTATTTGCAAATAAAGACAGCTTTGTTTCCTCTTCTCAGTTCTTATGCTTGTGTTAGAATTGAACTGCTAATATTCAATACGTTGTGGATAGAAGCAATGATATAAGTGTTGGTGCCTTGTTCTTGATTTGAAAGGGACCAACCTCTAATGTTTGTCCATTAAGAATATTCTTTGTTTTAGGTTTTGATAAATGCTCTGTCTCAGATTAAAGAAATTATTTTCTGTTTCTATTTCATTAGAAATAAGGGTAACTTTAAACCCTAAATAAGTGTTGAATGCCATCAAATCTTTTTTGCATTTATTGAGATGATCACATAGTTTTTCATTTAATCTGATATTGTGGCATATCCTTTTAACAGATTCCTTTGCATCCTTGGGATATACCCTATCTTATCATAATATACTGTTGTATTCAATTTAATGCTATTTTACCTAAGAGTTTTCCATTTAGTTTTATAAGTGAGATTGATCTATAATCTCTCCTTCCTTTATACTGAGAGTATACTTACCTGGCTCTCCAGCAGTTTCCATCATTCTATGTTTTTTCCATTCTGTGAGATAGTTTCTGTCTGAGGAAGATTGTTTATATACCATGCATTTTTGAATACTCACCATCTGCCAAGCCCTCTTCTAATCACTGGGAATATGGTAACAGACAAGTTAAAGTCTCGCTACACACATTTCTTTTCTTCTTCTTCTTCTTCTTCTTCTTCTTCTTCTAACATTTATTTATTTCGGAGACAGAGAGAAACAGAGTACAAGCAGGAGAGGGGCAGAGAGAGAAAGGGAGACACAGAATCCGAAGCAGGCTCCAGGCTCTAAGCTGTCAGCACAGAGCCCGATGTGGGGCTGAACCCACGAACTGTGAGGTCATAACCTGAGTCGAAGTTGGATGCTCAATCAACTGAGCCACCCAGGCGCCCCTCACTTCACACATTTCTTAACACTGGGACCAAACACCGCTGGCTCTGGGTTTTGGGAGTAAGGAAGAGCCTTTCGATTTCCAATTCTGTTTCTCTCATAATTTTTGGTTTATTCAGGCTTCCTATTCTTCAATTTTTTTGAGACTTTTATATGAACTTTCCTAATATATGTTTACCAGTACATTGAATTGAATTATTTGTAATATTCAATTATAATTTTTGGTCCATTGTAGAGATAGCTTCCCCCCCTCCCCCCCACAATATTGCTTATTTCTGCCTTTTCATTCTTGCTCAGTCTGGTTAAGGTTGTGGTTAAAAGTTGGTCTATGTTATTATTATTAAATGAATTTGATTAGTTTTTTCAAGAAGCCATCTTTTAGTTCCTAATTTCTGCCCTTAACTTTACTAGTTTCTTACATTTTTTTCAAAAGCAATTTTTGCTTCTAGCTTCTTGAAATAACCACATAACTAATTTATTTCCAATCTGTCCATTAAAAAATGCATTTTTCTAAATATCATTCCTACTGAAAGGAATCAGGGCTTCTTGAAGAATGGCTGAGTCCAGATCTGGGGCAGAAAATGTACAAAATTAGCCTGGAACATCTGTCACAATAGATAACAAAGAAGCTATCAAAGACTACCAGGGTCATAACAATAGGACCCTGAAGCCTAATTAAAGGGGTTTATTCCTGCTGGACAACGATGGGACAATATGACCATCAAAAAGAATAATATCTGCAGTGGATTGAAATACATCATGTATATTAAAATCCATGAACTCATAATGATGCTAAAAACATCCTTCACAGTAATCTTTGATGTTAGCATATCAACTCATTACTCTGAAAATTCTTTAAAAAGGGAAAATATCAGTGTTTAGCCTGTCTTTCCTATACAAACTATACCTCAGGGTACCTAAATAGTTGATGAAGGAAAGCTTTTTTTAGAATACTTTTAGTTAATAAAGAGTGATATCATCACAGAGGAGATCATCACTTTGCAGACCTTAGTGATCAAACAGAGGTGGGCAATGATCCCCAGTGGTTTCTAAAGTCTTTTGAGTTGAATCACTGGGAGTACCCATCTCCACCCAGGATGTATTTTTGCCCCCAACTCAAACCTTGATCTAATTAGATCACAACATGTAACTAATAGTTTATAGGAAATACAGAGAAACAAGGAATATGTTAAATGACCCCATGGAAAGAGAATCAATAAAATCCAGACTGGGAAATTCTGCAAGAACAACATTAGGCTTCATCAAGAAATAATTAGCAAGAAGGGGGGGGGGGGAGAGAGAGAGAGAGAGAGAGAGAGAGAGTTTGAATTTATAGATTAAGATACCGAAAAGACATGTAAATGTCATATAACATATGGACCAAATATAAGGATCTTGCTTAGAATCATGTTTCAAACTAGCTAACTATATCAAAAACTAAGGAATAATTATTATTTTAGTGTGACGATGGAATTGTGGTTTGCTTAAAAGAGAGAGAGGCTTATCTTTTAGAGATACAGACTGAAGGATTTGTGGATGGAATGAGAGGATATATTTTGCTCCAAAATAATCAAGATGGTTAAATGCTAATAATGCTTGAAGCTGGGTAATGGGCATATAGAGGTACAATACAAGAGGTACTTGTATTTTAGTTTTTCCGTAATTAAAAAGAATGCATCTCAAGTTTTTAATTTGCCATCTTTCTACAAGTTTTCCAGATAGGGCTTTATTGTTTTTAGTTTTAAACATTTCCCAGTTTCCATTGTGGTTCCCTCTTTAAACAATAAATTACTTATGGATACATTTATAAACATATACATACATATGTATTTTATACATTTAATTTTATTTTATATTTTATCATCTTGTTATTCATTCCTAATTGTGTTATATCATGCAATGTTATCTGCATTATGTTGCTTTTATTCCTTGAAATTATTTGGGACTTCTCTTGCTACTTACTATAAGACTAAGGTCAATTAAAAATAATTTAAAAATAAATTTTGCTTTTGGATTTGTAAAGAGACTGTATTATTCATTTTGTGGATACAGAATTTTTTTTATCTGTTAGATCAAATTGTTAATTGGGTGGTTCTTTATTTACAATTAAAAAATTTTTTAATGTTTATTTATCTTTATTTTTTAGAGAGATTGTGTGAGCGGGTGAGAGGGAGGGAGAAAGAGGAAGACCGAGAATTTGAAGCAGGCTTTGTACTGTCAGCACAAAGCTGATATGGGGGCTCAAATCCATGAACTGTGAAATCATGACCTGAGCCAAAGTTGGACACTCAACTGACTGAGCCACCAGATGCCTCTATTTTTACAATTTTTTAAATTTGCTTGATCTACTGTTTTTTTTTTTTAATGTTTACTTAGTTTTGAGAGAGAGAGAGAGAGAGAGAGAACAAGCTTGAGCAGGGGAGGGGCAGAGAGAGAGGGAAACACAGAATATGAAGCAGCCTCCAGGCTCTGAGCTGTCAGCACAGATCCTGGATGTGGGGCTCAAACTCATGAACTGTGAGATCATGACTTGAGCCAAAGTCAGACGCTTAACTGACTAAGCCACCCAGGTGTACCTTGATCTATTGTTTTTTGACAGAATTTTGTTAACATTTCCTACTGTGATTATACATTTTTCAATTTTTGTTGTAGTTTTATAAAAAACTTTATAAAAGTTTTATAACTTTTAACTTTATACATATTGAGCCTATATAGTTCATTTTTACTTGATTTATTCTTTGAACTTATTCTGGTTGTCTATCACTGTAAAACAGAGCATGCTTAGTGGCATAGCATAGCAACCATTTTTATTATGCTCCTGGGTTCTGCATCAGGAATCTGAACAGGGAACATTGGGGATGGCTTGTCTCTGCTCCACAACCTGTTGAGCCTCGGTAGTGAGGATGCACGTGGGTGTGGATGACGCCAGTGGCTGAGAGCTGGAATCATCTGAAGACTTCTTCACTCAATGTCTAGAGTCTGAGCAGGGGTGACTCAAAGGCTGCAGGTAATGTCTGGGGGTACCTACACATAGTTGCTCCATAGTCATAACCTTCTCACAGCATGGCCTTCAGTTGGGTTCTGAGAGGGAGCACCTCAAGGGGGAGTGTTTGGATGCATTCCAAGAGACAAGGTGCTGCAAGGCTTCTTTTGACTTTGACCCTCAAAAGTCTCATTGCATCACTTCTGTTGAGTCTTACTGGTTACAACTTAGAGACTAAAGCCAACTCAGATTTAAGGGTAGGGAAATCAGCCTCTACCTCTTGATAAGGAGTGGCAGGCTCATACCGTGAAAGGGCATGTGGAATGGGAGATATTTTTGCAGCCAGCTCTGGAAAATACAACCTGCTGCAGAGTCCATGCTGTCAGGTGCATATTTGCTGCCTTTAATATCATATATTTTTTTGGTTGTAATCTTCCTTTTATTACTATGTCATTCCTCCTTACTTTTGTTAATCTTCAAACAGTTTTTGATGTAATGAATGTTGCTTGCCTCATTTTCTTTATGGTAATATCTTTTTTGATTCCCTTATTTTCCATCTTTCTTGTGGTTTTACTTTATGTTGCTGTTAAAAAAATTACTGTAATTTCTATCAGTTAATTGGTAAATGTGGTAGTATAATCAGTTTACATGGATTGTGATTCCTAATATACTGGAGTTAATTCCACTATCTTAGAATGTCTGGCACATAGTAGGTCCTCAACGTAAATTCCTACTACCCACTTCCATGACTGTTATTTTTGAATTCCATTCCAGAGCTCTCAGTCACGAAACCAGAGAGAAGCACTTCCTCATCATCTACTTGCTGATTTTTCAAACTTCTCTCCTAAAAAGTGCTCTGTCTGCATCTCTGTAAGGTAAGGATGTTCTTCTGAGACTTTCAATGCTTCCTCGCATCTGTCAGGGGAAAGACTATTTCCTTTTTTTTTTTAATGTTTGGTTTATTTTTGAGAGAGAAACACACACATACACAAGAGTGTGAGTGGGGGAAGGGCAGAGAGAGGAAGACACAGAATCTGAAGCAGGCTCCAGGCTCTGAGCTGTCAGCACAGAGCCTGATGTGGGGCTTGAACTCATGAACCACGAGATCATGACCTGAGCTGAAGCTGAATGCTCAACAGACTAAGCCACCCAGGCACCTCAACAATTTCTTTTCTGGATACATACCTATGGGGAGTTTTCAGCACAGGCTCAATTTCAGGTACTATGATTCAGGACTTAAGTTTAGAATTACTTTACCACTCACTAGCTGTTTTATTTTGGACAAGGTACTTAGCCTTTCAGAACCTCAGTCTTCACATCTGGAAGATGACCATCCCAGTGCAGTGAGAATTAAATGAGGTAATGCAAAGTGCATAGCACAGTGATGTTAAATGAAAGATACGGTTATTAGCCTCATTTCCAGGGACACTCTCTGAAGGCCCGTTCCAACTCAGGCACTAAGCTGAGTCCTGGGTACTGCATCCAAGCACCTACTAGTGGGCAGGGAAGTAAGTCTCTGGTCCCGTTTTGGGCATGGGGACACACACCTTGGTGGGGTTCTTCCTCACCTGGCCTACAGATAGACATTACCATCTTAGTTTCATGGCATGAAGTTGATTCAAACAGTTTTTCCCAGCAGTGGATTCATTTAGGATGTAAACTGCTCAGTCTCTAATCACCTTCTTTGAGGATGGGGATGGCGGCTTAGCTGCGTGTAAGGACCTCTACAGGTAACACAGGGGCTAACATATTTGATTTAAAATTGAGTTTAGTGTTGCCACTTTGTTCTTTCTACCTTCAGGCCGGTGAACTTCTTCTCTGGGGCTGGGCACTGAGTTACCACCTCTCAGGTCCCCTCCTAATGGAGGCCTATTATGTGCTGGGTGCATTGCAGGTGTTCAGAAATTCTTTGTCAGATGAACAAATGAATAAATGAATAAAACCCTTCACCAGACACTCATGTCTCATCCTCTTTTGGCTTTGCCATGCCTGATTTTAACTGCTGTTCCATTTCAACTTGAACCTTGTGCTGTAGCCACCCTGGTCTTTTCCCTACCAAAATGCTCTCTTGTACTGCCATTAATCATTTTTCTTATGCTGTTAGCTCTGCTTGAGATGCCCTCTCCATGTTCCACAAACAAATACATTTTCCCCACCAATGCTGATTACCCCTCCAGCCCTCCCATAAAATCTTCTTTGAATATTCAGGCCATCACAGACCACCAACTTCCCTTTTTTGTGGCTATTTATCTTACTTGCCTTTCCAAGCAAAATGGCAACATCCCTGATTAAGAACATGTAATACTAGTTTTGTGCATTCCTCTACAGCCCATGCTAATAACAGACAAGTGATAAATGATGACTGAATATACTTTACAGGTTCTACCACTCTGCAGCTGGGGGCTAGGTCACACTGCAACATCTCCAAGGCTACATGCCCAACTATAAAACAGGCATAATAATATCTACCTTGCAATATTTTGACAGTTAAATGAGACGAACTATGTAAAGAACTTAGCACCTTGATTGCATTTGTTATATTGGTTACTCAAGGACCAAGCTGATGGCAGCTTCATCTTGACACATCCTTCCTTGATCACCTTGGAAGGGATCACCTTATGCCTGGACGTGACATGTCACTTTCCCTTACATTTCACTCTCCCAAGCCAGTCACAGGGTCATGCCTAACTTGAAGTGGGGAGTCATGCAATCCTGCTTGAAGCCTGCACAGGTTCCCTGATATGTAAAGAGGAAATTATAATGACTGTACCTATGTCATAGAATTGTCATGAAAATTGAATAAGGAAGGCATGGTAAATGCTTACAACTGTGCCAAGCACACAGCCACATACTTAAATATTAGTGGTTGATATTGTGTCTGTGGAATGAGCCATTTGATATATGCAGTTATGTAGACACATTTGCCCATTTCAAAAAACTTGACTGAGTGCCTCTTAAATATTAGACCATGTGCTAGGTGGTGAGGATTGTGGAAACGGATGACATAGATGCTGCTATAAAGTAAGGATAAGTTGAAAACTATTTTATTTCCAATTCAAGTCTTGACTGATGCTCGGATGTGCCAAAGAAGATTCTGAAATCTTACAAAGAACAGAGTCTATCCACCAATTGAACTTATTTAATGTCACTAATATATTTATTATATTATCAAGTTTTGATGGCAATTGTGAGATTTATTTGTTCTATTTTAAGTTAGCCAGATATTTGTCTCATGCTCTACCCACTGTTTGCACTTTTCTTGTGACATCCCAAAGGTATGTGACAATAAAGCTCATTGGTCACGTGGTTGGGAGACCTGAAGACAATATTGTCATATCCCAGGAAGTGATCAGTCCAAGGGCTACTCTTTTTTGGAGGAAAACAATCATGTTAAAACCACTAGAGGGCAGTAGCAACTCACTGATGCAACAGAACAATCCTACACCATGATCAAATGGGATTTATCCCTGAGGTGCGAGGAGAGTTTACATTTGCAAATCAATAAATGTGATATACCACATTACTAGAATGAAATATAAAAATCACGTGATCATTTCATAGATGCAGAAAATGCATTTGACAAAATTCAACATCCTTTCACGATAGGAATTCTCAACAAATTAGGTATAGAAGGAATGTACCTCAACATAATAAAGACCATATTTGATAAGCCCACAGGTAACGTCATACTCAATTGTGAAAAGCTAAAAGCTTTTTCTCTAAGATTAGGAGTAAGACAAAAATTCCCCACATTCACAACTCCTACTCTTTATAGTAGTGGAATTCCTAGCCAGAGCAATCAGGCAAGAAAAAGAAATAAGTCATTCAAATCTTAAAGGAAGAAGTAAAATTTCTCTTGGTAGAGAGCCATGTTGTCTCAGGTCAAAACTTTATGGGACATCCTGCACCTGATGATTGACTAAAAGGGGGGTATAAAACTTAACCTCTTTGACTTGACGTGGGCAATAATGACCAGCATTATTTGTTCTAGATCTCTTCACTGGGTTGGCTAAGGTTTCATTAGAGCTGCATTTCAGTTTGACTTCTCCTTCAGCCCAATCCCACTTCCTCCCTTTGAATCCCCTTTATTTGGATTCAAAAACATTTTATACCTCAACTCCATCTCAGGTGTCTGTTTCTGGAAAACCCAACTAGTAACATTTTGCCTCCCATCTTTAAATATACTAGTTGTATTAGAATTCCAGGACTTACTATCATTTCAAGAAAAATTAGTTCAGCAAATATCAAAATAATTGAAGATTTATAGATAGTAAAAGTAAGTATAGTGACCTCCTTGGTTTATTGCTTCTGTCCTTTAAGCCTGACAGCTAGTGCCATTAACTTGGCTCCAGTTAGGAGGCTGGGCCCAGTCCTCATACTCCAGATCTAAGTAACCAGGTTCTCATATTCATTTATGACTAAGCCCCCACTTCATATTTTATTTCCAATAACTACTCAGTGTTGTGCTCCATATGGGTTGTTTTCCCCAAGTGGTCTGTGCTGCTGTGTTAAATCACTAAGCACAGAGAAGAACCTACCTTCTTCATACAGGTTTTTTGTTTGCTGTCCCTGTTCTATTCTATCTCTCCCTACATTGACACATACTTTCCCATAATGTGATACTACATTTTCACATAACCTGAAAGCGGTTCTACTTTTTTGTGTGTGGACTTTTCTTTCCTTCTCTTCCTCCTCTTCAACCTCCTTCTCTTCCTCTTCCTTTTCTATCTTCTTTCTCATCCTCTTTGCTTTTCTCTTCTTATAATTTTTGAGTCCTTCTCCATGTTAAGAGTACAAATTTAGACGGAGAAATAAAAGACACAGTCCTTTACCTAACAGAGCTCCCAGTCCAGGAAATCTAGAGGGAGTCCAGGAAAGTAAGCATGTGACCTCCAAGTGAGTGACTGCTTAGCACATGTTAGCCAACAGCTCCCTGGGAGCAAGGTGTACAGTGTCTTGGAGGAGGTGAGGCTTGGTCTGGGTATTGGAGAATGTGAGGAATGTGGTCACATTCAGTTCTGGGTTCTTGGATACATTTGTGCTTGGAGTTTTGGGGAGTTTAACCTTCAAGGAAGTGACATTCAAATGTAATTTGCTTATCATTTCTTTTATGTAAATGACTGCCTCTGATGTGTTTGAAGAGTATTTAAAAATACTTAGTCAATGTGAAATTTTTCATCTGAAATCTTATCTCCATGCTGTTAATTTGCCTTATAAACCATTTCATTCCAGATGACAGAAAAACTAACTTCATCCTAAGTTTTGACCACATGACCTAAAAATTCCCCATAAGAGCTGTGGCAATCAAAGAAGTTTAGCAATACATTGAGTGTCTCCATATTTCCTTTTGGCTTTAAACATTTTTTATTAAATGTTTATCTTGAGAAGGAGAGAGAGTACAAGTGGGGGAGGGCCAGAGAGAGAGGAAAAGAGAATCCCAAGCAGGCTCCACATTGTCAGTGTGGAGCCTGACACGGGGCTCGACATAGCGCTTAAACCGTGAGATCATGATCTGAGCCAAAACCAAGAGTCAGATGCTTAACTGACTAAGCCATCCAGGTGCTGCTCCTTCTGGCTTTTGAGTACTTACATGCAGATTTGTTCATCACACATGGAACTCTGTGTTTTAAAAGAGTACTGATATTTCTTAGCCAGCACAGTTCACTAAAAGGGACCATTTTTAAAATCTAGGATTTAAATGGCTTGGGGTATATTCTGAGGATGCCTATTGCCAGCATTCTTTCCTCTCTCTAAACATTTGTGTGTTTTCCACCCTGTAGGCTGTGATTGCTGGATGCCAACATGCCATTCCTAGAAACCTCTGGATTATGGTAATGTCAGACTTTTGCCATGTATCAGGTATCTAGCTTAATTTCCCCACTTTTCAGGGGAAATAAGAAAAAATAGTATGCTGATTGCTAACCTGTCCCAAGTGTTTTACAAACGTCTGATATAGTAACACTTGAATGATTGATTCCTTGATAATGTATGTTTAAATCACTTTTAAAGCTACATTATTTCTGATTTATCATTTTCATCAATAATTTTGTTGACATAAACTAACCCTTACTGTTTAGAGTTAAGTAGAATTTATAAGTAGGAATAACATAAATTTTATCACAGTGTGATGTCCTAGAATCAACCAGCATTCATACTCAAGATCATCAATGGAAAAAATCTAAACAGTAGACAGCATCTGAAAAACTAGTTCTAGCTGACTTAAAAGAGGCCATGAATAATTTAGATTTGCTCCAAGTTTCACACCCCCCATTCCTCACTTACATTAAAACCAAATAAATTAGTATTAGCTTTGAAAAATAGCACACCATATAAAGAAAAATTGGTCAATCCCTCAGAAATTATAGAGTGTAGAATATTTGTCTTGATTAGTTCTAAGTCCATCTCCTTGGTTACTGGGAACCTTTCCCATCCTGAACAGTATGTGGAGAAATAGATGGAGCTTGATCAGAACCTGGCCAGTGCATGGGTAGCTTCTCAGTCTGCAACAGAATGATGCTCTGAAACGACCTTCTTGCTCAAACCATCAGCTAAAATACTCTTTCTTCCCTGCAAGACTTCCAAGCCACAGACCTGCCTGCTTCACAGACACATTGGGGTCAAAGCATTAGCCCAAGGGTTTGGTGCATATTGTCTACCTGCTGTCCACATATTCAGGGATGGATGAAGAGATGTCCTCAACAACAGCACATGCCCAATGGCCTCTTGATCTGCAGAGCCTCAGACAAGAGAGCCCCCAGGTGTCTCTGTGGAGAAATCTATCTTCCAGAAATGCATCATAATGACCCCATAAATGACCCTTCTGGTGAGTACTCCCACTTATTAGTTTTGCCTCATCACAAAAACATATCCAAAACCTTGAGAAATCATGCTATTTCCTTACAAAGCCAAAACAAATCAAATACCCATCACATCCTCTGTTAACATATTTGACATAAATTGCATTCAAGAGGAACTAGGGTGTGATCACATAGCTGTTGGATAGCAGCCGTTTGTGCACACTGCTCACTTATGCTCTGGGTTTATTACTAATATTATTCTGTACAAAAAAATGAATCTTCCCATGTTGAGAAATTAACTTGTCTTAATGGAGCAAGTCTAGAGGTCACAAAAATGGTACAATTAATTCAGCACTTCTGTCTCCCAGTGACTGTACTGCAACAAATTATGAAGTGTAATTATGGTTATAGAACATCAGAACATGTGGCAAATTCAGTTAATTCTGTCAAGATGAGTCATTCAGAGTTGGCTCTGGCTTTAGAATGAATTATTTGCACCTTCATTTGGTGCTTTGCCATCACATATAAACACATGAGGAGGCTTCAGGGGCAGGATTTTGGTGGGAGTGCCAAATCAGAGAAGGAAAGGAGAATGGCCATGGATATAAGACTCGATTTCTTGAACTTACTTGAAAAATCATGCTTTGGGAATAACATCACTGAAACCCAGTATATTGCATCTCTTTCAGTTTATTGCTCAGATTAGCACATGTGGTTGTTTTGAGGATTGGGAATGAACCAAATGAAACACAGATA
This sequence comes from Hyaena hyaena, assembly GCF_003009895.1. Classification (NCBI taxonomy): domain Eukaryota; kingdom Metazoa; phylum Chordata; class Mammalia; order Carnivora; family Hyaenidae; genus Hyaena; species Hyaena hyaena. The sequence continues at coordinate 431,334 of NW_024081505.1, forward strand.
CCAGGGAGCCAGTGTTGGGTAAAGAATGGGGAATCTAACAGAACCCATCCTGCTTCTTGTGCCTCTGGCGACAAGTAACTTGTTTTCTTTCGATATTATTTTCTGAAGGGTAGAGCTGACTTAGAAATCACAGGACAGAACTGACCAGACCAGATAAAATACTTTGAGGAAGAATACTCAGTGCTTACTGGAAGTATGTCAACCAACTGATCTGCCTCCTTTCTGTGGGGAGGAAAACCACAAAACACCTGGTGGAAGGGATTAGATAACTCAGTCAGAACTTGTTATTCCCTGTCTCTTTCCTTCTTCCATCTTGTCTCCTTCTCCACTACTTTGTCTTCTGTGTGTCTCCCTCCTTCACTCCCTCCCTCCTCCACTCCTTCCTTTGTTCCTTCCTTCGTTCCTTCCTTCTTCCTTCCTTCCTTCCTTCCTTCCTTCCTTCCTTCCTTCCTTCCTTCCTTCCTTCCTTCCTTCCTTGTCCAAATGGTGGGGACAGTATAATTAAAGATAAAGAGGAGGAATGAAGCATTTTTGGAGCAGAGGTGAATCTGGCATAGGTTTGGCTGAAACAAAAATTTAAGATTGGGAGTAAAAAATAATTTGGACATGTACACATGGATATGGCATTGAAAATTGGATTACTTTAGTCCAAAGGATAAAAGTGAGCCTGGTAAATTCTTGGGCAGGATATTGAGAAATTTATAGATAAATACTATGGTAAACATAATATTGAGAAGTACATCTCAATAGTCAGTGGAGCTAACTGTGGCATAGCTTTTATTTCTTTATCAAGAAATAGAGCCATCCATCCGTCCCAGTTCTAGTTCAGAGAATCAGCAGGAATTCACTCTGGAGCCCTTGAAGTTGCTTCTAAAGATACAGGGGGCCAGTTCCTTTCTGTATTTGGGCTTAAGGTGTCCTGCAGAATACCCAGGTTTTCCTTCTGGGCTCAGCTGGAACAACTCCTCCCTGGGCAAGTCTTCCCTCTCTGGCTCCATTCAAGTGCTTTCCTCTGCCATTTTTTGCATCACACCACCCTTTCACCTGCCTACACTGGATCCTATCTCCCAGCCCCCATGCTCCTCCACTCCTGTCACTGCTTGAACTTACACTCCTTAACTGTCTAATCTGCAGCCCCAGCCTAGTGCAGCACACAGCAGGGTGAATGTGGACTGGCTGAACCTCCATAACTCTGGGCAATCAGGTGGGATGTGTGGATACTATTCCATAACCTTACTGGAAGATGACATTTCTCAAATGTGCTTTCAAGTATATCTTGTCCTAAGAAGAGGCCAGGTTGTGAAGAATCAGATTTAACAGGACTATGTTAGAGTGTTTACAGTTCTGACATCTGCAGTGCTGAGTTCCCTGGAAGGAGGAAGGGTCAATGAGGCTGTTTGCGAAGGTTATCTGGGGGAGTTGGAGCTGGAGGAAATCTATTCCATCATCTCTAACCCATACACATGTCCCAATCTAATCAAGCACTCTTAATGTCAGAACCTTTAAACAAAACCAAACCCAAATAAGCCCTTTTTCTTGGTACAGCAAGCACAGAAGGAAGTGAAGACACCAATCTGCACTGTTCCAATTCTCTCTGGATCTTGTCTAGAATAGATGTGACAGCTGACAGACATGATGGTGATAGCCTCTCAGATCAGGTCTTGGCAGCTGCTGGACTCTCCACCTTCACAAAGTGCAATATGTCTTTCATTGAAGTAGGATGCAAGATGCAGGGTGCAGGGATGCCACTTTGGGACCAGGGCTCATTTCTTTTACAGTGTTTTTCTCCCCAGGGTAATTATTCCAGAAGCTGGTACTCTTTTTTCATTGGTTGTTTTATACCTAAACTCTCACAAACCATGAGATCATGACCTGAGCTGAAATCAAGGGCTGGACACTTAATGAACTGAGCTACCCAGGCACCCCATGAGTGACCTGTTTTTGAAATGGTTAGTCCCAGGGACTTCAAGTATGAAGTTACTAGAGAGAGAGAGAGATTTTCAGATGGTTGGAAAAGCATGAATGAAGTGTGACTAAGGGAGCTTTTAAAGGAAACAGGAAAGAGTCTAGTTGTTTGGGGGTTGACTACATAGGAGGTAAAGCTGGAAAAGCAGGTTTGAAGTCATATTCTGCACAATCCTGAATTGGGTTGGCAGTGGGTGAACTCTTGAAGGCAATTCAAATGTAGACCCATTTTGTCCATTACCATCTCAACTCCAACAACAGAATGCTGAACCCTGTTAGAGAAGTTTTTATAACTTTGCAGTTAGAACTAAAAAATGCACTGTCTTTTATCTCAGCAGCTCAGTTGACCCAGCTTAGCAATCCTTCTATGTGATGTCAGTCTGTTCATCACATGTTCCCAATTATAACTATCTCTAGACCTATTAAAACTGTTTCCTTGTGACCCTTGGAAATTTCTTATTTAGTACGTCTGATTAAAGCCATAGCTATAAACAGTGAGAAAATGTTAAAAAAATCATATGCAGGAAAATGCTTTGATTTGCACTTGAAGACGTTCACTTAAGGTGTAAAATGGAGAGTGGATTGGGAATAAGGGTTGGGGGCAATATTTGAAGGAAGAAGAGGCAGAGAAGAGAAGATGGGGGTCTAGAGGCATGCACTGCAAAGGACATAAAGGGGAGAGCATAAAGGCATGAAGGGCCTAAAGATGAAATTCACAAGATTTGGATTATAGGTTGGATGTGAAGGTTTCTGACTCGAGTGGCTGGTTGATAATCATCCTGTTAGGAAAACCAAGCTTGGACGGAAAATGATAAATTCTTTCTGGAATATTTAGAAGGAATTGTCTTTATACTCTACTTATACAAATATTTTTAAAAATCCGTTTTGAAGACAAGTTGCTACAGTTGCCAAAGTTGTTTTTAATATGAAAGTTGTTTGTTTCATTGAGTTGTCTCTGCTTAGGCACCTGTGACAGATGTGTTCCATCTCAATTATTCTTCCCCAAAGTGGGCATGCCTTGGCAATTTTATTTTAAGAGCTTCTAAATGCACCACCTCGGCTTGGAAGTTTTCTGGATTGATTTGGAAAGCATAACTAGAACTAGAACAGGAATAAGAAAGAATTTCCAGCCATCAGTTGTTCGCTTGTCAAATGTTCACCAAATGTGGGGTGAACACATTGTCAGGTATAGTAATGTTGTTAGGACGCTGGAGGTAAAATGAGGAGGTAGGGAAGACATTTGGTAGAGCCTGATAGGATGTCGGATGGGACTAAGGCAGAGGCCTGTGGGAGGAGGTACCTCATCCAGCCTCAGGGTAGAAGGGTATGGTGCTGGTGAAAGCTGAGGAATGAGGTCAGCGCTGTGGTGGCATGAGTAGTTGTCTTTGTGTTTAAGTTACAACCAACAGGCCAACAAAGGATCCTCTGCACAGCACACCAGGATGCCTGAAAGATCTACACATTCATACCTTTGAAGGTGGTGGACTAAACCTCACAGAGGTGGCCGATCTGGGGGACCACTGCCTGTGATCCCAGCAACACTGGCAGTAACACCTGTGACCATGCCCAGGTGACTCCAGCAGCTGGGGCTGTGCCTGTGACCCTCCTAACCCCCAGCAATGCCTGCAACCTTGGTGACCTCAGCAGCTATAATTGTACCAACAACCTCAGAGGCACATGTGGCCGCGTGGCACTGGTGAACCCTCTGGCAGAGGGGATGGAGCGTGGAAAGTGCACACTCCCAAATAAAGCTGGGTGGCAATTCAGACAACAGAAACAAAACTTGTGCTGTAGCGCCACCTGCTGGAAGATAAGAGACAGGCTTCTAATCTCCAATCTGTTAAACTGCTAAAACCAAAGTAAACAAAGCTTTACCTAAATAAGAAAGGTGTTCACTATTTCAAAGACACTAGCAGAGGCATATCTCTTCAAACACCATGAAAAGTTATGGTAATGCAGTATCACGAAAATAAAATGAAAATTCTCCAGCAACCAAACCCAAAGTCATGGAAGATTGGAATCTAACTGACAGAGAATTTAAAACAGATGTCATGAAGAAATTCAGTAAACTACAAAAAAATTAAGAAGGGCATTTCAATGAGCTCAAGAATAAAATTAATTATTGAAATTCTAAAAAAGAACTAAAAAGAAATTCTGGAGCTAAGGAACACAATAAATGAGATGAAGAATACATTAGTAAGCACTGGTAATAGAGCAGAACAGATGGAATATTCTAGAAATGATTTGAGTGGAAGAGGAGAGGTAACTAAAATTTTAAAAAACTGAAGAAACCCTATAAGAGCTATCAGACTTCATTAGGAGAGTCAACATAAGACATAAGAATAGTAGGTATACTAGAAGGAGAAGAGGGCTGAGAGGTTATTTAAAGAAATAATAGCTGAGAACTTCCCAAACTTGGGGAAAGAACTAGACATATAATTCCACAAAGCTAACATATTGCCTTACTATCTCAATGATAAAGAAAAAATCCTTAAGGCAACCAAGGGGGAAAAAGAGTAATGTAAAAACAAACTCCCATTAGACTATCAGCAGATTTCTCAGAGGAAACTCTATAGACCAGGAGAGAGTGGAACAACATATTCAAAGTACTGAAAGATAAAAATTACCAGCCAAGAATACTTTATCCAGCAAAGTTATTCTTCAGATAGGAAGGAACAACAGTGGGTTTCCTAGACAAACAAAAGACAAAGGAGTTTATCACCACTAGAACTGCCTTATGAGAAATGTTGAAAGGAGTTCTTTTCCCTGAAATAATAACACAAAAGTACACAACACTTTAAGTAAGGCATCAAATAGCCATGCAGAATCAGAAAATTGTAACGAACTCTATTTTAGAATAGGGTGTTAAACAATTATAGATCAAAGTGAAAGGGAAAAAATATTAATAATAACTATAGTCACTACCATTTGGCGATGAACTCACGCCACGAAAAGGGATACTTTCTGATAATAAAAGTATAAAGGGGAGGAGGAAAATGACAGAACACGTATAAGCAAGTGAAAATAAGTTTCTATCAGCAGAAAGAACTATTTTGTCTAAAACAAACATTTTACAGAAACCTCATGGTAACCACAAAACAAAAATATAGAATAAAGACACAAAACATAAAAAGGGGGAAATTGAACAAATCATCACAGAAAACCACCAACTGAAAAAGGTAGGCAGAAATGCAAGAGAAAAGAAACTATGGAGACACAAAACAACTAGAAAAAAAAGATAAAATGGCAACAGCAAGTCCTCATATGTCAGTAATCACCGTAACTGTGAATGGATTGAACTCACCAATCAAAAGGCACAGAGTGGCTGGGTGGATTAAAAAATAAGACCCTGTATTCTGCCATTAGGAGACTTATTTCAGCTTCAAGTCAACATAAGCTCAAAGTGAAGGGGTGGAAGATGATACTTGAAGAAAATGATAACAAAAAGAAAGTGGGTATAGCCATACTTATATCAGACAAAATAGATATCAAGCAAAAAATGGTACTAAGAGGCAAAGAAGGTCATTATATAATTATAAAAAGGAGTCAATATATTAAGAAGGTATAACAATCATAAATATATATGCTCCCAACATCCAAGCAATGAAATACATTAAGCAAACACCAACAGATCTTAAGGGAGATATAGACAGCAATACAATAATAGTAAGGGACTTCCAAACCCCACTGTCAGAACAGATAGATCATCCAGACAGAAAATAAACAAGGAAACATTGAAACTGAACTATGCTTTGAAACAAATAGGCTTGAGGTGCCTGGGTGGATCAGTCGGTTAAGTATCTACTTTCAGCTGAGGTCATGATCTCATGGTTTGTGGGTTTGAGCCCCACATCGGGCTCTCTGCTATCCACACAGAGCCCTCTTTGGATCCTTGTCTCCCTCTCTCTCTGCCCCTCCCCTGCTCGTGTGCTCTCTCTCTCAAAACTTAATAAATAAAAACTTAAAAAAAAAAACCCAACTGGGCTTAACAGGCAATATATAGAACATTCCATGCACTACACATTCTTCTCAAGAGCACATAAAATATTCTCCAGGGTAGATCATGTGGTTGACCACAAAACAAATCTCAGCAAATTTAAGGAGACTGAAATCATCCAGCTTCTCTGACCACAATGGCATGAAATTAGAAATCAACAATAAAGAGGAAAGTGAGTAAATCTTCAAGTGTGTAGAAGCTAAATAACACACTTCTAAACAACCATAGGTCAAAGGAAAAGTCAAAAGAGAAACAAGAAATGATCTTGAAACACATGAAAATGAAAATACAACATATCAAATTTTGTAGGATGGAGCAAAAGCAGTTCTGAGAGGAGAGTTTATAGCAATAAACACATATACTAAGAAATTTTAAAAGTCTCAAACAACCTAACTTTACAAATCAAGGACCTAGCAAAATATGAACAAATTACATCCAAAGCTAGCAGAAGGAAGGAAATAATAAAAATCAGAGCAGAAATAAAGGAAACAGAGGCCAGAAAAACAATAGAGAGGGTCAACAAAATGAAGAGCTGATTCACTGAAAAGATAAACAAAATTGACAAACCATCAGCTTGCCAAAGGAAAAAAAAAGAGAAGACTTAAATAAATTAGAAGTGAAAGAAAAGATATTACAATTGATACTACAAAAATACAGAGAGTTATAAGACCACTATGAACAATGATATGTCAACAAATTACATAACCTAGAATAATTGGATACATTTCTAGAAACACACAATTTACCAAGACTGAATCAAGAATAAATAGAAAATCTGAAAAGACCAAAAATGAGTCAGGAGATTGAGTCAATAATTTAAAAACTCTCAACTTAGAAAACTCCAGAGCCAGATGGCTTCACTGGTGATTCTACCAAGCATTCATTTATTTACTTTTAGTGTTTTTATTTATTTTTGAAAGAGAGAGAGAATGCGCAGCAGGTGAGGGATAGAGAGAGAGGGAGACAGAGGATCTGAAGCAGGTTCTGTGCTGACAGCAGAGAACCTGATGTGGGGCTCAAACTCACAAACCATGAGACCATTACCTGAGCCCAAGTTGGATGCTTAACCAACTGAGCCACCCATGTGGCCCTTTGCCAAACACTTAAAGAAAAATTAATACCAACGCTTCTTAAAGGTCCCCAAAATATTGAGGAAGAGGTAACATTTTCAAACTCACTTCACAAAGCCAGCATTACCTTGATACTAAAGCCAGATAAGGATATTACAAAAAAAGAAAACTGTAGACCAATATCATTGATGAATATAGATGGAAAAATTCTCAATAAAATATTAGCAAACTGAATTCAAGAACACATTAATAGGGTTACACAGCAAGTGGGTCCCACAAGTGACCAAGTGGGATTTATCAGTGGGGTACAAGGATGATTCAACATATGAAATAATATGAAAGATAAAAATCACATGATCATCTCAACACATGCAGAAAAAAGCATTGACAAAATTCAAGATTCATTCATTACAGAAACCCTTAACATAGTGGATATAGGGAGAACATACCCAATATAATAAAGGCCATATACAATAAACCCAATGCTAACATTATAATCAACAGAGAAAATTGAAAGTGTTACCTCTTACATCAGGTAGAAGACAAAGTTGCCTACTCTCAACATTCTTATAGTTCTGGAAGTCCTAGAAAGCTACTGGGAAAGACAAAGAAATAAAAGGCATCCAAGTCCAAAAGAAAGAAGTAAAGTTGTTGCTACATGCCAATATGATCATATGTATAGAAGATCCCAAAGAGTCAGTTGAAAAACTGTTGGAATAATCAGTGATTTCAGTAAATTTCCAAGTTACAAAATCAACTTATAAAAATAAGATCTAATGCGTGGTTTATCTATATCATGGAATACTACATGGCAATGAGAAACAATGAAATGTGGCCATGTGTAGCAACATGGATGAACCTTGAGGGTGTTAAGTCAGGCAGAGAAGGACAAATAACATATGTTTGCACGTATAGGAGGATTAGGAGGAACTTGACGGAGGAACAAGGGGGAGAAGAAGGGCAGAAATGGTGGGGGAAAAGGAGAGAGGCAAACCATGAGAGACTCTTGAATGCTGACAAAAACTGAGGACTGATGGATGTGGGGGGGAGGGGGGATGGGCATGGAGGAGGGCACTTTGGGGATGAGCACTGAGTGTTATGTGGAAACTAATTTGACAATAAACTATTTGTAAAAAAAAAAAAAAGACTTAAAAAAAAATCATTGATTAAACAGTATGTGAATTGAAAAAATAAATAAATAAATAAAATCTTAAAAACAAAAAAAAAATAAGATCTAATGCATGGTGTCATAAAAATGTCAATAATGCTGCATGATAGTGATGTAATGTGACAATCACATTACAATATGTAAATGTATCAAAGTAACATGTTGTACACCTTAAATTTATAAATTGTAGCATGTCAGATTTATCAAATAAAAATAATGCATATGGATCTCACCCATTATGCATTTAAATAGTGAAATGACCTAAACCAAACAATTAAGTAAACTATAGTCAATCAAAAACCTCCTGAGTTACAAAGAGTTGAGTGAGAGCAAGCTAGGTGAAGAGAGGAGGGAAGAGATATCAAACAGAAGGGCAACATGAGCCAAGCAATGGAGGGGAGTTTGAGACCAGGATGGATGACTGGGGGAAGTTGTGAGATGTTTTGCTCTAGATAGCTTCAAGAAAAGGCCACATCTAAAACACCTGGGATGTGTGTGTAGGATGTGTGATGCCCCAAGCCAGGGTAAGCCTCATGTAATTTCACAAGGTTGCTCTATACCTAAGAAACATGCTGAGCATTTCTTTCTCTGACATGTAAAATTTTAGGGGTGCCTGAGTGGCTCAGTGGGTTACGCATCTGACTTTTGATCTCAGGGTCATGAGTTCAAGCTCTGCATTGGGCTCCATGCTGCAGGCCTACTGAAAGAGAGAAAGAAAAGAAAAGAAGAGAAAAGAAGAGAAATTTCATAGCACTTTGGGCTTCTCAGAAAGTTAGATGACAAATCCAAACACAGCCACTTGGTAGTGCCTTCAGCATCTTGGTGCCCACTGAATTTCCCTCAGTGAAAGCAAAACTCCACCTGCTTCTTGCTACTTCTCTCCTAAAAGGAAAGGGACCGTAAATAAATGCTCTGGTTGCATCTTTCATTTGAACAGAGACATGAAACACATTACATTCCCTGCCTCCCATTTCCTAGTAAAAGGACACCTTTCCTCCTTCCCTGCTCTGTATTGGAGCCCATTAATTAGAGCAAGCTTTATCTAGCAAGCTTAGAATTCCTCCTTTTCTGCCCCTCTTCTTCAGCTATACCTCTCTTGGTTTCTGAAAGCAAGGACAGGTCACTCGCTTTTGTCATGAACATTGGGATGAAATGTTCTGATGAACACATATATGTGTGTATACAAAGGCATGAAAGCCCATTTTTAATCGGAAGTGTTTTGTTTTCCTTGGGTTTTAAACTTTAAATGCAGCTCACACTCCCCCTCTTAGACTAGTTTTCCAGGCGGCTTTATTTCTCTGGGGCCATGCTTTCATGGTGCATATAATAGCTTTTGTTTCAGAAGTACAGGGCAAGAGGACCCTGAATACCAGAGGTCCGCATTATATCTGTAACGGTAGATTTGGATGGCAAAGCAGAGGTTGAGGGAAGGTGGGAGTGAGTGTTTCCCATTGGTGAGCCCGAGTCCTTCTAGCAACATGGGCACAATGGGCACCATTCTGAGCACAGAACAGGCTCTGGCGGCGGAGGCGCCGACACTCATTCATGTCCCAACAATGGGCCGTGCACTGCAACCTTGTCCAACGCGATGGCACCTGCTTCTCTGGGTGATTGTTAGAGAACAAAAAGAACTTTGTCTCCTATGTATCCACTGAATCTTGTGTGTTACCATGTCTTTCTTTAAAAAAAAAATTAAATTTTGTTTTCCTATTCTTTTCTTTATTCCTCTTTCCAAAGTGAATGGACTAAAGTGAATGTCAGCCTTGGTTCCAGAATCAGGAAATCCAATGGAGAACTTGAAATGGTTGGTAGGCAAAGAAGAAAGTGGATGGAGGGAACAAATTAAAGAAGCTCTCATTTGCTGCATTTCTTGATTCATACTGTTAGTGAGGAAGGGGGAAATGCAGGCAAGGTAGCTGTCTCAGGCTCGGCACCCAAGAAGAGTGATACTCAATAAGGGGTTGTGCTTCTGGGTCAACACTAATGAATTGTGAGTGTCTCAGGACAGGACCTAGCCAGAGGAGTTGCTTCTTTACTAGCTGAGAACCTAAGTCCCCAAGTTTTCACCCTTATTCCATTGCTGCGGACACAAATTCAGATCTGTGCAAGCATCAGTATTTGTGGAAATTCCAATGCCTTCAGGCATATTGAAATTTATTATTTCAATAATCATATTTTTATTTCAATATTTATTATCTTATTTATTATTTTAATTGTGAGATGCCTGGGTAGCTCAGTTGGTTGAGCATCCGACTCTTGATTTCAGTTCAGGTCATAATCCCAGGGTTGGGGGATCGAGCCCTACATCGGGCTCTGCACTGAGCATGGAGCCTGTTTGAGATTGCTCTGTCTCTCTCTGTGTTCCTCTCCCCACCCCTCAAATAAATAAATAAATAAATACAACTTTAATTGTTTGTTTAATATTTTATGTTCACTTGTAGTCTGTTTTCTTCTAGTTTGTATTCAGTCAGGCAGCCTTACAAAGTGCTTTGCTATGTTTTGAAACTAGATTTTTTTCTGGAAGTTGGCTTTGTTTGGGGACTTCAGGAGTCAGACCATATAGGTTTGAGTCCCCGGCTCCATCTCTCAGTAGCTGTGTGACCTTAGGCAAGTTAGTTATCATCCCAACTCTTATTTTCCTACCTGTAAAATGGGGATAATGATAGTGTCTATTTAAGGAGTAGTTGTAGGATCAAATGTGAAGCACTGAAAAGATTACTTGGCACCTAGTGAACCTCAATACACTTCAACCACTGCTAATGCAGATCAGATAGACACCAAAAGCCCCCAAGCGAATCTTAGTGTTTTATTTTTATTTTTGAGAGAGAGAGAGAGACATAGAATCTGAAGCAGGCTCCAGGCTCTGAGCCCGACATAAGGCCCTGTCTCACCAATGTGAGATCGTGACCTGAGCTGAAGTTGGACACTTGGACACTTACCTGACTAAGCCTCCCAGGTACCCTGAGTCTTAGTATTTTCTCATTATGATTGATGGTTTTCCTTCACCCAATCATTGGTTAGCTACATAAAGACTCAGCATAGCTGCTTCTGTAGGCTTTCCTGTGGCCAGGAAGGCTGGCTGTACCTTTTTATGTCCTTGCTCTATGTCGTATGTGGACTAGTCCACCAGTATCTGAACTACTTATTCCCATGACTGCTTTTTCCCATCCAAGTACTAACCAGGACTGACCCTGCTTAGCTTCCGAGATCAGATGAGATTGGGCGCATTCAGGGTAGTATGGCTGTAGACTCATGACTGCTTTTTCCAAACAGAGGAGGATTTTTCAGTCACTTTACTAATGAGCTGGCTTTCTCATTCCCGTTCCATACATTATTTTAATAACACAGTTTATATTTTTGCATTTTAAACATTTCACTGTAGTCCTTAATCAGATTTGGCTCAGAAGTTAAAAAAAAGTCAAATCAAATACCTGACATCATAATGATTTATAAACATTTTTATTATGATGATTTTTCTCACCAATTTAAATAGTTTCTCTTATTGAATCAGTTTGAACAAGGGGATTCTGGTCAAAGATAGAATTCCTGCCCATTCTCCTTGCAAAGGGAATGTGCAATATTAATCTGAAAAACTGGATGTGAATGCATATTTCTAAGATATATAAAAAGCTACAAATTTATTTTAATGGAACATCAAAGCAAAACATGAAGTGTGACAAAGACTTTATGTGTAAGTAAAGGGCGAGTTTGTCTAGGTGGCAGGAATGAGAAAAGTGGGCGAGACTGGATCTGTGAGCTCTGTCAGAAATGGCAGAGGCTGCCTCAAGGACAGACGAAGGGAATAATGTGCAAGGAGCAAGGAAAGATTTCCAAGAAAATTTCCTGGACTGAAGGCTAGACTGAAGAATGTTCCAATTCTTCCATGTCCCTGAGTCAGGCTGTGACTATCATCAAAGTTAATCACCTGAAAATCCTGGCTATGATCTCCTTCTTACCTCTATTATGAAAGCAGAGTTAAAAGTGTCAGTATCCATCTAAATGAAAGGTTTCAGTCATGTATAGGACCATTTCTGGGAGATCCTGGAGGATGTGATTATGACAGCACAATGGCAAAGAAGCCAATGGACCTACTATTGTATGTAGCTGTTATACCTTTGAAAAACTATTTACCCTTTTAAGCTTTTGTCCCCTCATCTATGTGCTGGGAATAGCAGTCAAAACTTCTTAGGATCATTGAGAGGATGGCTGTAGAGCTCATAGCTCAGTGTCTGACTAGGAAGGGCTCAGTAAGTATTCATCATCATCATCTTCTTCTTCATAATCTTCATCATTATCATCATCATCAAAGAGAATAACTGAACTGGTTGTGGCCATCTCCATGACCTAATGCACTATATCTCATTTAGCATTAATCTTTTCAATCTAGAACCCCTTGGCCCTCTCACCTGGTCCTTTGCCATTCATATGCCCTGCTGCTGGTTAACATTTCTACCTCAAATCTTTCAAAAATACTTTTCCTTTTAAAACCAATGAATTAGGCTCATATTTGAAACTAAAATGTTGTCAGAAAAATCCTGAAAAAACTTTAGGCACTGCGTGTTGGTCAAAAATGGACCTGTGTGTCAGCTCTAGCCAACTGAACCATGTTTTATCCAAGAAAGGTTGATTAGTTGATGAGATATACATTATCTTGGCTTCCAAGGCCTAGAGGCCATCAAAGGTATCCTGATGTTAAAGATATCACTATTTTAATGATCCCCGCTGAAGAGTATTAAAAAAAAAAAAAAAGCTGTGCTTTCAGACCTTAAGACTTATTGCTTGTATTTTCACAGCTTTCTTAAAGTAAAAAGGGGTGTTGTGGAAAATGATAAAATTTATCATTTATAGCGAAATATTAATGTAGCAGCAGGAGATTCGATGAGGCCATCTATCTATGAGCATTCAGACTTCAAAGGAAGCATAAACACGAAATTAATGGTTTGTCTAGTGTAAGAGACAAATAAATGCAAATGTGGGCTCATTAATATCAAGTGGATGACTTCTTGGTTTATGGGGTTTGGATTGATTTTGTCAAAGGCCAATAGATTTATTTTAAAAAGTCTTTGAAATTTAGCATCCATACACCCATTATTGAGAGAAATAAAACTCCTAGCACTCCCAGACGGCCTCTCTTCCTCCTCCTCCTTCCCCCCTTCCTAGATGTTACTTTACTGAGATAAAGTTCTTACATTAGGACTTACTTTCACACTGAAATATGTCCCTTGTAGGAACTGCTATAAACGCCAGCATTTTCCGCAGCATTAGTTTATGGGCAGAGTGAATTTTAATGGCATCATAATCTCGTGGCAATCAATTGCAGTGCTTGGGGGGAAAAAAAGCTCTGGGGGTGTCCATTAAATGGGCTTTGCATCACTTTTAATGCTCCAAAATCTTGAAGTCTCTCCTCGTCTTTCCTGTTTGTCTATAGACAAAATAGTTATTCTTTTTCCCCCCGTTTTAGGCTGAAGTAGAGTTAAACACTTTTATTTATCATTTAATTCTCTGATGAGGAGGAAAAAAAATCACTTTTATTTCTTTCACTTGAACAAGGTCATGAGTCTGTTGGTTCTGATACAAAGTAGGAAACTGAAGCAGGAGTTTTGGTGAGTGTTTCGCTCTTTCTGGATTGTCAAGTGCCTCTGCCATGGTCAAACTCTACCTTTTGTTGTTGTTAAGTTATCCTGAGTAGAGGTATTCCCCTATTATAAATGGAAACCCTACATAGCAGGTCCTATTCTTTCTGAGCATATGTTTTCTGGCTATTCTTTTCTACCTCCAACTGCAATGTGATCTCCATATCTGTCTCACTCTATATCTCACACCTGAATGTTAAGCATAGATAGCATATGGGTTATCATAATTATTTAAGGTAAACTGGCCATTTCCATTCTTATTTTTTTGTTTAGTTTTTTGCCTTCAAGAGATGACATGAGTTTTGGGGAGTTAACTGTATTCGTATTTCTTAACTATTTTACAACACTTTCTTACTTCAGTATCTGTGACCCATCTTGAAGATTTATGTGCACTACAAACTAATTTGGGAAAAGAGAGTGGTTAGGACTTGGTTCTGTGGTTGATTCTCCACAAGCTTGAAAGGGAAGTTAACAATGTTATGTTCTGAGAGTTAAATTGTAAAGTCAATACATGATGAACAAGAACAAAGATATGCAAGGTAACCATAAAGAGGGGAAGGCACTGAGACTAACAGAATTAACTACAACCTGATTTAGTACATTCACCAGTTTGATGAACAAAATGACATGTCGATTTGTTGATCAGCTATAGGAGTGGAGAGACAGAAAAACCACAGAAACAAATGTTGGTGTTCCCATTCCAGCCCTTAACATGGGAGAAGGAATCATATAGCCAAAGGATGGAACAGACAATTCCTACAGTGAAATGGCTGCATCAGGATACATTAACTAGGGCTATTTGTGAGAGTCACTTTCAGAATGTCTTCCCATTCCTAAATCCCCTTCTTTGAGACTTTATCTCACCCACCTATAAGCATAGGTTTGGCCAGAGGTCACTGCACCAGGGGAGGGCCTCTGACCCAAGTTATTTGAAATTTGGCTTCTGAAAATTTGGAGGATGTCTTGGATAGCTTCAACTGACCCCTTGGATTGAGGACATAAAATTCACCACCCTTGACATAATCATGTTTGGTCACAAGCATATTCAAGCAGTAAAAACAAGTCAGTAGGAAGAAAGAGAAAGTTGAGAAGGGGATATGAAGTGAGAAATGGAGACGCTGGAGAGGGAGAGACATGGTGGGACAGGGCTTGAGGAAGCTTGAGGCTTTCTGGCTTCTAGTTTTATCCCTAATGAAGTCACGCCCTACTATCTGCCTTTGGGATGCCCTGGTTCTTTGCAACTAATCCCCTTGGTCTGAGGGAAGAAGGTGGGAATTGAGAGAAAGCCCTCACTCATGACCTCACTTTCAGACTTCTGCAGCACACTGCAGTGTAAGAATGCCTGGTTATGTAACGTAAAGATCATATTATGTGATTTTAATTAAATAAAAAATGTTGGTTGAAGATGTTGCTAACAATGGAAGCATAAGTGAACAAGAAAATGGCTGAGCTGACCCTTCTGCTGCCTCCTCGACTGAGTGCTTCATCAGCCACCATAGGAGGGAAAAAGAATGAAAATCTAATCAAGTATGAAAGGAAGAGGAGCCAATACAAGTTCCAAATTCTAAAGACTATTAGAAATATGAATTACATCCATTATCATTAACAGAAAGCCTTTATGCATGTTATACATTGACCTTGAGATATTAACCAGAACTAAAAATTAGCAAGACATAAAACTCAGATATTTAGGAGCATGAGGGCAAGCCTGTTTAATTTTTTTCAAAAACGCCTAAAGTGTTTTTCGACAGTTTAAACTTTGCAATATTCAATTCACTCCTTCAGTGTTTTAAATAAAACTCAACAATAAAGATGATTAGGAGCACCTTAAATTTCTAGCTTAGGAATGAATACAAAAAACCAAATGTTGAGAAGATGCTTAATTCTCCCTTCCATGGTAAAGAAAATCCTCACAATATAATATGGTGATGCACCAAAACATATTCCTTTCCTTTGTCAACTACTATGAGTCTAAATACTATTAGAGACCCAGAAAACATTGCTGAGGATGTGACTAAACAGGTATTAGAAAAGTCATGTAGTGTGCAACATTTTCTATAGAGTTGGATGAAAATATAGGTGTTTCATGTATGACTCAGCTGGAGTTTGTGGCAGGAAACAGGTACACAAATACATAGCATTTATCACAATAGTCCCAATCTGTAAATAACCCCAAAGAATAAATAAATTGTAAAGTATTTGCATACATATGAATACCACACAGCACTAAAAATGAAGAATCTACCCACAGTATATTGACAAATGATTAAAAAAATTTTTTTAATTTATTTTGAGAGAGAGACAGTGGGGGAAGGGGAAGAGAATGAGAGAGAGAGAATCCCAAACAGGCTCCATGCTGTCAGGGCAGAGCCCAACTCGTTGCTGGATCCCACAAACTGTGAGATCATGACCTGAGCTGAGAACAAGAGTCTGACACTCAACTGACTGAGCCACCCAGGCACCCTAAGGCAAGGAAATTTTATATAGGACACAAAAAGCAGGAACCATGAAAGTTTCCACTCCCCCCTCCCCCTCGCCTTAGGTATTATTTCATTGAGACAACTTTTAGTAAAGAATGAGAGGCCCTGGCTCTTCATAGACTTGACAACACAATATGTTCCCAAACTCCTCTTCCTCAGTGCCCCTCCTGTAGGTGAGAAGGTTAGCTCAAGGTTGCATTTCTTTTCATTTCTTTAATTTGAGTGAGATTGACTTCCTTTCATATGTTTCATATTCTTTTTCAATGATGCATCTGTTCAAATTCTGTGCTTACTTTTCTTTGGGCTGTTTTCCTTCTGTTTTCTTTTAGAACTTCTTTATTTTATTTTATGGTTGTATAATAATGGTACATCACCCTTCTCGCGAGGTTTTGGAATACTCCATCCATCATAAGCATTATCCAATTGAAGAACCCTCCTTCACATGTTAATTTGATGGTACCTGTCAATTAAATGTGAAACCCCAAATGTATACTTGCCGTCTATGTAGCACTATGGGCATTTATTTAAGGCTTCATGAGTTTGGAGTCCTATATTAAATGGGAACAAGAAGAGAGAGTGCCAGAAATAGCCTCTCTCCTTAAAGAACCTGATTGGAAGAAGGGAAGATTCTCACAGGAAGCCACTTGAGACACATTTATGGAGTGACTCACTACCAACCATGAAATAATTTGACAAAAATTAAAGTGATAGGTTCTGATAAAAGAGTCAATGAAGGTGTAATCAGGGTGTTGTGTGGTAGGTAACTGAGGACTTCCTGTAGGAGATGAAATCTGAGCTCAGATTCCAAAGAAGTGATTATATTTTAGACACTATAATTTTTAGAGCAGATAGAACATATGCATTTTGGGTGAAAATAATACTCCATCCTCAGGGGAAAACCCAAATTTACTTAGATTTGGTTAATTTTTAAGATTATGAAGGATGAGAGGAATATGACATTGAATCTTTCATTTGGCTATATAAAGCTGGCACTGACCAAATGGTTCTGCTAAAACCACCTCTGTCTGGTATTCTGCCATCTCTCTGGGAATTAGATAGTATTTCCAATCAAATTACATTTCCTTCCCTTTTTAAACACACAACTAGTTTTCTGGTGAGTCCCTCTTGTAGTCAGCTTCATTTCCATTTGGATATGTGTGTGAATGAATGATAGAGAATGTGAGAAGGTTAAGAGCTGATGAAATTTTTACTTAATTTACTCTATTATATTTGTATTATATTATAAGTTTTCCGTATTTGTTTGTATGCAAAGGCCTCCTAGCTATCAACTTTTGAGGTGCTGCACAACTAAATTTGTGCAGTTAAACAAGATGGAGTGGAACTGAACACAGAAAGCATGCTGGGCCACAAGCCAATAACAGGCAAAAGATTTCATTTAATCTAAGATGCACATTTTTAGACAGTTTAAAATACCTAACTGGGATGGCATTTTAGCTTAGAAGTAAGTAGAGCTTTCCAAGAGATGATCTGCCCATCTCTGGGGGGCACTGCCAACCTGAGATCACTTTAAACTTGCTGCTTGAAGTGTTTGAGGTCACACTGATAGTGAGAATTTAGACTGAAAATTTGCTTGAGCCTCAACTTATGGTTCAAATTCTTTCTTTCATCCAGAGCCAAGATTAATAAAGGCAAATAGATATCTTGGTTTTAGTCTCTCATTGAGGGCATATAGCACCTTCCATGCCTCAGCTTTATAACCCATCTTTGGCAAGTTTCTCTCTTAATAGTACATAAAAGAACGGCATAAGTGTTGAAAATCTTGGAGCAGAAGATGCAGACATGAATGTGGGAATTTCTATAAGTCAACAAATTCTCTTCCTCACAAAGGGTGATTTTAATCATTCAAAGTATTATTTTAATGAGCTATCCTCAGGTACACAGAATTTGCTTCATGGCAACTTAACTGTGACCTTGGCATCTAGCGTAAAGAGTCACTGAATATTTCACTTTCTTGGTGAAATACAATAAGAAACAAATTTCATTTTGGAGAAATACTGCTTTCAATTTTTAAAGAAATGCTGACTTTTTTTTCTGGGCTCCATTACTTTCTATATTTATCACTGCTTTTAATTACATTCTAAAAGTAAATGTCTAATTGACTCTCAATTTGCCATCACATGAATTGATTTCATCCTTTTGTCCTGAACAGCATCATGGTTCTGAGTTCTCAGTTCCTGACTGAGATACAGGGTCAAACACAATGGACTTGAGTTGAAGCAGTGGAAGGGAAGAAGTGGTCAGATTCAGGATGGAGCCAACAGGCTTTGCTGGTAGATTTGATGAGAGGAGAGAGGGAAAGTGAGAAGCAGAAGACGATGATAACGATTTTGAGATGAGTAGGTAGCAATGGATGAGAAGCAAGTCTTTGGGGGGACCATTCTGCTGAGTTGGTATCACTAATTTCCATGACAATTTTGGAAAACTCAAACAAATAACCCAAAAAATATTCGTGAAATGTGATGCTGCCTCTAGCAACAGGATAGTCCATTTTGTCAGAAAGAACATGCCTCCCAAGTCGCTGGAAATAACTGAAGAGCCAAATAGAAGTGCAGGCTCATTAGGGCTATCAGTGGGACATTGGTCTTTTTGATCTCTGTCTGCATGCTAAGGAAAGGGTAAGTGAGCCTCCTTTTCATCTTCCCCATCATACTTTAAAGGCTGCTGTAATGTTCCCACCAACTGAATAATTTTCATTTCCAACACTAATCAATTTGTGAATAAATATCCTTTGGAGATGTGAGCTGCTTTAAATGATGGCTGCCTTTCCACCTTTAATCTATGACACTACAGTACTCTTGAGAGAAAATAGCTCCTTGTGTCTTTATTCCCTCTCTGAGTTCATATATGCAGCACACCTCCTTTTTTATTATTACATAATAATGGCTTTAGTAGGTGAATAAAAGCTTGCATAAGTTTTGCAAAAATGAGAGGCTATTCACCCTTGCTACCTTTAATCTCCTACATTCTCCTGTTAATGAGTATAAATTATCAAAGCCATTTCTCAAAGTCTTTATATAGGACAATACCAGTGGCAGATCTTTCTCAGGAAGGGCTCTTTTTAAATATCATAATTAGTGGTATTATCTTTAATCTTTTGTGGTGTGAAAATCAAGGACAACGTGAAACTTGATACAAGATAGGAAACTGCTTGTTTGGGTGAGTTTTAGGAGATAAAAATGGGAGTTTGAATCAGGCCTTTTTGCTTTGGAGAGTTCTTAAAGATTCTAAAAGTATGAGAAATATTGATAAATTTCTTTGAGTATATTTCTTTTAAGAATTGGTTTATTGCCTTGATCAGATGAGATCCAATTTGATCCTCTTCCTTCAGTTCAAAAGGACCAAGAGCCAAGCATTTTCTAGAAATGTCTGAATATATCAATCTAATTGCTCCTAATGGAGCATTTGTTTTTTTGGGACCCTATTAGATTAGTTTTCGAAATACATTCATGTCAAACTTCCAGGCTCAAGTTGGTAAATGAAATCAACATATTCACCTCTCTTCCCTGTCAAAGTCCTAAAAGTACATTAAAATGCAAAAATAAATCACAACATAAAAATAAAAACCAACAAAACAAAAACAGCGGTGACAGCTCTGGGAAATTGTGCAGGGCACCATACATAGACTGAAAATTTTGAAGAAGTTCTGAAAAATAGAAAATAAATTGGACAAAACTAATAGAAAAGTCAATTCAATGCTTACAAACTCCATTAATCCGCACCAGTAAGAAAGAAGTAAGTTGATGGATTTCCCCAGTTGAGTTCCAGAAAAACTGAAAGCCCAAAGTAAGAGGGACAAGGACATTGTTGGAAGGGGGGGCTAATAAACTTGTCAATACTACCCTTTCTCCCCACACCCCCAGAACACATACACATGCACACTTACACACACACTCACACTTAGATTAGTTGCATGAAGCCTTTAATCTCTGGCTTCACTTGACATGAATCTTGCTAAGTCAAAGGGAGGATTTTTCTAATAGTCATTTTAACTTTGACAATAGGTCCAAAAAAGGAGGGAGTAGGGTTATAAATTATTTTAAACATTATAGCAATAATGGCAAAACCAAACCAAATTGGACAGAGCAGTGAAATTCCTGAAGACTATTTTACTCTGTATCAGCTTTGATACTTTCTATTGGCCATTAGGCTTCTAATAAGATCCAGGCATATTTTAGATGCCCACAGCAGAAGCTAGAGGAAACTTCAAAAAGGGGACACATGGAAGGATTTTGGGAATTGTGTCAAAACTTGAACATGAGGCAGCTGGCCACCATGAAGCCTCAGGCTTCCGTTGGGCCTGTTGGGAGCCAGTGTAAGTCTGGGACTTTTAACAGGTGAATCTTCACAACCAGTAGCCTTGACTGAGGCTGAGCTGTGGACTTGTAGTCTACTCCAGGGCCTGGAATCACAAAGCGAAGCCTGTCTGAGTGTTTGACTTTTTCCAACATTCACAATGGTAGCAAAATCTTCAAAAATTATCTAAGATGATAGAAATGCAAACATCTTATTTTACCCCAGGGGATGGGTAGTTATTGACTGGCAAGGCTATTGACTTATTGGAATGCTGGAAATATTCTTCTTCTTTCTTTTTTTTTTAAGAAGTGAGGAGCAGAGGGAGAGAATCTTTTTTTATTGTTTTAAATCTTTACTTATTTATTTTTGACAGAGAGAGAGAGAGAGAGAGTGTGTGTGTGTGTGTGTGTGTGTGTGTGTGTGCGCATATGCGTGGTGTGCCCAAGCAGTGGGAAGGGCAGAGAGAGAGAGAGAGAGAGAGAGAGAGAGAGAATCCTAAGCAGGCTCCCTGCTGTCAGCACAGAGACACAGGGCTCATGGGGCTTTAACTTATGAATCTTGAGATAATGACCTGAGCCAAAATCAAGAGTCAGAAGCTTAACCCACTGAGCCACTCAGGTGCCTGAGAGAGAGAGAATCCTAAGCAGGCTCCGTGTTCAGCATGGGATCATGACCTGAGCTGAAATCAAGAGTATGACACTCGTCTGACTGAGTCACCTAGAGAACCTGAAACATTCTTTATTATGATCTGGATGTCACTTACATGGGTGTATACATACAGGTACATGTATTGTATACACACTTAAAATTTGTTCATTTTATGAATAAACAAATAATATATAAAACACAGAATATTGTATTAGATAATGTAAGTGCTTTTTAAGAAAAATGTAAATTATAAAATTTACCCAAGTAAACATAAAATACTCTGAAAGAACACAAACGACAGAAGAAATAAAAGATGTACATTTATATGTACGAATGCTAGATTTATTATTAGCTGGATTTTAATAAAAACATCAAAATTGCTTTTGAAATTTGCTATATTGCTTAAATTTTTGTACTGCAGGGAAAAATTAAAAAAGTTCTCAATCTCTTCTTTTGGGGATAACCCAAATTCTAAAATATAAGAATGTACTTGCAACACTAAACTATAGATTAATTTCATTTTTGAATATAAGTGTAGAAATAACACATAAAAAAGGATTAGATAAAATTTTAGCAGTGTGTTAAAATCACAATTCAATATTACCAAATAGCTTTATTCAGAAAATACAGGAATAGTTCAATATTTAAAAATTTAATTATATAATCTGTGATATTAATTAATTTAGTATTGGAATAATGAAGAAATAGACAGTAAAACCTTGGCTTGTGAGGATAATTCATTCATTCCATAGTAATTCTCATGGAAATCCAAAGCACCTGTATATCAAAGCAAATTTCAAGAACCATTGGCTCAGTTGTGATCATGTGATGTTTGGCGTCCCATACCACTCGTATTGCAAGGAATCGCTGGTTTATCAAGTTAAAATTTATTAGAAATGTTTGCTTGTTTTGCGGAACACTCGCAGAACAAGTTACTCGTAATCCAAGGTTTTACTGTACAATCATAAAAATGTTTGAAAAGCAATTTTAAGAAATCCAATGCCTATTCCTGATTTAAGAAAAATGGTATTATAGACATAGAAACTTTATATTTTCTTTTTATAAATGTATTTTTAAAGATATAATACATGAACATGGTTAGAAGTCTAAGAAGTTTAAGAAGGTAAATATTGAAAAACAAGTCTGCTTTCCACCCAGTTAGCCAGTTACTCACTTTTATGCAATATAATTTCCTAATTACACTATTCTGCAGCTTTCTCCTCCCACCCAATGCTATATCTTTGTAAGCAAACCATGTCAGAATGTATAGAATGACCTGATTTTTACATGGCCCCTAATACTCTAATGTCTGGAAGTGCAATAATTTGTCTCTTCAGTCATTTATTACCAGTAATTTTTTTCTTAGTCTTTTGTTAGTTCACACAGTACTTAAGTAAATATCTTTGAAATGAGTATTTGTGCCCTTGGATGAATATATCTGTAAAATCATTTTTCCAATGTAGAATTTGTAATCAAACAGTAGATGCACTTCTGATTTTGAGAGATTTTATCAGATTTCCCTTCTGGATGTACTTGTACCAATTTGTTATCCTCCCCTCAGTATATGAGCAATATATGAGAGTGGACTCCTTATTTTCTTGGCAATATGGCAGACTAGGTTTCTTGACTCACTCTATTAATGAAAACAATTTACAATGATAGATAAAATACCAGATACATTTAAAGGCACCAGTGAACTAGCAAGAAAGTAAAGGAGAAATATATGCATGATAATTTGTAATAAAAATTTTTTGCCTAAATTGAAAGTACCTAGGCAGACCAAAATATCTCAAGCTGAGGATTGATTTTAAAGTGACCTTGGGCGGGTAATGACCCTAGATGCCTGGAAAAAAAAAAAAAAGAAAGAAAGAAAACATAAATCCTTTTGGTGAGAAAAAAGTTCCACAGAAAAAGTGAGGAAAATAAGGCTAAATTTTAAGTGAAGACAGGTAATCAGGAAGGTTAGCTACATACCATGCTTATAAGTGGCACCATAAAATAAAACTGTAGATTTGTTTCACTAACACATGGAAATGAAACAAAAGAAAGAGGGGAAAAAGGAGACAATGACAAACAGACTCTTAACTAGGAGACAAACTGAGGGTTTCCACAGTGGGGCTGGGGGGGGGGGATGGGTGAAACAGGTGATGGGGATTAAGGAGCACACTTGTGATGAGCACTGGGTGATGTGTGCAGGTGCTGTTCTATATTGTACACCTGAAGCTAATATTACACTGTAGCTTTACTAACTGGAATTTAAATTAGAAAAAAATAACATAAGATTTATTACACCTACCCACCAGGTTTTCTCTAATTTTTAATTACTTCACTATGTTGGAAAAAGAACCATTAAATTTTTTAAAAGCAAAAAAAAAAACCTGTAGATTTGTTTCACGTATGAATATAATATATATGTACAAATCATAAGGGAAATGGGTAGACAAAATCCTAACAAAATATTTAATCTACATAATGATGAAAACTAATGTACAATTGTCATTTTATTCGCCTTCAAAGCAACTTGCAGAAAAAAATAGTTAAACACACAAGGAAATAAGGCAACTTGAATGAGAACAAGCAGAAACACAAAATATCAGAAATAGCCTCCCAAAGACTTCAGATATTCGAGTTCTTAGAGACAGAGGATAAAACAGCCGAATGTATTGTATCTAAAGAGATCAAAGACAAGCCTGAAAATTTGCGTATGAAATAAAAGCTCATAAAGAATGTCCAAGGAGTTGGAAATGGAACCAAATTTAATCTATAAAAAGGAAAATACCATGACAAATTAAAAACAATGGACAGTACAGCCACTATGGAAAATAGTATGGAGACACCTCAAAAAATTAAAAATAGAACTACCATATGATCCAGCAATCTTACTTGTGGGTATCTATCCAAAGGAAATGAATCAGTATCTTGAAGAGATATCTGTACCCCATATTCATTGCAGCATTATTCATAATAGCCAAGGCATGGAATCAATTTAAGTGTTCATCAGTGAATGAATGAATAAGGAAAATGTGGTATACACACACACACACACACACACACACACACAAATGGGTTTTTTTTTCAGCCTTAAAAAAGAAAGAAAGCCTGTCATTTGTGACAACATAGATGAAACTGTTCCCTTATGCTAAGTAAAATAAGCCAGACACAGAAGGGCAAATACTGTATGATTTCACATACATGTAGAATCTAAAAGAGTCAAATTCGCAGAAGCAGAGTAGAATGATGGTTGTCAGGGACTGTGGCATGGGAGAAATGGGGAGATGCTGATCAAAGGGTACAAAGTTTCAGTTATGAGAGATGAATAAATTCTGGGAATCTAATATATGACCTGGTGACTATAATTAATAATACTGTATTGTAGGGACGCCTGGGTGGCTTAGTCGGTTAAGCGTCCGACTCTCGCTTAGGTCATGATCTCGCGGTTCGTGGGTTCGAGCCCCGCGTCGGGCTCTGTGCTGACTGCCAGCTCAGAGCCTGGAGCCTGTTTCAGTCTGTGACTCCCTCTCTCTCTCTGTCTCCTAGAAATAAATAAAAATATTTAAAAAAAAATACTGTATTGTATACTTGAAATTTGCCAACAGAGTAGATCTTAAATATTCTCATCACACACACATACACACACAAACAAAAAGATAATTATGTGAAATGATGGTTATGTTTATTAGCTTGATTGTGGTGAGAATGTATGCACATATCAAAACATCATTTTGTACACTGTAAATGCATACATAAAGTACCAGTTTATGCCTAGGCCTTAAGAGACTGGTAGCTTCCACTTCCTGTCTCTTGGCACTCTTGCTCTTGGAGTCTGGAGTTATCACATAAGAAGGATGACTACTATAATTGAAGAAATGTATGGTGAAGCCCTGGTACCACATGGAGAAGGAGAGGGATCAGACCAACTGATCCCAGTTGACATCATGGGCAGCAGAAGATGACCCAGCTGAGTCCAGCCCTAATTCCTGACTTGCAAAATTATAAAATGATAAAAAGGTTGTTGTCTTAAGCTACTGTGTTTGGGGTAACTTGTTGCATAGCACCAGGTTGCCAGCACAGCCATCATGGTGGTTGCTAAAGCTATGGCTGTAGATAAGATCACTGAGAGCAAACATATATAATGACAGGTTTGTTCCTAAAAATTGTCTGGAACAAGGCTAGTGCCTTATCCATAGCATAACTCTTCATGTATTAGAAGATGAGAATTATAATCTCTTCTCTGATGTACAATTGGAGTCCCTTGTTTTCAATGAACAATGTCTTCGATTTTACTTTGTCAGTAATGTTCCTTCTTCTGGTTTTCTAAGCTGATTTGTTTTTTAAATCCTATTTCCTATATGTCTTCATCACACCTCTAAGTTTGATGTCATTCATACATGAATACTCAAGCATGGATTCACTTCCCTTTTTTCCCCTTTTAACTCATTGGGCCACTTTAAAAGAAAACTCATTAGACAAAACTGCCAATAAGGTGTTTCAACAGCAATGACAACAAAAACTAAAATTTTCCACTAGAAATTCTAAGTCACTCCTTTAAAGCTTGTGACCAGTGGAGAAAGACAAACCCCCATCACCTCCAACCCAGTAAAGAGAGGGGAATGGGAAACTGCTGCATGAGTCTTTGCCTGGCAATCCCACTGACTCCTATGAAAAGGGGCAGAAACAGTCCCCTAAAGGGAGAGGTGGGTACCCAGAAGAACAGAGTACCCTATAGTAGGGGAAGGATGCTGGGAAGATGGAAACAAGAAAGTCTTCTATAGATTCCCAAACTATATTTGAACAGAGGCCTACAAAATCATCCTATTTTTTCTTGACGTTACTTAATGTTTGTTTATTTACTTATTTATTTATTTAATCATCATAGCCCTACAATATTGCATGCTCAATTGTTTTTGCCTGATGTCTTTATTAATCGGGAAAATATTACACAGTCTATGGAAGGCAGGATTATAAGGAGTTTTTGTTTTAAAGAGCAAACAACTCAACATCTTGTTGGTATAACCAGATGTGCCTTGGTTTTTGTTTTTGCATATTCATTAGATTTCATTGTTCAAACTGATCTTGTAAGAATCTGGCCAAGCTTTGCAAGAGGATGTCATACTGGCCTCATTCCAAGGGAATTAATAATCTTATATCAAGCTGTTCTCCCTTCTCTTAGCTCCGGGCTTCTAGGCAAGGCCACTGGTATTCCCCTCTCTATGAATTACAAGGTGGTTCAGGCCCCCAATATTTCTATTATAGAACATCCTGTCTTTCATTTAAAAATTGCCTCTTATGAGTATTATTCTCTGTTCTAAAAAGATTTCATTGTTTCACTCCAATTCTACAGTCTTTCTGTGTTCAAGGTCGCTAGTTACTCTATTATTCAGGCAGACAATCTTTTCATAATTTTTTTCCAATCAGTCTCAGTTCAAGGACTTACATTCTCAATATTCCTCATAAGTTTTGCCATTTCTTCTCATGAAAACATTTTCCATAGCTTCCCTTTCTTCAGCAGCTTCCATGTATTGAATTCCTCCTAATGCACTACTGTGGAATGTAGACAAGCCTTGATTAGGGTGGGTTTTGTTGGGGGAAAGTGATTTTTTTCGTACTTCCTTAGAACCTGAAACAATTAACTAATGTTTCCTCGCTTATTTTGGAAATCAACTGTTCTCATCTGGCTTACATGATTGGAATTCTTAGCTTCCAAGGGACAAGAGATAAAAGTTTTGAGAGTAGCAGAAACAATATGGATCAAAGGGCAATGTTAATCGAAGTGGGAATTTTGCAGTAAAAATGCAGTAAGGCAAAAAGATCTTTTGGATCACAGTTCTAAAATAAAATCCAAGGGGCGCCTGGGTGGCTTAGTTGGTTAAGCGTCCGACTTTCGCTTAGGTCATGATCTCACGGTTCGTGGGTTTGAGCCCCACGTCGGGCTCTGTGCTGACTGCCAGCTCAGAGCCTGGAGCCTGTTTCAGTCTGTGACTCCCTCTCTCTCTGACCCTCCCCTGCTCACGCTGTCTCTCTCTCTGTCTCCTAGAAATAAATAAAACATTTAAAAAATAAAATAAAATAAAATAAAATCCAAGGTGGTCAGAAATCTTGCTCAGACTAAGTATATGTATTATTTTATTAAGAGACCATCCCATTAGTGCTTATAGTAGCTACTAATTAATGACAGCCTATCACAGACAGCTTATAACCATGAAAATCCTCATCTTACAAAATTGCAAATCAGACAGCTGGTAGGAGATGGGTAGGTTTAATTCCAAAGTCAGTTATCTTTGGAATTAAACAGTATGGACTATGCTACTTCCTAATGCAGCACACAATGTGCACAAAGTTGATCCTTAGATTAGAAAGTATGCTCTTAAGAGTCACTACTTTTAATGAAATAGACTAAGTATTCTATAAAAGAAATATTGGAGGCTTGAACCTCCTGGTGTTGCCTGTGAAAGCCAGACCTAATTTTTCTTGGACTGAAAATCCAGATAGTCTGAAGTTATGGAGACCCCTGGAATGAAAACATAAAAGAAGGATTTCTGTTCCTTCTCTGCTACCATGATTATCCCAACAGATAGTCATTTTGCATGACACAAACCAGCACCACCACACTTCACACTAGCTATGTGAACCTGAAGAGTTACTCAGTCTCTCTGAGCTTCAATTGCTGCATCCCTAAAATGGAGAGAAGAGACTGCACACTAAATACGTATTTCAGCCTTCTTTTCTCACCCTAAAAGCCGTAGAAACGACAGGAAAAGGTATTTTGAAAAATTGCAACAGTCTAGAAAACAAGCAAGGGTGATGCTAATTGACCAGAAATTGTAAGGAGTTGTTGAAAGTTGGAAAGCAGATGGAACCTGATGGGGAAATCACAGCCTAAAACACACTCTGGAAAGGATGGTTGTAGGCGGTAGAGACTTGAAGGGGCTCAGAGGAAGCAGATACAAGTACAGACAAGAGTCCTGAGGCAAATGCCAGGTTGCTGCTGGGATGCTTGGTGCCTCTTTCAACTCCCACCTTTCCTGGGCCATGCAGTGAAGAAAAGGATCCAGTGCCTGGGAAAAGCACAGTTCCAGCCCAAGGGCCAGGGAGGCACCTGAAGTGGCCGTGCACACCCAGGGAGTCCCCCAAAGAGTGGTTTGTGACTATTCCATACAGAATACACCCCAGCACCCCCCTGATCTCTGTAAGCAGAATGCAGCACCCTCAGATGGGCTGAAAGATTCTGCAAACAGAAAGTCAAGAATCACCAAATTGGTGATTTCAAGAATCAGAAAACTTTGACAAAAGCAATGCTACACATACACACACATACACACACACACAAAACCACTAAAAAGTCAGCGGATAATAGAATATCCCAGGAACATTTAGTGGTAGAAACAATAAAACATGTTTTAAAATGTATAATTATTATCTTTAGGTGGATACTAAAAGATATCATATTAATTCCTTCAATTTATTCAACAAGTAATTTTGAGCACTGTTATGTGCCATGCACCATGTACTGAGACTAGAGCAATTAACAAAATAGTTCCTACTCTTTTAGAATTGAGATTCTAGTGAGGGGATGGGGGTAACGAGATAATAAATAAGTAAATACATAAACAAGCAAATATGTCAATTGGTAATAAGTGCCTTGAAGAAGAATAAAACAAAAACAAGAATGATTTTTATGTAAAAGAATCAGTTAGAAATTCCTGAAATGAAAAACATGACTATAGAAATGAAATTCTCCATAAATGCCCTGGCTAGAAGATTGGCCATAGCTGAACTGAAAATTTGCAATTTGAAATCTGGAGCAGTGCACGAGGACAAAGAGCCAGGACATACGAAGGAAAATCAAGAAACATGAAGGACAGACTTACAAGTTCCAATAATGGTCCAGTGGGAATTCCAGGAGTGAGCAGAGAAGAAGGAATGAAGGATGGTTGTGGTGGGTCACACAAATAAATCAGACTAGAACATCTTCCCAGAGCTAAAGAAAGACTGGCATCCTCAGATTATAAAACCCTGCATGATACTGAATTCTTAACAAGACACTTAGCCTGGACACATTCTGGTAGGTTTTCAGGACATCAAGGTTAAAGAGACCATTCCAACAGCTTCATTTTTTCCTTTCAACATTCATCCAATAACCATTTACCAAGCACCACTATGTATGTTAGAGGCAGTGTCTGAGGGTCTGAAGATGGTGGTGAACAGAAAGAGGGCCAGGCAGGGGGCTCAGACCAAAGTCAGCTTATCAAATACCTAAGCACTTTAACTACATGCAAGTAGTGGAAATGAATCAGGGTGAAGAAATTAGAAGCAAGTGGGGGGGGGGCAGGGAGAGGCTATTATAGGTAGAGAGATCACAAAGGGATTCTCTGAGGAGCTCAGACTAAAGGACAAGTGACCAGTAATGGGGAAACCAGAGGAAAAATTATTCCTGAAAGGGGTACGAGCAAGTGCAAAACTGCCAGGCAGGAAAGACAGAATGGGCTCTAAGTCAGGAAAGAGTCCAGCATAGGAAGAACAGGGTGACTGGTGTGAGTGTGAAGATGGTGGTTGAGATTAGGAACCCCTGCGAAGCACTCATGTCTCTGAATGATATATTATGTTGGAAGGACTTCAGGGGGCATGAGAACCACTTACGGCACTGGTGACTTGGTTCTTCTCTGATGCTTGTTCTGCTGTGTCTTATATCACCAGGCTAAGACCTCAGCCTCACCTGTCCCGAAGAACTAAGGAGAGTTTAGGTGGGTATAATGAGTGATTTGTCAAGTTCCTCACTGATTTAACTTGAAGTTTCCAGCTCAGAGGGAGGGGCTCTGCCCACAGGGCAGATTGATGGGGCAGCCTTGGGCACTGAAAGAGAAGGGCTGGGCCCAAGCCCTGAGCCATTGGGTGAGGGGTAATCAGTTTGCCAACATGAATGGAATGGCCACTCAACCCCTGTGCCCCCTTTACTGACCCCAGTAGCCTTTCACATATGAGGTGGTCTAGAATATTGGTGGGTAGATGAGGGTGGAAGTCTACGCCAGGAGAACCACAGAGTAGAAACCTCCTTCATTCTTTCTGACAGTAAGGCTCCTACCTCATTCATATCCCCATTCACATCTGCAGTTCCTAGAGGTGAAGTGGGCTATCAAGAATACATTTAAGAAGTAAGTATGGAGTAGCATTTTGAGTGTGGACTGATAAGAGCTTCTCACTTATCAGCAATAAATTGCATGCTGCAGGGCAGCATTAGATGAGAGGACTAGTGGACAATGAATTCCACATTCTTTATCAGTAGGGCCTTAGCTGCAGAGAGGGAGTGACATTTGGGAAACTCAAGAGTTTGGGGATTGGCCCGGGAAGAGGTCTTGACAACACCCTTCACTGCTTCCAGAGATTTTTCCATAGCAATCACAAAACAAAAAATTCTCTGTCTGTGGTCCCAACTCCAGGGTGGGGTTGAGGCTTGTGAGAATGTTTAGGGGGAAGATTTCAAGAAGCTGAGAATCACAGAAGGGAGAATCATAAGAGTTCTATTGCAAAATGGCCCAAAAGGTGATGAATTTCTGGAGCAAGTCCACCCAAACTTGGTAAGTAGGATCCCAGTTTTTCAATCCTATCAAACATGGCGGTCACGATATTAGGGGCTTAATAAAGACCAGTATTTTTCAGTGCATCAGCACTGCACAAAAATGGTGCAGAAATGCACTGTGCAGAAATGAACATTTGTGAAAGAGGGTAAGTCTGAAATGACCACAGGCTATTACTGCTTCCTTTCTACCTGTTGCCTCAACTCTTGCCCAACATAAGAACTTCAGCTGCTCCTGCCTGATACAAGGAGTCAACTGCCAAGCACATTACATGCCAGTAGGTGGAGGTTTAGGTATTATTGTTCTGGAAAAACCACCCTGTGGTGCTGAGTGAGGCATAATGACCTCAGGCATAGGGGAAGCACAAGAAGCTCTAAATAATGTGGGTCGTTTCCTGTGGGCCAAGGAACATTCAGAGGAATTGGGACACTCTGACTCAATATATGTGCAATAGAAACCTTCTCTCAAAGACAGGAGCAAGAGACAGGGAGAGAGAGAGGAGGAGGAGGAGCTGGAGGGCATTTAAAAAATCAGACCAATGAAGGACGACTAGAATGCACCACCTGACAGTCAAAACCTCAGG
The DNA here is from genome assembly GCF_003009895.1 of Hyaena hyaena. NCBI lineage: Eukaryota > Metazoa > Chordata > Mammalia > Carnivora > Hyaenidae > Hyaena > Hyaena hyaena. The sequence continues at coordinate 462,764 of NW_024081505.1, forward strand.
TTTTGTGGTGACAAACCACCTTTGTCATGAGTCCTAAGCACATCTTACTGGGAGTAAAAAAGTGTCTATTATTGCATAGATATTAGGAGAAAAATTCTTCTCTGGGCAGATTCATTCCAATCAAAGGAGAGACTTGGAATCTTGGTTATTATAGAAAGAGTTTTAATTAGTGAAGATCAAACTGTCTATAATTATTCTCTATCATCCCAAATAAATGTACAATCCAATGGAGGCAATATGTGGGTCCAAAAGTAGGAACTATACTGCTCTCTTCACTCCTAATTCTTGCCTTTTAGACCAGAGCCAGGCTGCCTATTGGCCTCTGTTTTCTGTTTAGCTGCAGACAAGGGGACAGCAAGTGTAGTCTCATCTCAGATTGCTAAACTAAGCAGTGTTCTCCAAGGGCCTATTATATAGATGGGCTCCTGGAACATCTCAGCATAACATGGTGAGAACAAAACTCCCTGAGACCCTATGTGTGGTTCCAGGACATGCAGGCCAGAAATGGACCTCCCTTCAGATGGGAATGCTGAACACAGTTGAAGACCCTGCATTTAAAGTGCCCCTCTCAGTGCAGATAGCCTCTCCTCTGCTGTCTTGCCAGCAGGTTCCTTGTGGTGTATTCAATAAACTTATATCGCCTTTGTCCTGCCTCAGGTGAATCCTTTCATTTGCGCCACCTGCTTCCACCTAATCGTGACCCTCATTATTGGGTGCTCCCATCTGATTGAGAAACACTCCATTTAGGCACATTTCATGGCTCACCCCACATATGGGGGAACCCTGAACGAGGAGCCTTTGCTGGTCTGGAACTCTCCCCGAATTCTCTGGAAATCTCTCAGGACTTTCCCCTGCTGACCGACTCTATTACTTTCGGGGGACTGACGACCTCCAGCGGAGGTCACTCCTCTGTGAGGCTCTGAAGTCCCAAGGGGAAACCAGCCGGACCACCCTTGCCCCAAAGGGTGAGGAATTTTCCCTTTCGCCCCTAGGAGGGACCCTTTCTACCCTCTCCTTTCTCTATTTGGGTCTTTGGCAGTCTAACCCAGGTGCTCCTCAGACAACAGAAGGCCTCTCGCCAGAGCGGCTCCCTGGTGTGGTCTCAAGGTCTGAGAGGAACAGGTCGGATTGCAGGTGCCTGTGAGGGCAAAGGACCCCCTTTCCTCTACTTTCCCACTCGGTCCTTCAAGGCCTGCTCTCAAAGTCCGGTGCAACTGGCAGCTCCCCCAGGGCGAATCCCCACACATCCTGGACTCGGACTCGGCTGGGACCCTTCCTGACGCTGGCTGACTCTCACTCTTCCTGCTTCTTTCAGCCTCCGCCCCCTTTCCTCTGTTCCTGTGGACCCCACCGCCATCTTGATATGTGGACATACATGTTCCCGCGCTTCTGAGTGGTGAGTCCTCCCCCTCCTTTTTCTGACCCAGTCTGGCCAAACCAGTGTCTGGCTCTCCCTTTTGCCAGCGGATGCCCCAGGAGGAAGCGCCATGCCACTTTCCAGACCGAAAATGGTGTTTTCTTGGTGGGACATCTCAAAGAGTCTTCTCATATTTGCCTTGACTCTCTCCATGACGGGATGTCACCAGAAGAGTCTGTGTCCTCCTATTAGATCTGGTCCTTTTTCAGGTCGGACGGATGCCCTGACTGAAATTGCAACTACCAATAGGAGCTTCATTCCCTTTGGGAATTGGCAGCTGGTCTTTCTCACTAGAGGACCCTCTCTCTTCCTTTGGACTTACCCTTGGGCTATATTCTTAAAAGCTGGAACAAATTTGACCCCGAAAGCCTGATGTTTCCTGACCTGATGTTTCTATAAACTCCCAGATCAAGAGGTATGGGCCTACCACAGGACTTTTTTTTAATTTTGTTTACCAGCTTGACCTCCTTTGCTCCTCCAAATGGTCAGAAGTCCCATACATGCCTTGCTTAGTTTCATGGCCCTAAATCAGAAAGCTGACATATTAGATTCTGAACTCTATTTCTCCTCCTATTAGATGTAGAGGCTTCTCCTTCATTCATTTATGGGTTAACTAGAGCCGACTAAGTTCCCTGTCTTCCCCAGCCTGACTTGGACTGCCTATATTTTCACTTGTTGGTAGGAAAAAACATGGTGTCTTCTTATCTGTCCCAGCTGGCAAACCAAGCATTAGAACCTGGAGTCCTTTTTCTCTGCCTTCTGGTGGCATCTTGCCTTTTCTGCCTCCTCTTCTTCCTTCTCCTGTTTCTGCACCATCTTGAGTGCAGCCTACATACCTGGTTCCTATACCATCCTGTGTACTTCTGGCTCATCCTCTTACCCTTGGTGTCAAGGAGCAAAGAGCACCCTCTTGGAGATACATTGCCTACTTCAGATAACCCCCCCACCCCCACCCAGGGTCCTAGGCAAAAACTGACTTGGGGAACAAATTGATTGAGTTTTAAGAGGACCCAGGTGGAACATAACTTGGTACTTAAACTAATTGAAACTTTTATTCTACCCAGATTTACTGAAGGTCAAATAAGCTCACGTCATCTCTGTTGCAACTTGTTAGCAAAAAGATGACTTAAAGTGATGGTTAATTAGGGTTCAGAGTTTTCATAAGCATTGTTAAGATAGTTTTCAAAGTCTTTGGTAATCTGAAACTTAAAACTTTTGATTGGTTGATAAATTGGATTGGATATCTAGGTCTTTTCCAAATAAGATCAAATACTAAAGGATTGATTACTAAACATGAGGTTTATTGCTTTTGACTTCTTATTGCAAAGAAACTAAAGTTATTTGGGTCTACTGGAAAACATTCTTTGTGCTTATTTGATTCATATTTGCCATCCAAAGAATTCTGGCCTAACAGTTTAGAACTGGTTACTACTAAGTTTTCTCTGGAGACCAAGGTTTCTAAGAGCTCAAAATTCTGCTTTTCTCTCTGTTAAAAAGACAAAGTTTTCTTGAATTGTTGGTCTTCTTTTGATAAGAAAATATAAACAAAGTTGTTTTTTCTTTACCCAGAAAAGAAAGACAGTTTCTTTGTTTTGTTTTTATCAGGTCTTTAATGATCCATAATCCTATTTAGGTATGTGTTTCAAAACTTCCTAAGGTGTAAAAAAAACTTCCTCAAGATTTAAAATTGTAAATGAGGTCTCTTAGACTAATTTGGTTTGTTCATTTGATATGTTACCTTCTGGCATAAGGACATCACTCAATATTCTGGTTATTTTTTTAAATGTTTATTTATTTTTGAGAGAGAAAGAGCATGAGCAGGGGAGGGAAGAGAGATAAGGAAACAGAATCTAAAGCAGGCTCCAGGCTCTGAGCTGTCCACACAGAGCCTGACGTAGGGCTTGAACCCATGGACTGTGAGATCATGACATGAGCCAAAGTAGGATGCTTAACTGACTGAGCCATCCAGGCACCCCTCAATATTCTGACTATTGAAATGTTACATGTCACAGAAATTAAGGGGAGAAAAAAAAGCGCACCTTTCAGGACTCCTGCCAAGTTATAGAATGCTCTTGGAGACTTAGAATTGGTCTGTCCCAGTGCTGTGTTAGCACTTAGCTTATCTCCCCCCCCCCCCCCAGTGGCACTCAGGTCTGGCACCAGGGCATTCACACAGAGGACACAGAACAACAGGCGTATCTCCAAAAGGACTCAAGGGCTCCAACATTCCCCTGGCAAGAATGCAGTGATGGTGAGTAGGAGGAGTTGATGGCTACCACTTAGGCAGAGTAAGGGACAATGGGGTCTGCATAGAGGTGGGGTACCTAATACCTCATCTTGGAGAAGCAGCAACACCCCTCCATAAATTTGAATCCAGAGGCAGTAGCGTCTGAGTCTAAGGGATCTAGATGGAGCATCTGTATCAGGAAAAATCGGTATCGCTGAAACAGGGTGAAGATGTCTATGGGAAGTGAAGAGAGCTGGGTTTCTAGAACTGAGGAGCAGGTACCACATTATTACAGAGGGCTCTGAGAAATCTTTAAATAGCCCAGTTACTCATGATGTCCTGGATGGGTGTGGCTGAAGAGTATAGATACCTCTCATGTGGTAAGATGCTGGTATGTGACATACAGTGGTGTTAACTCGGATGTCTCAGTCCTCTTTACCCCCGGGCAGGGTGAGAATAAATACTGTATTCTTTCTAAGGGGTGTTAGTTGTTCTCCCTTTCCTACAGTGTGAGGTACAGGAAGAGGCCTTTGTAATACAGCTCAAGGTGGGATCAAGTCAGCCTCTTTCTTGGGTAGAAGTATATCAGAGATGTGCTTCCAGGTTAGACCTTGCAGTCTGTCTCTCTTTTTCAACCAGCCCAGGCTTGTTTTGTCCTTGGTGTGACATATTTGTATCTTACACAGTTTTGACCGTATCCTCAGGATGAAAGGGAGTGGGAACAGACAAACCTCTGGACCTGCAGTGAGTGGCAGCCATTGCCTGAGCATCTAACTTGTCATATTTGGTACTATGTTGAACACTGTATACACAGCCTATTAGGTGAATCCCAGTCACTTGTACTAAACAATATAAACAATATTTTGTTGTGCTTATACCACTCTGGATGATTCTAAGACCTGTAAACATTTAGGTACAGGTTCTACTATGGAAGCTAGCTTTTTAAAACATTTTGTCATTTGAGATATATCAGAACAGTTCTCAAGTCCATTATAACACATCCTTGCTAAAAGAACTTTTAAAGTAGCCCAGGCTTCTCTCTGTGTAGCATAGGGTACTGGAGAGAGTGGGGTGACTAGAGTCAGAGCCCAAAGCAACTTTCCACCTGAGAAGCCTTTTCTAACCAAAATTACACTCCAAGAATGTATGCATCGTGGTGTGCTTTTGGTCATGATAGCAATGATGCTGCAACTCTGACTTTGTACGGTAGGTTCTCCCAGCCTGGCCCTCAACTCTCTTCTCATTTGATAGAACTCAACTCAAACAGCTCCTTTTCTTGATTTCTCTTGTTGATATTTAGGGAACCCCTATGGCTCTTGCCACCTTCTTTGCACCCCAGAAAAGGAAGAAGAGCAGTGGGAGAAGCTGGGACCAAGGGTGCATGGTGCTGGGGACTGGAGATTAGGAAGAGGCTAAGACCCCGAGTCATTGTGTGGTGTGTTGCCTTTGGTTTGTCTCTTTGAGAAGCTCTGCAGGGAATGGGACTTGCTGAGAAAGCCTCTTTCTCCCTTGCTTGTGCTCTGCTTTGCTTCTTCTTTTTTTAAAATGTTTATTTATTTATTTATTTTTGAAAGGGAGAGAGCACAAGCAGGGGAGGAGCAGACAGAGAGAGGGAGACACAGAATCCAAAGCAGGCTCCAGGCTCTGAGCTGTCAGCACAGAGCCCAATGGGGGGCTTGAGCTCACAAACTGTGAGATCGTGACCTGAGCCAAAACCGGACACTTAACCAACTGAGCCACCCATGCGCACCTCTGCTTTGCTTTTTGCCACAAGGAGTGCACTGTGGAGGGCCAAGTTCTGGAGTGCACTGGGAGGAAGGAGTTGGGAAGGTCACCTGGCTGGTTTGGGCCCAGGTTCAAAGGCAGCATAACAAGCCAGGCAGTCTGACCCAGCTCACAGGTTTGGCTTTCCACAAAAGAAAATAAGAGTTGTATCTCTTGTGTTGCTCCCTCAAAATCTACACGGGTAACAGTTGGGAACCAGCTTCTGACTACCTCTATCTTTGCGTTCATATCAACTTCCAGAGCTGAGGTCTCACTTATCTGTGTCTCCCTTTGGGAGTCAGATTTTCCTTATATCACTGATCAATCAAGACTGCAATAACTTTTACTTGTGTTCCTTCCCCTTTGACCTCTGAGCTCCAGAAGAGTAGTGCATTGGGTAGAATAGTGTCCTCCCCCACCCCCAATTACATGTCTTTCCTGGGACCTCAGAATGTGACCTTATTTGGAAATAGGATCGTTGCAGATGTAAATAGTTAAGATGAAGTTGTACTGGAGTAGGGTGGGCCCTTAATCTATCTAATACCACTAGTATCCTTAGAAAAAGAGAAGAGACACATGGACATACATACAGGAATGATGATTTGAAGAGACACAGGGAGAATGCTTTGTGATGACAGAGTCAGACTTTGGGGTGATATATCCACACATCAAGCAAGGAACATTAAGGATTGCTGACAAACCACAGACACTAGGAAGTTCCTTGCCTCCTTGCCTACGGTCTTTGAGGAGAGCATGACACTCCTGACACCTTGATTTCAGACTTCTCAGCCTCCAGACCAGTGAGAGAATAAATTTCCATTTTAAGCCACCCAGTTTGAGACAGTTTGTTACAGTGGCTCCACAAAACTAACAGAGTTGTGTTATGGTCACTGTCATATTGCAAGTGCCTAAAACAGGGTATGGAATGGGGAGGCAAAGTGTTAATGTTTGACAAAGATGAATTGTATGTAGAGATAGAGGATGAGAGAAATGTGATGGAGGAGAAAGCAGATACAAAAAGGGGAAAACCTTGCCTCGCTAGTGCATTGTCCAGTAGTTGAGGTGCCTGAAAATCAGTGTATGCAATATATGCCCAACAAGTGCTCATTCAGAGAGAAAGTGAGTGAATGAATGAATGTCCAGTGATACTACTCTCATCTTTAAATCACCTCTCATCAAGTGTCCAGTGACACTTCTCTCATCTTTAAATCACCTCCAAAAGAGTTGACATGCCTAGTGGTTGGAAATGATGAAACCATGTACAACAACATGGCAGGACTGTGTCAAGACACACACACACGTGTGTGTATATATATACACACACAAATGATTTGTAGAAAGTGACACACATATGTGTATGTGTGTGTTTACACATACACACACACACACACACACACACGATTTGTAGGAAGTGACAGTTCAATAGGCCCAAAAATTTAAGGTCTGTAACACCTGAGGATAAGACCTGCCTTCAGACATGGAGTGATGCTTAGTGACCTGCTGTGCCTGCCACTCTGCCTGCAGTGACCTCGTTCCTGCTGGATGACACCCATGTCTAAAGCCTCCTTCCTCATCTTAGCTCTGCCACCTGATTCCTCCAGACCCCACCCCTGCATGCTGGGCTGGCGTCTCTCTGGGAAAGCAGGCTGGTTTCTCTTGCAGCTGCGAGGCTGCCCACCCCTCCTGCTTCTCCTTCCCTCCCTCATTGTTCTTCATTGGCCAGCCTTGTTTGCAGCACAAGGACATGAAGAAGACATTCTTCCCATTCTCCAGTCATTGTCACTAATTGAAATGGGAAGCAAGACAAGGCTCCAGAAGAAAAGCTTATTATGGGCTGCCTTGTTGGAAGAAAATGAATCACCTCAGCAGATAGGTTTCTGTGATCTCAGGCAAACCTCACTCTTTATTCTACACAACCCCGTCTAATTGTTCAAGAAAATGTTCATCTGCTTCATAATGCAACAGCCATAATGGAAGTGTTGTGAAATCACTGAAAAGTTTATTCAAGGCTTGCTCCTGAAAGCCCAGCCGTAATGCCTGGGCTTCGGAGGAGTTAATAGAATTGGCTCTTGTTGAAATTGCATGGGTAACAAATTTCCCTAACACATATCCTTTTAAATATGCTTGTTGATGGAAGTCTGAATTGGTATTTGACAGATGCAAAGCACTAACAAAAGGGGTGAATTTCCCAGTTCTGCTAGTCATTCCCCTTGTGCTGTGTCGTCAGAATCCCTACCCAGCCTGCCACAACTGAATGGGGCTTAGAAACCCCCACAGTTCCCATGAAACCAAGTCTCATAAACAGGAGATATTGAATTCTTTCTTCCAAATGTAAAACATAGAGAAAGAAGAGAAAACTGTTGTTTCAGTACCTTTGGATACTTGAAAATGATAGAAATTAATTTCTCACAGTTCAGGAAGCCAGGATGTCCAAGATCAAAGTGTTGGCACATCTGTTGTCTGGTGAGAGCCTGCTTTCTCATTCAGAGACAGCCAGCTTCTTGCTGTGTCCTCACATAGTGGAAGGGATAAGGGAACTCTCTGGTGTCTCTTTCATAAGGGCACTAATCCCATTCATAAGGACTCCATCCTCATGTCCTAATTCCCAAGGCTCCACCTCCTAATATCACTTTGGTGGCAGGGGGTGAGAAGATGGGGGTGTTTGGATTTTAACATGTGAACTGTGAGTGGACAAAAACATAGTCCCATCCTGTGAAGTGGAAGGAAAACATCCACAAATAATGGATGGACATAACAAGGTAACAGAGAACAAGCTACCTTGTAGTGAAATTTATTTCTAATAACTTCAGATGGAGGAGTCAGAATTAACTGAAGAAAAAGAAACCCAAAAACAATAAAGCCAACATGTGTACTTTTCATGCACCACACAGCTCTTGATGAATACAAAATGTTTAAGATTAATTTCTGCCCTCAAGAAGCCTAGTTAGATTCATTCATTTATTTATACACTAAAGACATAAATACTCTAGAGTCTGTAGCCATTGAGAAGCAGTGATCTTGTAGGTACAAATTTAGGGGAATTTGGCCATGAGTCTAAGGCAAGTTCAGAAAAGGAGAAAAGCAGTCAAACTGAAGACTTGGGAAATTTATTTGGGGGTCTCTCCTCCTATGCCATATATACCCAGTATCTTCTCTGAGCTACACCCAGGTCTGCCCTTCCAGAAACTTGTGACCTGATTTGTTGGGTGATTAAGAATGATTCCCTTTGCTTTTAATGTACCCAAATGCCACTTACCACACTGGGAGCTATCTGTGACCTAATTTTTCTCTTTCTGCCTTCCCACAATTAGGAAACATGTGGCAGATTACAGATGGTTGCATATTCATTAATATCCCTCCCATTGAGTGGTGAGGTCTATGTTCCCTCCTCTGGAAGGCTCTGTGACTGCCTTGGCCCACAGAAAAGGGTGGAAGTGATGCCATGCCAGTTTCTAGACTTGAGGCTTGAGAAATAAGTGGCAGCTTCCACTTCCCGTCTCCAGAAGCATTCTCTCTGGGAGCTTTGAACTTGCCATGGTGGGAGGCTAAGGTGGATGCTCTGGTCAGCAGTCCCAGGCAGGTCAACCTTCCAGCCTTCCTTTTCCTAGGCATGAGATAATTCAGTAAAACCACCTTCAACTTTCCAGACCAGCTTAGGTGCCAGAAGACTCCTGTCAGGTGACATCAGCCAATACTACATGGAGCCAACGAATCATCCTATTGAGCCCTGCCTGAAATGCAGACCCCAAATGCATGAAACATATATAACAACATGTTTTTGGCTACTAAGGCCTGGGGCAGTTTTATCACACAGTAACAGGTAATGTAAAGAGAAGATTAAAAGCACCAGTGATAGGCGTGCTTCATTTCCTCCTCTGTGCAGAAAACTTTCTTGTTTGCTTCTTCCATTGTTGCCTGGCATTAATCTCAAGTCACTTATTTCATGGCTCCTTCTTGTACTTATACCACAGCTAGAAGGTCATGTAGTGAGGGCTCTATTTGAGGCATATTTTTTTCTTCTTCTTCTGGGCCAGAAGGAACTTGGCCACACAATGGCCTGTGTGTATGAATGTGTGTATATGTGTGTGTCTACTTCTTGCCTGTGTGAGAAATATTTTCATTACCAGACTTTATTTTCTGTCCTCAATGGAGCCTTTTTCTTTTCTTTTCTCTTTTGGAGGGGACTATAGAAACCATTTCAAGGCAAGGCCCTGTCTATTGCTTTTGTTTTTCCCTGCTTGTTTCATTGGAGCCTTCCGCATTCAGCACTGATGTTTCTGGAGGTGGTCGGCATTGTTCCTTCCTCCTGGGCCTGGCGGAGCGCTTGGAGGGTCAGTTGGAAATGAAGCTTCTATTATCTGTGATCTGCCTCACCCTCTAAGCCGGTCCGTCCCTACACTAAGGCTTAGCCAAGCATGAAGAAAACTAATTGTCCCCACTCTCTGCTCTACTGCACACCAAACCCCTGCATGTGCTTTCCTCGGTTCCGCGACAGTCCAAGAAAACCTGGCTCAGCCGAGGCAGAGGGACCCACGTTCCCAGGTCCCACTCTGACCAAACGCGCAGCCTCAGTGGCCAGGACTCAAGCCCGCAGCTTCCCAGGGAGCTGCCAGGGCCAGGGAAGCGGCGGAGGGAGGGCGAGAAGCTGATGACTCTGCGTGTTCCCGGTAATTGCAATGGGCATAGGAAAGGAGACTTGATTAATTTGCCTGATGAATTATGCATCACTTCTGCTAGCCGCCCTCCCAGCCTCAAAGCTTTATTATTCACGTTGCTTGAATCCACCACCTCAGCCCTCCTTGCCTTGAAAGCTGCTGTCCAACAAGTATCAGGGAAGCTTCTGGCTCCTGATCTCTATGACCACCTAACAGAGCTTCCGGCAAGTTGGTGGAATTACTGAGATGTGAGCTGTTTAGAATACATACGTGTGCGCACACACACACACGCACACAGCTGGAGGAATTCATCAATAACAAGCCCAAGATTTATGATGTGAGGGGAAACTCAGCTGTCTTTTGTAGTCTAGGACAAAAGAAAATTTAAATACAGAAGTGGCAATTATTTTGTTAGTCGTATTTTAAGTTAAGACCACATGAAAGCAAGTCTCCTTTAATAAAGAGAGAAGCAACAAGGAATGCCATAGCAGTGAGATTAACTTTGGGCGTTTTCAAGGCCTGTGGATTGCAGATTTGATCTCCCAATTTTTCATCTCTCTGGTCTGTTCAACCTTGGGTTTAACCAGAGGCCTTTTTCAATCCCTCTTGAGTGGTTAGTGGTAATCTGGCCTTTCATTAAGGGTCCTAGCACCTCCTAAATGATGCAGTCTGCCTAGCTACCCATCTCTCCAGGTGAAGACTGAAAACTCTTTGTGTTACTAATCAGAGCAAAATAAAGGCGATACTTCCTGCTTGAATCTGGGGTTGTAGAATTGGACAGAGTCCTTTTCTTTTTGTCAAGCTTCTTCTGTCAGAGCTCAGCCTGCAGGGCAGACCTAACACGGGGAACAAAGACCTAACATGATTTTCTTTCTTTTTTGGTTTAGGTTTTTGGTAGCACCTTTATTGAGATAGAATTCACATACTTTACAATTTACTCAAAGTATACAATTCCATGGTTTTTAATATATTTGTAGAGTTGTGCATCTATCACATTAGAGTGTTTTCATCATCCCTGAAAAAAACCCTGTGTTCTTTAGCTTTGACTCACCCTGTACCCCCAACCCAAGGCAACCACTAGTCCACTTTCTGTCTCTGTAAATTTGTCAATTCTAGACATTTCATATAAAAGGAATCATGACCTTCTGTCTTGGACTTCCTTCACTCAGCATAAGGTTTTCAAGGTTCATCTAGGTTGTAGCATGAATCAGTACTTAATTCTTTTTTATAATCAAATAATATTCTGTTGTCTCGATATGCCACATTTTGCATAACCATTCATCAGTTGCTGGAGCAATATGACAGTTTTCTAATATTTTTTATTAAAAACTTTAATGTTTTCTGTCTTTATGGAAAGAATCTCATATCAAGTTGACAGGAAAGCTTTTGGATAATGTACTAGATCAGAAGACCAATGTAAAACTCAAAGCAAGAAACAGATTTTAGTTTCTTCCAAGTGGGGGTTAGAGTATACATTTCCTAGCATTCCAAAGACGATTTACAAAATGAACTCTTTTTCAAAATACTGATTTTTTAAAAAGTGCCTTAGGGAACCTGGGTGTCTCAGTAGGTTGAGCATCGAACTTCGGCTCAGGTCATAGTCTCACAGTTCGTGAGTTCGAGCCCTGTATCAGGATCACTGCTGTCTGTGGAGAGCCCGCTTCAGACCCTCTGTCCCTCTCTCTCTGCCTGTCTCCTGCTTGCGTGTGCTCTCTCTCTCTCAAAAAGAAACATTGTTTTAAAAAAGTGTCTTGCATCTTTTTAAAACAGCAAGATTCCTATTCAATAAACATGTATCAAGCACTTGCTCTGTTAGAGTTGCCAGTCTTAAGGACTTGGAAGTCTGATGCAAACACAACAATCTTAGATGACAGATGAGAAATAATGACAAAAGACACAGCACATGAAGGCACAGTTTTGGTCTGTTCTGGAGGGCAGGTTGAGAGCTCAGGAAATCAGAAGCCTGGCTGGAGTCAGGCTTGTCTCAGTTTCACCAAGTAGAGACTGACCTTTCAAACTAGTATCTTAATAATGCCTCTTTTCATCAGAGGAAGCAGCCACAGTTGCAACAGTGAGGTCTCCCTCTCTGCCCCTGTGGACTGAGGACTCACTTGAATCAGCCAGTCTTGAGAACTCTATTTTCCTGGCTGTAGGTAAAATGAGGAATTGGACTCAACATTGTGTAGTATCTCCCAAGAAGCAGAGTGGAATAGGAAGTCTTCTTTATCTGGCTTTGAATCTCTTCCAAATGATAACTCTCTCATCCATAAAATAGAATACAGTTTACCCTAGACACAGTATAAAGATGGAACGGGGTAATGTCTACAGATGCCTTTCATTAGCAGGCAATAAATAAGTGGTGGTTTCTTAAGGCTCTGCTAATGCTAGCTGTCTCTAAGGTGATGATGGGTCAGCTACTCAGGCAATAGAGTGTTTACTGAGGACTTAATACATGCCCCCAAATATGAGAGACTAAAGAAAGAATGTGGTGAGGAACCCGACCTACTCTATATGAAACAGTGACCAAGACAAGATACTATCCCTCCCCGCTAGAAGTGGCTGCCGTCACCTCCCACGCCCAGTAGCCAGTGGCTTGTCCCTCTCCCAGGGCTCTCAGTACTTTCCTCTTTGGGTTTGAATTATTCAGTTAAAAGATTTATCTTCTTCACCAGACTGTTATGTCCTTGAGGGTGGGGACCATGTTCATTCATATTTAAAAATCTGAGCTTATCAGGGAGTTCCCTCTGAAACCACACTGTTACCTTCTCTTTTTCTTTCTCTTTGTAGTTATTTGTGATTTTATAGTTAGAATGTCATTTTTAGGGCCTCTTGAGTCATATTTTCTTGCAAGGCATAGCTCTATAGTCATGGCTGTCTTTCCTCAGAGCATTCAGATGTTTAATTTCCTAAAGTCTAGGAGACCGCTTTGGTTCATGTGACTCACATGATGGGACACTGGCGAATCCTAACCACTGGTGATTTTTTTCTTTTATGCCAATTAGCAAACTCAAAACAACAATTACATTCATTGTTTGCTCTATTTTTAGAATGAACTAGTTGTCAGAAAGGCAAGGCAAATGCTCTTTCTGTAGGAGAACAAACCTTCCCATTGAGCTCTGGAGAGCTGACACCCCTAATACTTTCCCATCTTGCCCAAATGCCAGGAAATCTTGTGTGACAAATGACCATTGACCAATCTAGCTAAGCTCCATCTATCTCTAGGTCAGGCTAGGACCCAGCTCTCTTTAGAAATAGAGAAAATGTTTTCCCATTCCGTAGGTTGCCTATTAATTTTCTGGGTTGTTTCCTTGGCTGTACAGAAGCTTTTAATCTTGATGAGGTCCCAATCACTTATTTTTGCTCTTGATTCCCTTGGTTTTGGGGATGTGTCAAGTAAGAAGTTGCTGCAGTGGAGGTCAAGGAGGTTGTTTCCTGCTTTCTCCTCTAGGGTGTTGATAGTTTCCTGTCTCACGAAAATGACATATCAGATAAAGGGTTAATATCCAGAATCTATAAAGAACTCACCAAACTACACCCCCGAAAAACAAACAACCCAGTGAAGAAATGGGCAGAAGATATGAACAGACACTTCTCCAAAGAGGACATCCAGATGGCCAACAGACACATGAAACGATGCTCAGCATCCCTCCTCATCAGGGAAATACAAATCAAAACCACACTGAGATACCACCTCATGCCAGTCAGAGTGGCTAAAATGAGCAAATCAGAGGACTCTAGATGCTGGCAAGGATGTGGAGAAACGGGCACCCTCCTACACCGTTGGTGGGAATATAAACTGGTACAGCCCCTCTGGAAAACAGTGTGGAGGTTCCTCAGGAAACTAACAATAGAACTCCCCTAGGACCCAGCAATAGCACTGCTAGGAATTTACCCAAGGGATACAGAAATGCTGAGGCATAGGAGCACATGTACCCCAATGTTCATAGCAGCACTCTCCACAATAGCTAAAACATGGAAAGAGCCTAAGTGTCCATCAACAGATGAATGGATCAAGAAGATGTGGTTTATCTATACCATGGAATACTACATGGCAATGAGAAACAATGAAATCTGGCCATGTGTAGCAACATGGATGGACCTTGAGGGTGTTATGCTGAGCGAAATAAGTCAGGCAGAGAAGGACAAATATGATATGTTTGCATGTATAGGAGGATTAGGAGGAACTTGACGGAGGACCAAGGGGGAGAAGAAGGGTAGAAATGGTGGGGGAAAGGGAGAGAGGCAAACCATGAGAGACTCTTGAATGCTGACAAAAACTGAGGACTGATGGATGGGGGGGGGGGGGGGGGATGGGCATGGAGGAGGACACTTGTGGGAATGAGCACTGAGTGTTATGTGGAAACTAATTTGACAATAAACTATTTGTAAAAAAAAATAATAATGTCATTCTAAGCTAAAAAAAAAAAGAAACAGAGAAAATGTTTGAGTAACAAAATGCTAACTTTAACCTAGAATAGGTAGATAAGTTTATGGATGAATTAATGTATACAAAAAAGGTAATTTATTGAAAGGACGCTGGGGTAGCTCACAGGATCAAGGAAAGAATGAATTCAGATCTCAGGAAGGGCAAGAGCTTTAGGTGACGTCAGTAGCAGGATCTGTGAGCCATCTCTTTAGGGGCTACCATTATGTTAACTGTACTTCACCTTCGGGTATGTAATACTGTTCAAGATTCAAATTCCAGAAAAAAGGCACTAATTGGCTCAGCTTCAGTCAGGGTCAGTCTTTTAACTGCCCTCTGTCACATGGCTGGAATGCAGTCACTGTTGCCCACCCTTTTGTTTGCAGGCATTCCTAGAGAAGGGAGGTTTGTTGTGAACTGGGAAGCCACCACTCTAGTTGGCATCTACCATAGTGCATGCTTGCCTCCTTTCCCCAAACTGATCAGCAACAAGCAAGGCAGGGAAAAACTCTACCCAAGACTCTCCGAGGCAATCACTCTTTCATCTGGTAAAAAGTTACAAGATCAAAGGGAAAAAAATCACCAACCTGTAATTTTCTGGTATTTACGATGCTATCTTCTTTTACATGCTTACCTAGCATTTTAAGTTCTGTTATTTAACAGGCTAGAAATTCATGAGGCCAAGTATTTATTGCAATACGCAAATTTTATGTACCTAAACTGTGCAGCTGGGAATAGGCATTTTCTTAAAACATAGTGCAGCCCTCAAGAAAAATACTCTAAATCAGAAACCCCCAGGGATTCTTATCCAACAAAAGAATTCAGGAAGAACTTGGCCCTGAAGGCACTGTAGGATCTGGGACAGGGGAAAGCACTTTTCCATTAATTTCTTCATTGACAATTTAGTGAGCACTTGTTCTATGTCAGGCAGTGTGCTAGGCACCTGGGAAACCAAAGTGATGCAGACAGGTATGGTGTGTGCCCTTAGAGATCTTATGGTGCTGTTTTAAGCTAGCACTAACACTCATTGGTCTCCACTGGGGATGAGTGGGGTATATAGAACCATGTAGCAAAATGACCTTACCTAGCCAGGGAAAACTTCAAAGGAGGCTGAGACCTGAGAAGAGACATGAAGAGTAGGGGAAGAGAGTTCCAGGCAAAAGGAACCACATGTGTAAAAGAGGCAAGAGAGAACATGATGCATCCAAGGAACTTTTTGAGTCTAGAATTATTGAAGTGTAGACAGCCAGGAGGCAGTGTGGCAAGATGAGGTAGGAACCAGCTCAGAGACAGCTTGCATTAAAACTTTATCCCAGTAGTACTGGAGAGTCACTAAAGGTTTTCAATAGGGGCTACCTTCTGGATTCAGTGAGGAGAAGTGCAGGGCTGGATAGCCCAGAGACCAGGCACACGGGAACCTGGTAAAGGAAGGCTCCTAAAAACTTAACTGACCCTTTTCAGAAAGCTCTTCTGAAAAATAGTGCTTGGGGCACCTGCGCGGCTCAGTTAGTTCAGGGTCTGACTTCGGCTCAGGTCATGATCTCACAGTTCATGAGTTTGAGCCCCATGCCAGGCTCTTTGCTGTCAATGCATAGCCCACTTTGGATCTTCTGTCTCTCTCTATCTCTCTCTGTCCCATCCCTACTCACACTCTCCCCTACTCACACTCTCTTTAGTTAAAAAATAAATAAACATTAAAAAAAAAAAACAACAGCTAGTTCTTGCCTTCCTGAGATTTAGGGGAGGTTCTCTAAGAGCCAGTGCAAAGTGCTTGAAACTTTGGAACAGGTCTAAAGCCAAGGCAGGGTTCAGAGAAGGATTTAAGGAGCTGCTTAAAGCTGCCACGAGGCTCCATATACTGACTTAGGACAGACCAACAGAGCCTTAGGCCAGGCACTCTCTTTTTCAGTATCGTTATAAACTACTCTCCTGGCCTTGACCTCCTGGTTCCGTTCAGGAGGAGAGGCTCCTGACACTGAGAGATGTACTAGGCTCAAATTCAGAACCTTGTGCTGATTTGGAGCCCAAGATAGGTACAGATTCCCAGCCACATCCCTGCAACCTGCTGGGTAGATTCAACAGCTAGTCTTGTTCCTGTCACCCCCCTCCCTCCCCCACCACAATTTTTTTTTTTTTTTGCTTGCTATTACCAAAGAGTAATTTGGTAATTTTCTGGTTCACTTCCATCCATTTCTCTGAAAGGAGTGGTCCTTTGTCTGAAATGGCCAGACTGACTTGTTGCTTTGTCATTTATCTAATATTTATTGAGCACCTGTTGGTAAATCCACATGTAAGAGGTTTGGGGGAGTATCTAATGAATCGGATACAAATCTTGATTTCAAGAAACTTGCAGTCATTTATGAGAAATAAGACATGTTGACTCATCATAGATTTATTAAGGACCTATCATATGTCAGGCTCTTCACTGATTTCCTGAGACATAGCAATGAATGGCCATTCTGGCTTGTAGAGCTCGCATGAAAACAAAGAAGTGTAAACTGCGTGTTGAATATGTTATTTTAAAAGTCAGCACCTTAGTTTCTTAGAGGGAGAGAGGAAGCTGTCCTTGTCAGGAAAACATATTGATAAGTGTGGAGTGTGGAGTGTGGAAGTTGGGCCTCCAGGGCCTTGGCCATCAGATGCCAGGGCTTTCGAGAAAGGAGCAGCTACTCAACATGACAGAGCTCAGATGCCAGTCTTCCTGGTACCATTAGCTAAAGGGTGGTGAGAGAGGAGAGCAAGGATTGTCATTTCAGGGTGGGGGTCAGAAAAGACATTACAGTGGAAACAACACCTGGATGTTAGTTAGCTGCGCCAGCTGTTAGGAAAATACCCCAGGACTGGAGGCCAGGCTAAGTGAAATGCGGTGTTGCTATATGATGAAATCCCATAGAATAATGAAAACTCAGTCTCTAAATCTGCCTGTGTTAACATGGTGAGATCTTGAAAAATAATGCTGCCTTAGAAAGGCATATAGATATGTAGATGTAGATCTAAATCTAGGAGAAAAACACACCAAACTCATCAGAGTGATTATCTCTGGGGAGAGGAGAAGGGATTGAGGATAGGGGTGAAGAGGTTTTAAGCTTTCTCCAGAAGTGTTCCAGTTTCTTTCAAGGAGAATATATTCATGTATTATTTCAGGAATTAGAAATCTATAATATAAGGTGAAAACTCGTCGGTTCTATAGACAGATAGAGATGGGGTCTATAGGACAGAAAGGGTAGGAGGGAGCACTTCCAGCTGGGAGGAAACTGTGTGAGGGAGACTGCCCCTGGTTGAAGGATGGGCCAGGTCTGGCCTTGCAGAGATGGAGTGGATGCAGAAATAGGAAAGTGCACAGAAGTAAAGGGAAGAGTAATAGTTGACTTGAAATGAATGTGTGGCAGGGAAGATTGGGGGTGAGGGAGAAAAGGTGGGTCAGGACCTAGTCATTGAAGGCCAAGTTGAAGGTTTTGGTGGCTTTGGAGCAAAAGAGCGGCTCAGCAGGGCTGGTAGCCACAGGCAATGCAGGAGGTGGGGGTCAAGTCAGGAGGCCATGACAGTGGCCCAGAGGGCAGAGGTTAGGGGCAGAATGGGACAGGGGTATAAGGCCCCATGGGTGCACAGTGTGAGGGCATGTCTGCAGCTCACACAATTCAAACCTAAAACCCCTACCCAGCTTCTTAGAAAGGTTCTTATCTCCAGCCTTAAACACTGTGGGGTAAGGCAGGCTCTGAAGAATGACATGCTCTTTAAACTGATACTCTCAAGGAAGGCTTTAGTTTCCTTGAAAAATTCTTTATTAATTTAAACACCATAGCTTTCTGCTAACACTAAGAAGAGATTATAATATTCCAGCGGGACTTCCTTTGCTTAACATGAAAATAAACCTGACAGAAGGATTACAAAACTAAACACGGAATATTACAAGAAGCACTAATTACCTCCCATTCTTTCTTCTCACTCACTAAAACAACTATTTAGACAAACAAAGAAGTGGAGAGAAGGAGGGAGCTGAACTGAAGGGTGTTTGGCTCCACTAATCCCTGCTGCTTTGATAAATCTGAAATAGGATCATCTGACATCTGAGAAGTGGGAGGTATCGTTCAAGGAGGGCTTTGCATAGGGTTACCTCAGGTAACTGATTTACCTTTTGAATGAAACATGCTTTTGGCTGAACATATAATTTTTCCTCTGTGAATCAGCCTCGGAACCCTCCCCTCTCCTTCTCTGGCTGGGGTAATTACCTGTCCACTGGGCCCGAGCCCCCTGCTCTGTTACAGCACTGGGGCAGAGGAAGAGGGAAGAAGAAGAAAGAACGGTTGGTTCCATACCTAACATTTATATTCTGGACCCAGGATTTCAATACAATAGTTAAGTGCCGCCCCCTCACCCCACCTTCCATCAGATCCTTCTCTTCAGCAGCTTTTCTTTGGAAGGGCCTTTGTGATGCAGGAATTCTTGCAAAAACTCAAGAAAGCCTGAGAGCACAGCATGAAATGAATGACATGCAACTTCCTAAATAATCAACCTGAATGTGTACACGCTCACATCAGTTGTGTACATAAATACCAACGTTGCTAGGTTTTGCGGTGTGACCCTCCCACCCTTCCTATCACACCTTTCTCTCTCTCTGTGACAGATTTGGACCTTCTGGTTCTACTGGTCCCAGTTTTACCTCAGCTGTTGCCTTGCTCCTGCATCCCATGCTGTCTATCTCATCATAATCAATACTGATGAGACAAGTGGATTCTGGGTTTGAGGGCTCATGTAGCAATTGCAGAGGATACTCAACTTCTCTGTGAACTTTTATCCTATTTATTGTTGCTGCTGAAATCCTGCATATCCTGGGAGCATGAGTCTCCTCTAACTCAGCCCTTCCTGTGTGTACCTGAAATGCCTTCTTCTCAGAGCTGGGTGTTAGAGCACCTGGGTTTTCCAAGGGGAAGAGAACAGTTGCCAGTCTGAATATCACCTCAAACAGTTCCCCTCCTTTCCATTAAGCTCTTTACTTCATTTTAGTTCTTGGCTGTGTTTTCCATTTGCCCATCTTGTGTTGGGTGGCTTGCTATTTTGTCTGAGCATTTTATGTTTACCTGCTCACCTGTTACATGTGTTTCTAAAATCTGTATCCCTAGAGTAAAGAAACAAGTAAAGTAACCTGAAACATAAAACAAAATCTGTGCCATCCCCAAAGGCAAGGGAATCAAGAGCAAAAATGAACTCTTGGGACCTCATCAAGATAAAAAGCTTCTGCACAGCAAAGGAAACAATCAGTAAAACCAATAGGCAATGGACAGAATGGGAAAAAATAGTTGCAAATGACATATCAGATAAAGAGCTAGTATCCAAAAGCTATAAGGAACTCACCAAACTCCACACCTGAAAAACAAACAATCCAGTGAAGAAAAAGGCAGAAGACATGAACAGACACTTCTCCAAAGAGGACATCCAGATGGCCAACAGACACATGAAACGATGCTTAACGTCCCTCATCATCAGGGAAACACAAATCATATCTACACTGAGATACCACCTCATGCTGGTGAGAGTGGCTAAAATGAACAAATCAGGAGACTCTAGATGCTGGCAAGGATGTGGAGATGGGCACCCTACTACACTGTTGGTGGGAATGTAAACTGGTGCAGCCCCTCTGGAGAACAGTGTGGAGATGCCCCAAAAAGTTAACAATAGAACTCCTTTATGATCCCGCAATAGCACTGCTAGGAATTTACCCTTGGGATACAGGAGTGCTGATGCATAGGGGAACATATACTCCAATGTTCATAGCAGCACTTTCAACAATAGCCAAATCATGGAAAGAGCCTCAATGACCATCAATTGACAAATGGATCAAGAAGATGTGGTATATCTACACAATGGAATACTATATGGCAATGAGAAAGATTTAAATCTGACCATTTGTAGCAACATGGGTGGAACTTGAGGGTGTTATGCTAAGTGAAATAAGTCAGGCAGAGAAAGGCAGATACCATATTTTTCACTTATAAGTGGATCAGGAGAAACTTAACAGAGGACCATGGGGGAGCCGAAGGTGGAAAAATAGTTAGGGAGAGGGAGGGAGGCAAACCATGAGAGACCCTTGAATGCTGAGAACATTCTGAGGGCTGATGGGGGTGGGGGAAAGGGGAAGGGGGGTGATGGGCATGGAGGAGGGCACTTGTTGGAATGAGCACTGGGTGTTATATGGAAACCAACTTGACAATAAACTATGAAAGAAAAAAATAAAATATAATTTAAAAAACAACAACAACAAAAGATTTTCACTGCCATGGACTGACCAAACCTACCCGATTCATTTCTGGAGGAATTATATCCAAGTTCACAAAGAGTAATTATTGATTTGCAAAGTGCTCCTTTTCAGGAACATAATTCTGGAAAGAAAGAAAAGAAGATTTGAAGGAAATAAGAAAACAAAAGATTTGGATTACCAAAACTGGATTACTAAGATTCTACTTAGGAATTGAGGACCTGTCTGCTAATAAGACCCCACAGTAACTTCTTATGCTGCTTGTTTTATTTTTTATTATTTTAATTTTTTAGAAAAGTTTTTCAGAAAGTGAAAGAGAGAGAGCAAGAACAAGTGGGGTAAGAGGGAGAGAGAGAGAACTCCAAGCAGGCTCTATGCCCAGCAAGGAGCCTGACCTGGGGCTCAATGAGAGATCATGATCTGAGCTGAAATCAAGAATCAGATGCTTAACCAACTGAGCCACCCCGGTGCCCCATCCTGTTTGTTTTAAACTGAAAATGGGTCTCCATAGGATTCTCAGAGTGCATGTTAAGCATGTTTGGGGTGAGCATAGTAGGACATCTAGGCAGCAAATAAGGATTGAAAGTCCACAAGGAGAGGGAAGCTCCAGAGAGTCCCTGAACTCTGAGGCCCGGGACAAGTGGGAGGCTGTCAGTTCCTCAGAGTGACTGCAGGTCTCCTGCTCATGTGTATAGCTCAGCACTGAGGGAACTTACGAAAGAGAGTGTGTTATGAATGGTGTTCTCCTCTAATTCATATGTTGAAGCCCTAACCCCTAATGTGACTATATTTGGAGATAGGACCTTACTTACAGAGGTACTTGAGGTTAGGTCACACAGGTATGTCCCTGGCCTAATAGGATTAGGGTCCTTACAAGAAGAGGAGGAGACACCAGGGACATTCACGCACATAGGAAAAGCCATATGAGGACACGGCAAGGAGGTAGCCATCTACAAGGCAAGGGAGGAGGCCTTAGGAGAGATGAAACCTGTCGACACCTTGATTTTGGACTTCCAGTACCCAGAACTGTGAGCAAATAAATTTCTGTTTGAGCCACGCAGTCTGTGGTGTTTTGTCAGGGCAGCCTGAGCAGACTGAGATGGTGCTGAACACTTTCCTTCATCTCAGAGAGAACAAGAAGGGCAGAGTTTCTGGAAGACTGTGTGTGGACCAGCGTTTCTTCCATCTTCTAAAAGGAGGAAAAATTACATCTTGCCATTTTCTATTGTCCAGAGCTGTCCAAAGATTTAATGGCTTGCCTATGGGAATAATGAGCTTTTCATCCTTAAACTTAAGTCAGTATCTGCTTGGTAGAGATTTTGAAGCTGGACCCTGAGTATCAGCCAAGGGATTCTCAACTAGGGCAGTACATTCTCTCCTAGGTGTGTTTGGAAGTGTGGATGAGTGGTGTTAGTTGTTACAGTGACCAGGTAGATAAAACATGTCTAGGTAACCAAGTTTCTTTTAAGATCTACTCTAATAACAGCAGATTCAAACATCTGTGACTTTTCTTTTTTAAAAGCACCTTTAAAAAGATACGGTTACTTATGAATGACAACATGGAACTACAAATGGAGTCACTCAGAGGCTGTGGTACTCAGTGGCTCTATATCTGGTCCTGTAAAGGAATGTTCCCAAGCTTACTGGATGAAAAAATAATCTCTGCAGTGCTTGGTAAAAAACCAGATTCCCAGGTCACGTCCCAGATGGCCTGAATCGGGCTTTCCCAGGGAAACCTTGAAGAGCTCTGTGTAGGTTTCTGAACCCTAACTGCACAATGGGATCACACAGAAGTTCAAAAAAGTCTGATGCCTCAGCCTCACTCCCAGAGACTTATGTAGCTGTCTGAGTTGGGGAGCTAGATTCTTAAAGCTCTCTAGGTGATTCTGCTGTGTAGTCGGAGCTGGGAACCATGGCACCAAGTGATTCTTATACAAAGAATCATAATGGGTAATGTGTATTGAGGAATTAAGTGTTCCTTGATGGTCTGATTGATTGTTAGCACAGGCAGGTGTGAGCTGGGTGTAGGATTAAGGAGTATGTCTCTATTGGAGGATCAGGAATATTGAGGCCTAAATTTGATTGGTGATAGGGACCTGATGTTATTTGCACAGCTTTACCAGCACTGATTAGAGTGACCAATGGTATATCAAGCTTGGGGTAACCTGGGTGGAGAATGAAAATGAGAGGTTGAGGGATGATGCTTCCCAGTGGGGAGATTTTTTTTTAATCATTGACATTGTTTACAATTGCAGGTGCACAGTAATAATAGAAAGTAGGCCAGTGTTTAATTACCTTTATTATTGCTTTTAAACTCCCCTGGGGCACCTGATGGCTCAATCGGTTAAGTGTCTGACTCTTGATTTTGGTTCAGGTCATGATCTCAGGGTTGTGAGATTGAGCCCTGAATCCGGCTGGGAGTCTGCTTGGGATTCTTCTTTCTGTCTCTGTCAATCTCTCTCTCTCTCTCTCTCTCTCTCAATGAATGAATGAATGAATGAATGAATGAATGAATGAATGAATAAAATGAATAAGCTTTTTATTTTAGGATAGTTTCAAATTTACAAAAAAGTTGGGAAGATAATACAGAAAGGTTCTGTACATCCTTCATCTATTTAGTGTATTGTTAACATCTCACATGATATGATATACTTGTCACAACCAACAAATCAATATTGATATATTAATTACAGTTGATATTTTACTCAGGTTTCCTTAGTTTTTACCTAATGTTCTTTTTATGCCCCAGAATCCCATCTAGGATACAACATTAGAGTTAGTCATCATGGCTCCTGTAGAGTGTGACAGTTTCTGATGCTTTTCAGAAAGCACTGATAGTTTTGAGGAGTACTGGTCTGATATTGTATAGAAATTTAGGCAATGATCCCTCCAGAGAAGAGAAACAAATGAGGTAAACCCTATGATTGTTCTGGGTTACTGTTTGGAGTTTCTAGCACAGGAAGGGGAAACACAGCATCCAGTAGTCTCCCTGAATTGAGGAAACAATTCAGAGTTCAGGGAGACCCATATCTGCAAAAAATCTGAGGGTAGAGTACCAGGGAAGGGAATGTTGCACAAAGAAGAAAGCTAGAGAGAATTCAGGAGATTCCTCTTGCACCTTCAACTGAGTACTGATCAGCGCATATGAGTGAAGAGACCATTCAAGTCCAGGGGAGAACCACTGGAAATGAGCACGCAGAACAATTACTACAGCTCACACAGCTCACATGAATGAAGGGCTTTGCTTTCCACATTAGAGTGGCAAAAGCTCTGAGTACACTGGGCATTGAATGGAGTCCTCTGGGGGGTATTCCTTAAACAGAGGGGTCAAACTGTTCCTGGATTAAGGGTGTATTGGGTCCACTGAAAGAAACTTAAAAGCATCCTTGAAAAAATCAAATTGTTTCCAAGAAGTTTAAGTGTCCCTGAATAAAGACCAGAACTATATAAAGGAATACAAAAAGATTCCTGTATCTAACAACATAAAAATCACAGTGACATCTCATAAAACATTATCAGGCATGCAAAGAAGCAGAAAACTATAATCCATAATAAGTAGAAAAATCAATTTATTAAAAACAGCTCCAGAGATGGCACAGATGATAGAATTACTAAACAAAGACATTTGGACAACTGTTATTAATATACTCCATGTGTTCAAGAAGGTAGTAGAAAATGTGATGAGGGCAGCTATGAAAGAATTTTTTAAAAACCCACGTTAAACTCTAGAGATGAAAAACGCAGTGTCCAGGACACAAAATACACTATATGGGATTAACAAAAAATAGTGCAGGAAAAAGATTAGTAAACATGAAGACATAATAGAAAATATCCAAAATGAAACACAGAAGGAGAAAATATTGAAAAAAAAGAAGAGAGTATTAAATTGTGGGTCAAAATCAAGTGGCCTTGTATATGTGTAACTAGAGTGCCAGAAAAAAAAAAAAAACTGGGGAGGGCATAAAAATAACTGAAATATTAACAGCTGAAAAATTTTCCAAGTATGATGAAAATTGTAAACCTGCAGTTAAAGATGTTTACATATGGAGCTAGTTATGATACAAAGGTGAAGATTCTGGACTCAGGAATAGTCAGATCTAGGTTCCCACCAGTTTTGCAATGTCTTATCTGTGCTGATTTGGTTTACTTAAGCTGAGCTTCAGTTTCGTCATCTGCAAAGTAGAGATAAAAATTGCACCTAAGTATTAATTTTTTCATGTTTTTTTTTTAAATAGAAAAATAACTATCTGGAAGGCATGGCTAAGTTAATTATGGTACAGCTATAGCATGGAATATTATGCTGATGATAAAAAAGAGGAATGTCTGTAAGAACTGGTATGGAAAGGTCTCCAAGAATACTCCTGTATGAAAAAGCAGATTACAAGGTATGATTTCATTCAGGTTTTCAAAAACCTTGTACAGATAGACATATACTTATGTGCAGATACACACAAAGGGCACTGGAGGGATGCTCACCAAATTGCCTCTGAGAGAGAGTGAGGCATGAGAAAGGGCAAATCTCTTCCATGTTTATCTCTGTAAACCACTGCATTGCTTACACGTTTTACAGTGACTGTGAGATAATTTTTAACAGAAGCAGCATGGTTGTGGGAGTATGCCCTGTCTACCTTTGCTGGAGGATGAAGGCTGAATGCAAGGCTCAAAGATCAGGTGAACTGGTAACAGTTCAAGGTGAATTCTAGGAAACTACTTGAGCAACTCACCTTGAACTGGTGAATTCAAGGAAACTACCCCCCTGCTGAAAATCTGTCTGTGACTCTCTGTTACCTGGGAAATAAAACCCAAGCCCCTGAGCAGGGCTCATAGAAGCCCATCTGATCTGGCTGTGCCTGATTTTTCTGGGTTTATTTCCTTCCATGTGCACCAGAGAGCCCTTTCCCCTCTTGCACACTGGCCAACTTTTGGTTATTCTTCTGTGCGTGAATTATTTAGTACATCACCTCTCTGCTCTCTACCTCCCTGCTGCTAACCACTCACTCCTATGCAATCTCTCCCCTACACATATATCCAGATTGGCATTTATTACAATGTAGTGCTGCTGTGCAATCACATGTGCATTTAGACAAAGGGGGCTGATCATATTCATTTTTGAGATCTCAGTGCCTACTGTAGGGCCTGGTCTATAGCAGGTGCTGAATAAATGGTGGTGAATGAATGGATGGATGAATAGACAGAGATTTCTTTATGTATATCTATTAGTAATGGCATTCATAAGGGAATCTTATACTGGAAGTATAGAATGATAATTTAAATTTTTTTAAATGTTTATTTATATATTTTAAAAAATGTTTTACTTTTTATTTATTTCTGAGAGAGAAAGAGAGAGAGCATGAGCAGGGGAGGGTCAGAGAGAGAGAGAGAGTCACAGAATCTGAAGACAGGCTCCAGGCTCTGAGCTGGCTGTCAGCACAGAGCCTGACACGGGGCTCAAACCCACAAATTGTGAGAACATGACCTGAGCCAAAGTCAGACGCTTAACCAACTGAGCCACCCAGGCACTCCTTTAATGTTTATTTTTGAGAAAGAGAGAGACAGAGCATGAGCATGAGCATGAGCATGAGCATGAGAAGGGGAGGGTCAGAGAAAGAGGGAAACACAGAATCTGAAGTAGGCTTCAGACTCTGAGCTGTCAGCACAGAGCCCAACATGGGTCTTGAACCCATGAACTTTAAGATCATGACCTCAGCTGAAGTCAGATGCTTAACCAACTGAACCACCCAGAGCCCACCTAGGCTGATAACTTTTTAGATTGCTTTAATTATTTTATCTCTGAGGATAAAGAAAGCAACAAGGAGAACTTTTGGTCTAGATAGAAGTCTGATGTGAAAGTTGTATTAATTTTCTAGGACTACCCTAACTAAGTATCACAGACTACAGGGCTCAAATAATAGAAATTTATTTTATCACAGTTATAAAGACTAGATATCCAAGACCAAAGTGTCAACAGGTTTTCTTTCTTCTGAGGCTTCTCTCCTTGCCTTGCAGATGGCCACCTTCTCACTGTGTCCTCAGACAGTCTTTCCTCTGTGCACCCCTGTGTCTTTTTCCTCTTCTTCTAAGGACATCAGTCATACTAGATTAGGAAGCACGCTAATAGCCTCATTTTAACTCAGTCACTTCTTTAATGGCCCTCTCTCCAAATAAAGTCACATTCTGAGGTACTGGGGCCTGGGACTCTAACATATGGATTTCAGGGTAACACAGTTCAGCCCATAACAGAATTGCTCAAAACCTCAGAAGGACGTGGCCATTGTATTTTGGAGTTGGTGATATGAACAGACAGTATCATAGGTATTAAATGGGTAAACCTGTAAGAAGACAGATTTAAGAAAAGGACTATTCAAATAAAATCACACAGCTAGAAACTATACAGGCAGGTAGTATGAAACAGTTTTATAGGACTGCTATACAAGGTAGTGAAACCATCATCATTGTATGTATTCTAGAAGAAGGATCTCTGCATTGGGTAGGAATGGTGCTCGATGACTTCTCAAGCCCCTTCCAGTTCTCGGTCTTTTAATTCTATATGACTCAGATGCCAGACTGCAAGACGGGGAGATAAGATGAAATTCAAATCCAGTCTTTTCTAAATGAAATGGGAGGTGAAAAAGGAGCCCTCTGAAAACCAGAAGGGAAGGTGGGAGACACTCACGGGACTGCCCATCCAGGGGGTGAAAATACAGACAGCCAGGGGTGAGGTGGGCTTGCTTTGGCTCTTGGCACACCCCTGGGAATACCACTAGCTCCTGTGGTCTTACTTAAGGAAAAAGGCTGTTGCAGATTTTTGATGTCTTTGTTCTGGTGCCAGTGAGGATTGAGCCTCACGGAGATCTTCTATAGCTTCTGCATTGCCTGGTTGGTGCAGTTATCAGAGGCACGCGCCTTCTGACTATCTGAAGAGGTACACTCTTGCTTTTCCTATTCAGAGCCATAATGTGAATTGGGATGAAGTATCGGATGCCCATTGCACTTAATCTGTGTTAAGAATCTGTACTTTGAAAGGAATATTGGAACTGTGGGGAGACAGTCTGCAGGAGCGAGGGCTGCTTTCTTATACAATCCATACTGATTCCACCCACCTTTTTTTTTTATTGAACTGGTTACTCAGTCATAGTAAACATGGAATAAAGTGAAATATATAAATATAGAAAACTCAGAGCGCACGGAGTCTTTTCACTGTCAGGCCGGCTCAGATGTTCTCAAAGTTTATCAGAAAGCTTGGTTGCCCTGGTGAAAATAGCATTGTGCAGTGAAACAGAAAATAAGATGTCATGGCAAACTAAACATCTTCACTTTCTGGACAAATATCTGAGTTGACTGAACCATAGAGAGAGGCCCGAGGGATGACCAGAGTGGGGATGCCCCGCTTCCCCACCCCGTGCTTTGGGCCTCCCTGGGGTTCAGGTGAGCACCGACACCTTGCTCCTACTAAAGGTTCTGGCAACTTCTGACGAGCTCAAGTCTACATTCAGGTGGCTCTTTTGTTTGCTGCAAAAGTGAAATTGTTTAGTTTGCCGTGACATCTTATTTTCTGTTCTACTGCACAGTGTTATTTTAACCAAGGCACCTCCCTGATAAACTCCCTGGGACTTGATATCTATAAATGACTCCCATTAAAATGAATGGATATTAAAATCAGTGTGTGTGTGTGTGTGTGTGTGTGTGTGTGTGTGTGTGTAGAAAGGAGAGGGTGGAAAGTCTAGGGAAGGGGAGGGAAAAGTCAGGTAGATCTACATTCACTTGTTAGTTTGTTATTTAATTTGTGTGCAACCTCCAGTTAAAAGTGGTAATAACAATGCTACTAACCTCAAGGAGACTGTTATGAGGATCAAATAAAACACTTGGATCATACCAAGCACCCCCTAAATGAAATCAAATGAGTACTGACCCCATTAAACACTCCTTAAGTGTTAACTGTATTATATTATTTACAAAAGTGTAAGGAGGAAAAGTAGGACAAAAGAGAGAAACGGAAAGAACACATTGGAGATGAGAGAGATGAAAGATCTTATTTCTTTGGAAAGATTATATCTATGAAGCCAAATTCACTCAATTATTTATTCATTCATTCAACAAACAGGGCAAACATGTATGAAACACTAACAAAAGTAGGTAATGCAGGAAGGTTGTAAAAACTGTCAGTGCTCCACTAATATTCCTGTGAGTTCTTTACCATTTTCCTGAATGCTATTTCTTTGGACACTTTGATCCCTAACAGCTAGAACCTGTGCCTTTTTGTCAGAGGAGTTTCCTCAGGTACCTTAAAACTCACTTTGCTGGAGGCCCCCAGAGAGCCTAAGTTGCTTGAGGATTTTCAGTCCGTTGGGAGAAGATCTTGACTGAGGGATGACACTCTTGCTTCCCTTCCTTCTTTTCCTTGATTCCCGTTTCCCCATTCCCCAACTGGTTTTTCCTGACAACACATCCTAATGAAACAGTTTAGCATGAATTCTTATCTCAGACTCTGTTTCTTGGGAATCCAGTCTAAGACAAGTATGTCTCCAACTTATAATTTGTTTAATAACAACAACAACAACAAAACAGGTTTGCAAATCAGTTTGGAAAGAAAAATAATAAATTCTTTTGTGGAAAATGTATTAGAATTGTTAGAATTCACAAAACTTATTAAGCTCATCATGTAATTAAAGTACTGAATGCCTGCAGAAAAAAAAACACTATGCAGAAGTTTACTTTTGCTCTGCTAGCAACAAATGTAATAGAGGAGAAAACAAGAGAAAGCAAAACTAGAGCAATAACAGTAAAAAAGCAGAGTTTTCCTTGAGTCTGTTTGTGAGGGAGTTTCTAGGAATTTCCAGGAATGTGAGAAGTTGCTAAAACTGGCCCTTTTTTTGGCCTCGTCTTTCTTTCCTTCCCTTCATGCAGTGTACCACAGATAAGCACCATTCTTCCTTTCAAAGCAATGCAGTCTTTCTGATAAAAAATATTTCTGATAAAAATAGGAAGCAGGGGCCTGTAGGAGGACCTGTGGGAGGGAGGGAAGAGAGGAGGAAAGAGAAAACATTCTTAGGGTCAGAATAGGGGTTTAAAAAAGACAAAAAGGGGAGAAGGGATTTAAGAGAATGACTGTAAACATGGGGGAGAGGGGTGTAGAGGGAAGGAAGTCATCAATCAGTGCAGAAGGGCAAAAAAGAACAGGTGTATGCCCCCAAGTGGCTACCAGAGGAAGTTATGGGGAACTCAGGAAAAAGAAATTGAAGGTGGAGAGAAAAGTGTTCTAGAAAGGCATGAAGACGATTGGAAACCTTTTCCTGGATATCTTTCCTCCCATTGCCTTCTCCTTTGTGGTCTAGAGCTCAGTCACTTTCAACGGATCCTGTTCACCCTGTTCAGAGAACTACAGTTAATGTAAAGGAATTCTGAGTCTCTTTTCCTCACGGGTTTTTGAGCTCTTTTGATACTGTATGACTGGTAGCCAACTGCCAATACATGAATGAGTCTAGTTGAGACCAGAAGAATCATGCAACTGAGCCCAGCACAAATTGTCAGCCCACAGAATCATGAATGACATAAATAGTTGTTTTAAGCCCTAAGTTTTGTTTTTTGTTTTTGTTTTTACAAATAGTTTATTTTCAAATTGGTTTCCATATAACACCCAGTGCTCATCCCCACAAGTGCCCTCCTCCATGCCCATCTCCCCCCTCCCCCCCACATCCATCAGTCCTCAGTTTTTGTCAGCATTCAAGAGTCTCTCATGGTTTGCCTCTCCCCCTTTCCCCCACCATTTCCCCCCTTCTTCTCCCCCATGGTTCTCAGTTAAGTTCCTTATAATCCTCCTATACGTGCAAACATCTGATATTTGTCCTTCTCTGCCTGACTTATTTCGCTAAGCATAACACCCTCAAGGTCCATCCATGTTGCTACACATGGCCAGATTTCATTGTTTTTCATTGCCCTGTAGTATTCCATCGTATAGATAAACCACATCTTCTTGATCCATTCGTCCGTTGATGGACACTTAAGCCCTAAGTTTTGGAGTGGTTTGTTTTACAGCAAAAGTGTCTGATGAAGTATTGCCCATGATAATGCATTCATTATCATTAAAGGCATAATCATGACAATGCAAATTATACTATATTAATTTATATTAATATGTGTATATTAATATATGTTAATACAAGAGATGTATTAATAATAGTTGAAAGTAAAACAATTATAGTTTGAAATGAAGTTTTTAGCTTTTAATTTTTTTAATTAGTTCCCTAGTGTCTATAACCAGCTCAGATTCTTTCATTTAATCACCAACACACTCACATTTAAAGACAAAGTATTTAGACTGCTGCAGCTGTGGAGAACATGAATATTGGCACTGTGTGGTTCAAGGTCAATATTTATTCCTCAACT
Source organism: Hyaena hyaena (assembly GCF_003009895.1). NCBI lineage: Eukaryota > Metazoa > Chordata > Mammalia > Carnivora > Hyaenidae > Hyaena > Hyaena hyaena. Next base: position 493,886 of record NW_024081505.1, read on the forward strand.
TTCCATCTAGACATTCCTTATGCACCATCCCTTATGTCAGGAGGGTCCAGTCAGAAAAACAGAACCACATTAGTTATTTAAACAGAGGGAATTTAATATAAGGAATCAGATAAACAGTAGTTGGAAGACTTAAAAGGCCAAAAAGGAACCCTGAAGTAAGAAGCCACATACCCCAAAGGCTAGGAGAATACAGTGGTAGAACTCTAAGTGATTGGAAACTAGAAGCTGGGAGGAGCACTGTGGAGGAGCACTGTGAAGGACAAGGATAGTGCCTAGATAGTGTTGATGCTTCCATGGGGATGTACTGAGACTATGTCTAGATGGCTGGAAGAAACTGGAAACTGGAAACTACAGCTCCTGGTGTGAAGACCCATTGCAGGGGCATCCCGGTAGAAGCAAGCAAGCAAGCAAGCAGGAAGGAATAAATTCTGTCTTCCTCATGCCTTCCAGTTTCCCTCTGGAGATCCTATTGGAATCATTTATTTATGACAAAGAAAACCTGTATTTTCCAGAGTAAAGATCAACCTATAGAAGGGTTTGAGCTAAGATACAATAGTTTAATAACTGCCATTTCCCATATGTATCTCAAAGACTCCTTGAGCATGGCTTTCTTCTCTCTTCTCTGTCCCCACCTTAGATATTCTGGACTTGTAATAGCAAAATCTGCAAGCACAAAGTTGATGCTTAACAACTTTTGGTTGAACAACTAAATATGAAACTGTAGAGTTATTTTTTAAATCCCTCTTTTGGGTCAGATGCTGTACTAAACACTCTTTATGTTTATCTTCTTCTTTACTCACAACAACCATATAAGGAAGAAAATCCTATTTCTCTCTCCTTGTGTCAGTCAGTGTCCAGTCAGGAAAACAGAAATCTACCTGGGTATTTCAAATAGAGGAAATTGATTACAGGAAATGGGTTACAAAAGTTGTAAGGTCTGGAGGAACAAAAGGGGAAGGTGATGCTACATAGAGCCCATTGGTATGTTCTCACTACTGAGGCTGATGGGGCTCTACTACTGCACCATGTGCGGGTAGAACCACACTGCTGCGGCTCATCACAAAGCATGGATGCCTCACCCTCCACTGTTGCTACAGCAACTGCCTCAGCTCTAGTGACCACTGTCACTGTTGTAGGGACCTGTGGTTACCTGCTATTGCAGCTTCAGCAGTCCACACTATTTCAGGACACTATGGTCACCTGCAGTAGCCTCCAGTCCCAATCTGGTCACTCCTAGGTCCAGAAGCAGAGAAATAGCTCCATTCTTCTACCTGTCTTCCGAACTCTGGCCAGTGCCTCTATTTGGTGGCCTTTCACAGAAGTCAGCTGAAAAGGGAGATTTGAAAGTGTAGTTTTCAAGCTTCTAGTCCTGACCATATATAGAAGAATACAAAAGAACAACTGTGAGGCTGAGGGCCCAAGATTAACATCTAGGACATCCACCTTTTTAGCTACTCAGCATCTGTATATACTTTTCTACTTTTTTTAAACTTTTACCAACAATATCAACAAACTCATGCTTCCATCTAATACAATGTGCTATCCCTTATACAAAGGAATATACTTTTTAAAAATATATTTATTTTTGAGAGAGAGAGAAAGAGAGACAGAGAGAGAGATAGAGCGTGAGCTACAAGCAGGGGAGCGGCAGAGAGAGAGAGAGGGAGATACAGAATCCAAAGCAGGCTCCAGGCTCCAAGCTGTCAGCACAGAGCCCAACATGGAGCTTAATCCCAGAAATGGTAAGATGGAGCTGAGGTCAGATGCCCACCCAACTGAGCCACCCAGGTGACCCTAAACCAATATACTTTTAATCTCTTCCCAAAAGGATAAATATAAAGTTCAAGTGGTTATCCATCTCTGGTATGCACCTCATTTGGGCCAATCCCAACATTTTGCTCATCTTCCTTGGCCCAACAGTCTTATAATCCATTTCCATGTATACTTCTCAGGATTTTGCCAATATAAATGAACAAAATCTTGCACTTATTTAGGCATATAGAGCTGTATCCTTCAGGACCAGACATTAAACTATGGCCCTTAGAAAATTTTGCCCTTAGATTCTGACTCTGATACTGGTTATGAGTCTGAAGGCCATGAAGTTTGGAGAGCGTGAATCTTGAGAACAGCAATCTCTTTTAAGGCAAACTGCCTTGGGTGAAGTTATTAAAAGAATCTTCTTCAGAGGTGTCTGTGTAGCTCAGTGGATTAAGTGTCCAAATCTTGATTTCAGCTCAGGTCATGATCTCGTGGTTCATGAGTTCAAGACCCAAGTCAGGCTCTACACTGACATGTGTGGAGCCTGCTTGGAATTGTCTCTCTCTCTCCCTCTTTCTCTGCCCCTCCCCAACATGTGCACAAGAGCACTCTCTCCTGTCTCTCTCAGATAAACTTTTAAAAAAAGGGGGGTCTTCTTGTAAAGGAATACTAGTCTTCTCAGCTAGGGGAAGAAGGATTTCCTACTGACAAAGGGACTTGGGGAATCAGGAGTTTCTCAGATTTGTGTGAATATATCCAGATGGCCCCATTCCAGTTCTCAGGCTCCCACCCACGTCTTCCTAACCAATCCTCAAACTTTCACATAAAAAATCTGATGAGCTCATGAACTGAAATTACACTGTAAATCTACAACCTGTAGGGTAGAATTTTGGGACTGTATCCCTCCTGTGGCTTAAAAGATAAGAGGTCCCTTTAGGCCATCACAGAAGTTCTGGTTCTGTGACCAGAACTTGAACTGAGAGATTAAACCCTAAGCATGTCATTCTCTTTCTGCAATGTCTCCAGAAAATTCATACACAGACACCCCACCCATGGTCTTACAGTCATCATTCCCACCATCATGCCCACCCTGCTGTTATGATGATCACTAGCATTCTTGCAACAGCCCGTAATTACCCTCCGGGGCCTCCATAGCAAGTGTCTGCTGCACCCACTCCCAAAGTCAGAAGCATGAAAATGACCCTCTTTTCTTGTTGCTTTTAATCGCCCTCCAGCGTCTCCCATTGGCATAGACTAACCTGCCTGCAGCCAGCATAAGAGACTGAAAAAAAATGTCATTTTTAGGTTTCCTGCTTTGCCAGTACAGAATAGAACCAAAAGGCCAATTGTTGGACTGAGGGCCAACAAAGTTATTGTTATTATCTCCATTTTAAAGATGAGGAAACTATGCTGGAGAGCTTACATAACCTGCCCCAGGACATAATAGACAGGACTCATAACAGAGGGAAGACATCCTCATCTCTGTAAATCCAAGTCTATGGTCTTTCTATGCAATGCATTCCCAGGAACCAGTTGTCAAAGAGTCTGAAAAATAACAAGAATTTGAGTATTTCCAGCTTCCCTACTCCATTTTAGATTCACTAATCATTGTTTCCAACTGATTTGGATATGTTGGTAGGCCTCCTTGCCATCAGCAGGGATGGAGAAGATGCAGTAGCACATTAAGAGGCAACCGTAGTACAGTGGTTAAAGTCACAGACTGCTTGGATTTGTAGGCCTCCCCTATGATTTATTAGTTGTATAAACTTGAACAAGTTATGTAACATCTCAGTGCCTTTGTTCTTTCGTCTGTATAATGGTGATAATATTCCTTGCCTCACATTGTTGTCATGAGGAATCAATGAGTTAATCTATGTAGAGCTCAAAGAATAGTTAAACTAGTTATTATTGGGGTATTTAATTGCATTTGACTACTAAGAAATTCCTAAAGACAGAGCATTTATCTCCAATGTCTTTCTCAGAACCAATTGTGTCTACTAAGAGCTCTCAGAGATGTAGATCCTAAAACTTTCCCCAAAGTGAGAGGCAAGGGTTAGGTAGGGATGGGTTGGGAGGAAACCAAGCTATTCCCAAGAAATAGGAGAGACTTGAGGGAGAAGGAAGCCTGGAATGAAGGTAAAAGCCCACCATTAATGAGAGAGCCAAGGAGGCCAAGTGCAGCTGTGGACTGAGGCCATACCTTGTACCCAACAAGAGGGACTTTGACATTGGGAACTGTAAAAACTAGAGCAGAACCAGGAAGAGAAGCCATATCCTTCAGACATCCTGGCCAAGATGTGGTCTGGAATGAAGGGCTGTGTGAACTGTCAGACCTCTAAGACTTAACCCCTGGCTGTGTAAGTCTAAGCCTTGTGACTCTGGGTTATAGCTGGCATTGTTTATGCCTTACTCCTTATTCTTCTTCTCAGTCAACAGTTATTCATTAAGCAACAATTTACATGTCAAACTGATTCGAGTTCCTAATACTATTCCCATTTTACAGATGAGGAAACTGACATGCAGGCCAAGTTAGATAACTAGCTCCATCACACAGGAAGGTTTGTAGGGGAATTCTTATTACCCCTACAGCTTACTTTTCCCAAGCTGTATTCTCTTATGAATCCCTAAGTCTTCAATGAAGTAGCAGAGAAAGTAGGAGTGAGGTCTGTTTACTGAAAATTTTGTCACACTCAGGCAGTTGACCAATGGGGAAATCATGAGGCAATGCTCTTCATTATCAAGTGGAACCCTCCCGTCTCTGATGGGTTTGGTCTGAATATTTTGTGTGTGCATGTGAGGGACAAGAAAATATCCAATAATGATGTAACTGGGTTTTCCTGGAAAGTCTGGTGGCCTCTGCTTTTGACCCAGTAGAAAACCTGAAATGCACCAAACTTACTTCAAAGCGACATGCCATAACAGAGTTGGGCTCAGACCCTAGTCCTAGGTGAAGGAAGAGGTGCTACTCTCTGCTGGTTCTACGTCTGTTTTATTATTCATATTACCTGGCTGGTCGTGCAAGATAGGGTTAGGAAGGTCAGCACAGTATTAATATGTTGGATTGGGAGATGGCATGGACTGGAGATGGAACCTGTCACACCAGAGTGATTCTTATTGAGGGGGCTTGATTTGATATTAATATTAATTTGATGTTTCTTCCCATCTTCAAGAAATTTGTCCTACCCAGATAGGAGAAAGCCTGAATGCTAGCCCCATGCAAAGCAGTAAGATATGTTGGATTTTATGGTGGGGGTAGGGAATTGGGGGCAAGTGAAAGGAGGATCAGAGTATCTATAATCTTTAGTGTGAGGCTCTACCATCGATGTTTGGGAAGGTATGTATGGAGACTTTACTGAAAATTAAACAGGTTCCACATTTTGCCCAAATAATATAGTTCTAAAGTATGACTGTCTACTCAAAAGCATTCTTAATCCTATCCATCAATCAGTTTAAGAAACTTCTATTTGCTGTGCAGTAAATACACAAATCCAATTTGTATATTTAGCAAGTTAAATTTGACATTACTACAAAAGAATAAAAAGTGTCCAACTTGCACATGCACCAGAATCACCTTGAGGGCTTGTTAAAACCCAGATTATAAATTCAGTGGGTGTGGGATGGGGACTGAGAATTAGCATTTTATTTTTTAATTAAAAAAATTTTGTTCTTATATTGATCATAATTTACAGTTTTTGATGAAAACATATTCAAATTTTATACACTTTAAATACAGTATTGTTTTATTTTATTTTTTGAATATAATTTATTGTCAAATTGGCTAACATACAGTGTGTACAGTGTGCACTGCAAAGGAAACAACAAAACTAAGAGAATTAGCATTTCTAACGATGCTAATGTTTCAGTTCTTCAGTTTCAGGCAATGCTGATGCTGCTGGTCTGGGGACCATAACCTGAGAACTACTGGCCAATACAGATGAAATTTTTGGCCACCTGAGTTATGAGATCTGAATGATGCTGAATAGCTATTCTTACTGGCTTCTCCAATTGATGAAATTTTGTTCTCATCTGGCTGCTACTGTAGCTAGGCTTAGGGCAGCAGCACTGGGCTTCAGCAGTGAATGGGCTTGTGATATTGAGCCTGGTGGTCAGCAACTGATGCCAGACACAGCCTAGTGTTCTGGCTTGAGGTAAATTTCCTCAGATCACACTGGGAACTGGCAGCTGCAGGACATTGCGGGCCCTGATTAGAAACATGCCTTGCTGCTCATATGATAAACCCAGATGTTATGCTGATATTGAAAGTTGCTTCTGGAGTGTGAGCTCCCGAAAAGTGGGGCTGTGTCCCTCCACATCTGTTTGCCTAGCACAGAGCCTGGGTGGAAGTAGGAACTATGTAAAAGTTTGCTGATGGAAGTTGCCCCCATGTGTACCCCTCAGGCCAAAGCTTAGCCCTGTCCACAATCCTGAGCCCTGCTGAGATTCAACAGAGCTGGCTTCTGTTGGAATTGGAAAGCCAAGTCTCTCATCATTACCACCAGAGTCTGGTTCTCTTTTCCTTTCAGCAATTCCAGACATTTCTGCTGCCCCCAACCCCCAACAGTTAACACTCTTCTTAGGAGAAGTGACATGAGTCACTTATCCCTGCATGTCTTTCCAAGCTCTCTCCCTTCCTGGCTACTGTGGAGGTCCTGAGCTGAGACGGCCAAGACTCAGATGGAAGAAAGTCTAGATTATCGGAATACCACACACAGGACAGCTGCCCTGGAGAGCTGCCCAACTCACTTTAGTGGGAATAAATTTTTCTGGTTTTTTGACCCAGAGATTTAACTTTTCTCCAGGACTTGAGATTTTTAACTTCTGGTGCCTTGTTTTGAATTTCTCTGCTAAAGGCAAATGTTGTCTTCTGGGTTTTAGATTCAGCCTGAGGTCGGATCAGATACCTGCTTTGCCTGCTCCACCAAAACCCAGAAAACAATGTGAAGTTGTCATTTGTCATGTTGTGTAATGACTATTTCCGTTTGATGGAGAATAGGACTCAGTATGTTGCTTCTTCTCCCAGACACTTGCATATTATACCCTCTCCCTGTAATTAGAGTGAAGAGAAGGGGTGGAAGGGTCATTGAGAAGGAGGAAAAGGGAGAGAGAAATGAGACTTTTCTGTGGATTGAAGAAGTTTTAGGCATTAGTGATCATATGGACATGTGGGGAGATTTGGATGACTTAAGGAACCTTCTTAGCACACATGAAATTTGATATACCTACTTATAAGTGTTGTCTTGAAGGCAGGATTGTTATAAAAATAAAAGGGGATGCCATGTTTGAAGCAAAAGCAACACACATATGTTTCCTTCTCCTGCTTCCTGCAAGTTAGTTACTAACCTAATTTTCCAGATGAGGTCACTTTAGAGATGGTGAAACTTGCCCAAGGTTACATAGCTAGAAAGTAGCACAGCTGGAAGTCCCACCTCTGTCTAGCTCCATGTGCACCACTTTTTCCATGCTTCATCTTGGCAGAACTCGCCCCAAGCATCTTCCTGTCTGCAGTTCCTGGAAAGGGATGCAGCTGGCATATCTTCCCAAGGTCCAGAACCTCCGTGGCCTCAGCACAAGCCCTTAGATCCCTCCCTTCAACTCTTCCTTTGATGCTGCCTTGTCTTTCCAACTGACCCAGAATGTGCCAAGGCAAGATTCCCCTTTCACCTCCCTCCCAACCCAATCCTTTCTATCTACAACCCAAGGCTTCAGCTGCCAGGATTCTTAAGGAAATGCTCCCACACAGTATAGCAGCATACCGGGAATGGGCTATAGTATACCTATACTGATCACTGCTCTGCTCCACCCCAGCTTGGGCGCTGGTGCTCCCCACCCCATCACAGGGTGCTTCTGGCATGTACAACCTCATCTAATTCAGCCTCAGCATGTCATGGATACACTATCCTCTCTCTGTGCAATGTCATCAAAAGAGCTGGGGAATGGTACTCTGCTAAGTACCTGTTCTACCTGCTGAGAGGAAAAAGCTGATAGAGAAAGAGGATGTGATCTGGAGAGAAAGGAGATATAATTGATAGACAATGGATATAAAGTTTTTTATAAATTACAAAGTACTATGGATGCTCTTGTTAAAACTTATATGTATAATGACCTTTTTGTGATCTGTATCTTGCTTCCTTCTAATTAATAGCATTTTGGATTGCTTTCCATAGTAGCACTTATAGACTTACTATGTTCTTTTTAGTGACTACATGTGGCTCATCCTTTGTACTGTGTTTTACTTAACTGGTCCCCTATTTATGGATGTTTAGGTTGTAGCAGGGATTCTTTTGCTATTGTAAATAATCTTGCAATGAACATCCTTACACATATGGTTCTCTTTTGTTTCTTTTTCTTTCTTCCCCCACATTTTCTGAGTTACAGATACAGGATAAATTCTTAGAAATATAATCTCTAAGTTAAAGTGTATGTTTGTTTTAAGTTTGAATAGCTACTGCTAAATTTAGAGGCTTTAAAATGTGTATAGTCCACCTTATTAATCTTTTCCATAATGGTTTATGGGAAGAAGAGAGGTCTTCCCTCTACAAAAAGTGTCCTTCCTGTGCTTTTATAGTTTTATCTTTTTAATGTTTAAATCTTTGCTCCATCTGGAATTCAAGCTAATGTAAGGAATGAAATAGATATCAGGTTTTATTTTTTCCCAAATGGCTAGCCAGTTGTCCCAACACTGTTTATTGAATAATCCATCTTTTTTTTCTTGCTGAGTTGAAATGCTACTCTTATCATGTACAAAACTCCCATATGTATTGGATCTTTTTCCCCCCCCCCCAATTCTCTGCTCTGTTCCACTAAATCTTCCATCTAATCCTATGCAAGTTTTGTTTTTTTGTTTTAAAGTAGGCTCTGGACCCAGCACAGAGCCCAATGTGGGGCTTGAACTTAGGATCTTGAGATCAAGACCTGAGCTGGTAGCAAGAGTTAGAAGCTTTACTGACTGAGCACCCAGGTGATCCTAATCCTATCAAGTTTTGATTACTGTAGCTTGATTATGTATTTTAATATGTAGTTGTGTTAGTCTCATCCACTCCTCCTTTTCAGAGATTTTATGGCTATCCTGCCTTACATAATTTATAGCTAAACTTAAATATAATTTATTAAATAAAAAATGATGCAGATGTTTTGACTGGTATAACACAGAATGTTGAGATCCACATAGGAGGAATTAACTTCATTCATTAATCTCCCCATTCACTAGGAAGGCATTCCTTTCTATTAAAATATTTGATGTTGGCTTTTTTCAGAAGTGAGTAGAAATTTTTCCTCATATAGGTCTTTTACAGTTATTTCAAAATTTATTCCTTTTTAGGGGGATGGGAATAGAAGGATCATTTTGGTTGTGATATTAAATGGGATATTTTCATTTTCATATATTTTTTAATTGGTTATTATTTGAATACAAGAAAACTACTTTTCATATTAACTTTGCAGCCATTTATCTTAATAAACTCTCTTACTGTTTGTAATAGTTTTCAGTTGATTCTGTTGGATTTTCCACGTATACAGTCATAGAACCTAAGACCATGATACTGTATTTAGTACAATGGGAAGTCTTCTAAGTACTTTGACATTTAGCATAATTCTGGCTTTTGAAGTATGTGTTTATTATGCACATATATATCAGCATATGTGTGTGTGTACATGTTTATCTGTATACACATGCAAACATATCTGGACATTAATCAAGTTAAAATTTCTATTTGTTTATATTTTCCTTGGAATTCTGATTATAATTCATATTGAATTTTACTAAATGCTTTCTTTATATTTATTAAGATGATCACTTTGTTTTCCTCATTTGACATACTAATATAATAAGTTTTATGAAAGGATTCCCTAATATTTAACTCTTCTTACATTCTTGAATGAATTCTCCTTTTTCATGGGTTTTTCACTTAAAGAACTACTATATTTTATATGCTAATATTTTGTTTCAGAATGTGTATCACCATCTATAGAATGATTAGTCTGTATTTCCTTTTTATGCTAACTTTGGGAGTTTTTGATAAGTATTTTTCTAGTTTCTTTATTAAAAGAGTTTGGAAGCATAGCATTCTTAAAAGCACGTATCAGGAGTGAAGAAAGTGGTACATGTGCAGGTTTAGGGAGAAATGTGTTTAGAGAACAGGAGCCACATAACAGCCTGGTGTGTGTGTGTGAGAGAGTGAGGAGAGAGAGAGAGAGAGAGAAGGGAGGAGAGAGAGAATGTGAGTGTATGTGTGAGAGAGTTTGAGAGCATGTATGTGAGTGAGAGTATGTGACAGTGTGTGAGAAAGTGAGAAGGTGTGGGAAACTGTGTATGTGAGTGTGTGAGAGTATGTAAAAGTGAGGGTGTGTGTGAGAAAATGTGAGCACGTATGGGATTGTATGTGAGCGTGTATGAGAAAGTATGTGTGTGAGAGAGTATGTGAGCTTGTGTATATGAGTTTGTGAGAGAGTGAGGGTGTGTGTGTGAGAGAGAGCATATATGTGTGTGAGAGAGTGTGAGTGTGTGTGTGTATAACCCAGGAGGGACAGGATTGCCATAGATGGGCCACTATCAGGGGAGAAAGGCTGTTGTGTTTCTTGTTAAGGATTTAGGGCATATTCCAGCTGAGCTGAGATCTCCAAACTCCCCTTTAATTCACCCTCTGTCAATTAAAAAATTTGAGCCTGCACCTTTAAATATTTGTTCGTTTACTTATGTCTGTAGTTCTTTTTATTTTTTTATTTTTTTTACAAATAGTTTATTGTCAAATTAGTTTCCACATAACACTCAGTGCTCATCCCCACAAGTGCCCTCCTCCATGCCCATCCCCCCACCCCCCCACATCCATCAGTCCTCAGTTTTTGTCAGCATTCAAGAGTCTCTCATGGTTTGCCTCTCTCCCTTTCCCCCACCATTTCCGCCCTTCTTCTCCCCCTTGTTCCTCCGTCAAGTTCCTCCTAATCCTCCTATACATGCAAACATATCATATTTGTCCTTCTCTGCCTGACTTATTTCGCTCAGCATAACACCCTCAAGGTCCATCCATGTTGCTACACATGGCCAAATTTCATTATTTCTCATTGCCATGTAGTATTCCATGGTATAGATAAACCACATCTTCTTGATCCATTCCTCTGTTGATGGACACTTAGGCTCTTTCCATGTTTTAGCTATTGTGGAGAGTGCTGCTATGAACATTGGGGTACATGTGCTCCTATGCCTCAGCATTTCTGTATCCCTTGGGTAAATTCCTAGCAGTGCTATTGCTGGGTCCTAGGGGAGTTCTATTGTTAGTTTCCTGAGGAACCTCCACACTGTTTTCCAGAGGGGCTGTACCAGTTTACATTCCCACCAACAGTGTAGGAGGGTGCCCGTTTCTCCACATCCTCGCCAGCATCTAGAGTTCTCTGATTTGCTCATTTTAGCCACTCTGACTGGCGTGAGGTGGTATCTCAGTGTGGTTTTGATTTGTATTTCCCTGATGAGGAGGGATGCTGAGCATCGTTTCATGTGTCTGTTGGCCATCTGGATGTCCTCTTTGGAGAAGTGTCTGTTCATATCTTCTGCCCATTTCTTCACTGGGTTGTTTGTTTTTCGGGCGTGTAGTTTGGTGAGTTCCTTATAGATTCTGGATATTAACCCTTTATCTGATTTGCAACTATCTTTTCCCATTCCGTTGGTTGCCTATTAATTTTCTGGGTTGTTTCCTTGGCTGTGCAGAAGCTTTTAATCTTGATGAGGTCCCAATCATTTATTTTTGCTCTTGATTCCCTTGCTTTTGGGGATGTGTCAAGTAGTTCTGTATTAAGAAACCTCAAAATAAGCCTTTTGATTTTTATCTAGTCCAGTGAAATTTCATATAGCTTGACATCATGTCTCCCAAAACTTTAAACATCACTGAAGAAATTATAGATACATTTTTGGCTAATATGGTAGTTTTACCATTAGATATTAGCTAAAGTTATAATATACTCCTAGAATCAGGTTCATTTTAAATTACAATGAGTATAAAATTATTGTTATAGTCTTTTTCAACTTTATTTTTAGTGCCAACTTCTTGTCAGATCTGACTAGTTTGCCACTGTTTTGACCTGGTATGATAGCTGCTGTTGAACTTGGGTATACAGTGTCCATTGACTCTGTCATTTCTCATTGCTCACATGTGCTTACATTGTTAGTAATGATGATCCAGTCCATACTTCTATTTAGTTGGGTGCATTTGATCACATAACACAGCTGATGTGTCTGATAAGTGAGGGCCCCATGGGGCATTCACTCACTTCCATCAGGGAACCAGGAGAACGCTTTATGACAAATAACCCAGTGATAAGTGGACCAGTGAGGGTGCCAGTATCAACCCATAAATTGGAAGGGTAAATTTATTTCTTACATTTGTTAGATTAAAGTTAAATATAGATATCAGTAATTCATTTTGAGCCATTATATATGGAGATAATCTAGTGGGAGATTCTAGTATTTTCTTCCAATACCTGTGAAGAGGGCATGGGGATGAGGAATAGCTGGACCTCTCTCCAAACTTGTGAGAAGTCTATCACTTGCACCTGGGCAGGACAGCCCTTCACACATGCCCTAAAGTAACTAGTCCCTCATGGACCCCTCAGGTCCTATCACAGGAGTCTGAGGCCAACTGACCTGGATCATACCTGATCAGCATGCTCAGCAGACAGAGCATACCTGGGGAAATGGCCACAGTCCTGCAGCAGCCCCATCTTTGTAGGGCCAGGGAGGACTGCCCCAGAGAGGTCACCAGATCACTGCTCCAGTGAGTAGCGAGTTCCTCCTGCTGAGTTCTGCTTGTCTGCATCCAGGCTCCCTCTCCTCGTGACAATTCCATTTTGTTGACACCATACATGAAGGTGACATTACAAGGAAAATTGAGGTCTTCTGACAACTGCTTTTCCAGAGATTTTTTGTGTTTTGTTGTTGTTGTTTTGTTTTAGCATTTCTTAACTGTACAGTGACCAGAGGGCCTGAAATGGGATAATTCTACTTTGCAAAAGGGGAGATTGTCCCTAATGGCTACAAGACCAGACTTTAGAGCAAGCTTCCTGAGTTTGCCTTCAGGCTCTGATACTTACAATATATGCAGCTTTGAGCAAGTTACTTGGCATCTCCAAGCTTCAGTTTTTTTCATCTGTAGAATGGAAACAATAGTGTTGTTAGGATTCAAAAAAATAGTCCTTCTAAAGCTCTTAGTATAATAAGTGCCCTGTTAACATTAGCTAGTTTTAAGCCAGCATGAGGGTGATCTAAAGACAGCACTCTTTGGACTGGTCACGGGTCACCAGGAAGGCGTATTGGCCTCTGGTCAAGGCCATAGGGTCCTCATCCCAGGATGTCTAGGATGACAAGGTCACGTTAGTTCTGTGGGCCTGTTTCTTCCAAACACCCAATGCTGCTTAGTAGCTAAGATGCTATTTGCATTTCTGACCTAATGAAATAGTTATGGTTGTACAGTAACTCTTCATATAAAGCTGCTTTTTTTGTTTACTAACAACTGATATTGTATTTTCCAAATAAACAAAAAAGAAAAAAATTAGGGATGGCTTAGTTTCTTTGTAAGACTGCAAGAAATACTATTATCTTCAGCTTGAAGTAATTCTTTGTATTTATTTTTGCAGTAAATAAGAGAAAATATTTTCTTTGTCCTCAGGATAGATAAGAGGCATCAGGTGTCAGAAGTTAAAGAAAGATGTGTGGGAAGAAAATTTGAAATTGAAAATATTCTACTCAGGAATTGATATTTTTCAAATATGAATGGCGCGGGCTGCTATTATTCAATTTCCACATTAGCACTAATCATAGAACACCAGGATTCTATGGAGGCACAGTCTGAATATACTCTGTAAAAATCTTTGTAAGTTATTTATGGTCACTACATATTTTTTACTATGTATTTTTTTATTATGATAAAATACATGTAACATAAAACTTCCATTTTAGCAATTTAAAAGGGTATAATATAGTGGCATTAGGTACATTCATAACATTGTGCAACCATCACCACTGTCTAGTTCCAGAACTTTCCATCGCTCCCAGAGGTAGCTCCATACTCACTGGACAGCACTACTCCCCATTCTGCCTTCCCCCAGCCCATGGTAACTACTGATCTGCTTTCATTCTCTATGGATTTGCTTATTCTGAACTTTTCATAGAAATGGAGTTGTACAATTACTATGTATTTTCAAAACATTAATACCTCAAGCTGCCTTTTGATTAAAGGTGAGGAATTATGTACTCTTCCTCTAAGACCCCACCTAAAGGAATGTAATACATTAACTCACAGGGACAAAGAGATTGGTGAAGAAGATGTTAGTGACAAGAGATTTCAGTACTTTTTTAAATGCTGGAAAGTGAATAGAGAAGACACAGTCTGAAGTATGCATCAAGCAGAGAGCAATTTTGTCCTTAGAAATCCAGAGTGGGACTGGGATGCCATGGTAGGGAGCCAAAGATAAGAAATTAACCCCCCCAATGAGTAAATACCAGTGAACCCCAGTCACCCATCACCCATCACCTTACTTGCAGAATGTCAGTAATTAGGTGTCTACCTCACTGAAGATCAGAGATTTCTCTCTAGATGGCCCTGTGTAGTGACACTTAGGGGTGTCTCAGGAACCTTGCCTGTAGCAGAGACCGTGACCCAATGATCCTCTCTTCTAGTTATTCTTTTATCACCACATAAGTATGAACAGATGATGAAGAGTCACCAGAAATTTGAAGAAGGCTTCCAGCAGGAAAAAAATAAACTAATGTATCTAAAAAGAAGTCTAAATCTGAGCAAGCTGGATTAGATTATTCAGGGAATTTAAAACTAGAACTAAAACTAAAACAATAACAAAAAATACAACCAAACAAAAACAATTTGGTATCCAAACTGATATTCTAATCAGTTTTCTCAAAAATGTAGGGGAAGATGTCTCTGACGAAAAGGAACTTTAAGAGAATAAGAATGAGGTCTTGGAAATTAAAAATATTGCCAAATGTGTAAAGGCCATAGATGTTAGAAGATAAAATGGAGAAAATGTCCTGAAAAGGAGAGGAGAATTAGATGAAAATAAGAACTATAGAGGATGTAATCCAGGAGCCCAACCTTTGATCCATAGTTGTTCTGAAAGGGAACCCAGAGAGAACAGAGACAAGAAGGTTATTTATTTTAAATGCAAGAAAATACTCCAGAGGTGAAGGATGAAAGTAACAGACTTTTCATTAAAATCCCACCAAGTACCTAAAATAATGAGTTAAAAAACAGCTTACATTAAGGCACATTATCATGAAATTTCAGAGCCCTAGGGATAAAAGACAACCCTAAAAATTTCTGGAGCAGAAAGAAAAAGAAACTACCAAAAAATGAGAATCAGAATGGCATCAAACTTCTCAACAGTGGATACTGTACACTAAATGACAGTGGTGCGGTGTCTTCAAAATGGTGAGGGGAAATAATTTTCAATCTAAAATTATAATTTGGCCAAATGATGAGTCAAAATGAGGAGAAAATGAAGACATTTCATAGGATCATAGGATGTGCTTGAGTAGAACCAGGCATGGAACCATATAAGAAAGTAACCAGATGACAGAACCAGGAGAGTCAACCCTGCAGAGCCATGGAGGAGCATTCCAGGAGAGCACTGGGCTGCAGGACCACACAGTAACTGGTGCCATTGGAGGGAAGACCCCTAGTAGGGAGTCTTCAGGAAAAAGGGGACCCCATACAATCTCCAACATGATGAAGCATTTGGAAATTATGTGGGTATGTTGACACCAGAAAAACAGCAGGAAATTAGGAAGGCAATTAGAGAAACCAGACAAAACAAAAAAACTGTAAAGGGAGAAAATGTCATCATGCTGCATTCCTTTGCTTTGCAGAGGGCATATTTACTGTGTCGTAATGCTGTAAACTACCGATTATGGATTTAACAAAAATAGTGAAATAACTATATTAGGAGGATGTGGACAGGTGAGGAGGGGACAGCCTGAGAGAGTTAAATAGCTATTAATCTTAACACCATAATCGATAGATAATGTCAACAGTGGATAAATCAGGAAATAGTAGTAGAAGCACATTATCTGGAACTATAGAAACAACCAATGGAATAAACAGCTTTATAAAGTTAAAAATGCTGGCATCTGGGGACCAGGAATGGGGATGGGAAGGGCTAGGATAAAGGACCATTGTTTTCCCTATTTCTAAAATGCAATTTTAAAAACCATGCGTGTATTACATTGATAAAAATAAAGCAAATAATAAAAATCAACTCAAGCTGAGGTATGAGAAAAATATGTAAATGGCATTCAGAAGCCAATTTATTTGTGATTAAGACAGCTATGCTATCCAACTGCAGACAATTTTTTAAAATTTCGAGTCCTATGACAAATGAAAAATGGCTTCCTTAGAAAAGAAGATGAACCCGCAGCCAGCAGAAATGAGCTTCTATCCATTTCCAGAAGAAAATTCATTGCTCATTATGAGAATACATATAGGGTGTCTCTATCAACCTACAACCTGAGTTGTTAAAGTTAAAATTTAACAGTTTTAAAACTTTACAAAGACCATGAAAAGCCTTTATAACGCTGTAAATTCCAACCTGGGTGGAGGCATGAAGTCCACACAAATTCTGACTTCTTTCAACTTCAAGTAACTCAGCATGTAAATCCTTAGGAATCAAGATGAATCCTAAAAGTGAAATATTTGCACCTTTGTAGAAAAAGCAGTTGAGTAGCATGTAGGTCAGTAAGAACAGGGTTCTAAATTCCACACAGCATGTACGTACACCCAATATGGCCCCAAAAGGGTTTGGAGCTGTTGGAGAAGTTGCAAGTACTTGGCAAGTTGGGCAGGGTTACATACCCCTCTCTGCTAGAGTGAGCCCTTCTTATCTCTAAAACACTACAGACATCAGAGTGTATCGGTCAGTGCAGGCTGCCATAATAAAATAATACATACTGTGTTGCTTAAAGAACATAAATTTATTTTCTTACAGTTCTGGAAGTTAGAAATCCAAGATCAAGGTGCTAGTAGGTTTGCTTTCTCCTGAGGCCTGTCTCCATGGCTTGCAGATAGCCATCTTCCCGTGTCTTCACATGACTTTTTCTCTGTGCATGGACACCCCTGGTGTCTCCTCCTCTTCTTATAAAGACACACACCCTTATGCCTCATTTAACCTAAATTACCTCTTTAAAAGCCCTGTGTCCCAAAACAGTCACACTGAGAGTTAAGGCTTCAGGATACGAATTTGAGGTTGGGGGGCGGGGCACAATTCAATTTTTAAAACAGCCTATAACATGGTGTCCATGAGCAACCTCAGGCTGCCACAGAGAAGAGCCCCCCAGAGAGGGATTCTCTGTGACAGTGCCATGGTGTGGACATATGAGACAGCCAAAAGAGCACACCCAGTGTACCAGATTCAGTCATTTGAATGAGTCAACATATTAAGGCACAGGAAACTGACTTGAGCACACTTTTCTGCTTCTGTTTTCCAAACAGAAGAGTCTCCTAGTCCGAAGGACCCTCCAAGTTGAGTCACAATTCTGAACTTGGAGGAGGAATCTCCCATTCTCTGGCAAAGGTTTCTGCAGTGCAGAGGCAAATGGATCCTGAATAGGGACATCTGGGCACATACTTGGTGACCAGAGGTTGTGCAAGAAAGGAAATATATTCATATGTTACTATACGGCTTTGACTCTGACAGTGTTTAAACCATTATAATAATGCCCACACAGAATATTAATCTAACCAAACTAAGATTAATTCTAAGGGGAAGTTCAAGGATGAGGAGGGAGCAAGTATACAGTTGGCCAGAAAGGAAAGGGACCTGAATCCCATCTCTCATAGAAAGGTAAGTAAATCCTCATCTTTGTGAGAAGGAAGTCAACCAATAATGCCTAAAACAGAAAATTTCATAAATTAACAATTGAGAGATGTTATTTAGAAACATGAGGGTAAATCCTAAGATAATCAGCTAAAATAAGAGAAAATGGAAAGAGGAAAGGAAGATGGAGAAGGGACCTGAAATTTTTTTAAAGAATAAATATCTTCTAGAACTAGTTAACACTTTAAATTTGAGGAATGCAAACTTTGATTAAAATAAACAAATAACATTGTAAAATGAAAATCATACTGGCCCAATTTCATTTGTCCTATAATGACTATAGAAAAGGCAGCAGCTAGAGATAGTAATAGTGATGGTAATAACAACAAGGCAGATTCCATTACTTAATACTTTGTTGAGAAAATGTGTTCTTTCAATAAACATTTATGGAGTACCTACTAGGTGCCAAGTCATGATGATCATGACAGTCAAGTTTCCTGCTCTCATAGATTTTATATTCTAGTGGAATAGATAGAAAAACACATAAGCAATCAAATAAATAGGATTATTTCCTAAGATGTTGATTGCTTTGAGGAAAATAAAAGACAGTGCTTTAGGGATTAACTGAGAGAAGGAAATGATTATTTAGACAGTGTGTTCAAGGAAAGCCTCCTTAAAGAAGTGAGGTTTGAGCTCAGGCTTGAACAATGAAGAGGCACCTATGAGAAAGGCAGAGGTAGTAAAATGTGCAAAGGCCCTGAGGTAGAACTAAATTTGGTGTGTTTGAGGACTAGCCAGGAGCCCAGGCCAGTGTGACTGAATTGTTGTGAGGAACACAGAGCATAATGAAGTATATGAGGTAAATTTTATTCTGAGCTTGATGAAAAGTCATTGGAGAGTTTTCAGCAGCCTAGTTGACAAGATCTAATTTATATTTTTAAACAAACCAGTCTGGTTGCAGGTGAGGGCTAGATTGGGGGATGAAAAAGGGAGGCAAGTTTAGTTTGGACACTTGAAGAATTTGGGACAGGGTGAAGCTGTGGAGATAGAGAGCAGTGGACAGATTTGGGCTGGGAATCTTAATTTCAGTGCATCTCTAAAGGGTAACTAAGAGGTTGATGGGGGAACCTCAGAAGGAGAGGGGAGAAGAAAGACATTTTACTTCTGCAGCCGATCTCCCCCAAATTCCCAGGTTCCCTTTGACATATGTGAACAGGAAGCTCTGGTCAAGGGTGGCTGAGGAATCTAAGTGATTATGCAGGGAATAAAGACTTGCCAAATTGCTTTAAATTCAGCCCATCTCCATCCTGGCTTTCACCACACTTGACGTGAACGTGTAACTGAGCTTGTAAATAACGGTGCTTGGAGGCAGAGCTGGGAATTACGCCCCTCTAGACAGCTATTCAGAGGCTGAGAGAATAGGGCCCACTTGCTGTAATGCTATGCATTAAAAAGCACTTACGCTGCTAAAACCAGCATTAGAATTGCACATAAACATTGCTGTCATGCTCTCAATGGGACTCTGGAGTCCAAGTGGGACTCTCAGAGTCTGCAGAGGGGAGAAAAGCCATCTTAGGCAGTGCAATGATCTCTCCCTCACGGCCCACCGAGCAACACCACTCGCTCTTGTGGAGAATCCTCTCTATAAATGGGGAGAAAAATGAGCTTATTTCAAAGCCAGATTAAACTGGGTCCACACTGCATGGAGATGATAGGTCTCTGAGAAAAGAGAAATAAAATGAAGCCAAGAAAGTACATTCATTCAGAGGTGGCAGGCAGGGATGAACCGGGGGTTCATGGGAGTTAACATGCAGCTCCCTGCACAGTGCCCAACATGCAGCAAGCTGTGGATGGATGGATGGATGGATGGATGGATGGATGGATAGATAGATGTGAGATCCATACAATTCCAAAGGTCTAGCTTCAATAGTCCTTTATTCATTCAGCTTCTGTTTAAGAATAAAATGAATTTGCTGCACTGAGTCTGCACAAAAGGCTTTGGGGAACACATGTGAGCAGTTGGCACCCACCCATAAATTTGTGTTGCATACGGAGTACATTCATCCCACTCCAGTAATTCATCCCCTAATGTGGTCTGAAGTCTAGAATTATCCATGACTACCAAATGGCAGGAAATGAGTCAAGTTCAAGTGGTCAGTCTGGAGTATCTGTATTGGACCATACAGTTCACCCTAAGGAAACAATTGCTGGTATTGTCTGCCTGTTCAGATAATGGTCAACTCTCAGATTTACTTGGTTCCTAAAGAAGTGACAAGGGATATTTCTGAAACCTCAAGTACCAGTAAAGACAAGACTTGGACTAGGACAGCTGTCCTGGGGTGAGGCTTGAGCTTTACATACTGTGCCTCCTTTCTCATCCACAAGGAACCAAATGACTACCAGTCTTGAAAGGTTGCCACTTGGATAAGTAAATCAAATGTAAGAGCACTCTACTTCAGGTCCAAAATATGTAAAACTCATGCAAGAGAAAAAAAGTTGTCAAAAACAAACAACATCTCTTTCATACCCTGACATGGCTGTCACTAAAAAGCCCTTCACTGGACTTTATTTGCCTTTAGTGCCAGTATGATTCTTATTTAACATATAGTTATCAGTAACTTATATATGACTCTACCATAAATTAAAAGTCATATACATTAAGAAAGTGTGGACCTTTGGGGTGCCTGGGTGGCTCAGTTGGTTAAGCACCTGTCTTCGGCTCAGGTCATGATCTCATGGTTTGCGGGTTTGAGCCCCGCGTTGGGCTCTGTGCTGACAGCCAGCTCAGAGCCTGGAGCCTGCTTCAGATTCTGTATCTCCCTCTCTCTCTGACCCTCCCCTGCTCATGCTGTATCTCTCTCTATCAGAAATAAATTTTTAAAAAAACATTAAAATTTTTTTTAAAAAGTGTGGACCTTTAAAAAAAGGCCTGGTATTAGCTAGAAAAGACCAAAAATCAGACACAAACTTATCCAACCTCATGTTATATTTGTATATCTAAAAGAGATACAAAAGAGAAAGGAAGAAAAGAAAGAACACAGGAAATTATATCACCCCTTGGCAATAGCCAGCAAGACAGAGTTATGTTTCTGGTCTTCCCTTCCTGAAGACAAAAAAACATGTCAGAGTTTTCAGAAATTTTGCCATAAAAATGTCTGAAATAAAAAATTTCTAGGCATTTCTGTGGAACATTTCTGGAAATATTTTCTATCTTGATGTAGATTGTGATCACATGGGCATATAATGATATAAAAGTTATTGATTCATTAATTAGGATTTATGTACTTACTATATGTACATTATACCTTAGTTTAAAAAAATTCAAGACAAAAAGGAATTAAATTCTAGAAAAATTCATTTACATGAAACATCTTCTTTCCAACTGTTAGCAGAAAAATGAAAGATCATTTTACTTCTCTTACATGTTAATGGTAAAATAACCACCACTGACGGAGCATTTACCAAGTACCATACCCTATGCTAATCTCTGCATAATCTTCACTGATTTCAAGTCCTCTGTAAGAACTGAAAGTCATAGGGGTACCTGGGTGGCTCAGTTGGTTATGTGTCTGACTCTTGATCTCAGGGTCGTGAGTTCAAGCCCTGTGTTGCATGGAGCCCACTTAAAAAACAAACAAACAACAACAAAACACAAAAACTGAATGTCATAGAAGCTAAAGTGTAAGATGTATAACAACAGAAAACAATATCTGTGATTCTGGCCCATCTGTCTTCTGAGTCACTGTATCCCCAATACATTGGCTGATGTCGGAATATGATAGGTACTCAAAAAATATTTGTGAAATGAAATAGTTTGTACAGTGTCATGAAACTAATATCAGAAGATTCAAGTTTGGACTTTGAGTCTACCTCCAAAGCTCAGGTTCTTAACCATTCCATGATATCAGTCTCTGACAAAACAATTGAGTCTATATACTAGTCTAAAAAATTGTATACCAACTTTAGGAATATCTAAAGGTGTACCACACCTACAAAAAAGTGCGTAAAATGTAACTATAACTTTAAAGAATGACAATAAAATGAATACCCATGTACCCATCACAGTTGATAAACACAACATCATCAGTACCTTAGGAGCCCTTCAGTTGATTTTCCTGATGGCATCTCCCTCCCCACATCACTACAGGTGACCTGAATTTTGTGGGTATCCATAGACTTCTTTAATCCCTCAACCCCCTTATATGTCATGTGTTTTTTTAAATTTTAAAGCAGAGTAATTTTGGTAATTTTAGTAATTCTCTTCCCAATACCATAATCTCTTTAATCTCTTTCTCTTTTCATTCAGTAGGATGCTTATAAATATTTAACAAGCAGTTGGAGTTGGTGGCTGATGTGTAGCATTTGCTGATTTCATTGGTATAAGTTTTTCCACGGTGGCTGGATGATTTTAAGCCATCACCATGATACCACTGAATATGAGGTTGGGGAGAGATGCAAACAGTTGGCTTCTGAGAGCCAGTAGAAGCCAACTACTGTATCCCTGAACCTAATATACAAAACCTCATCCCTGGAGAAGCCCAACTAAACATTTTCTCTCTAGTTATTCCTGTATAATCTTTTTTTTTTTTTTTTTACAAATAGTTTATTGTCAAATTAGTTTCCACATAACACTCAGTGCTCATCCCCACAAGTGCCCTCCTCCATGCCCATCCCCCCTCCCCCCCACATCCATCAGTCCTCAGTTTTTGTCAGCATTCAAGAGTCTCTCATGGTTTGCCTCTCTCCCTTTCCCCCACCATTTCCGCCCTTCTTCTCCCCCTTGTTCCTCCGTCAAGTTCCTCCTAATCCTCCTATACGTGCACACATATGATATTTGTCCTTCTCTGCCTGACTTATTTCGCTCAGCATAACACCCTCAAGGTCCATCCATGTTGCTACACATGGCCAGATTTCATTGTTTCTCATTGCCATGTAGTATTCCATGGTATAGATAAACCACATCTTCTTGATCCATTCATCTGTTGATGGACACTTATATTCCTGTATAATCTTATGCCCTATTATATAAGAGGAACCAATTGGGCCAAACTGAACCAGAAATGAGAGAGCAAAGGAGCCCTTGTATAATCCATGCAGGCCAGCATCTTGAGGGCAGAGAACTGGGTTTTATTTTGTTTTCCTGTTCTTCCTATTTTTTCCTATTTGCTGTACTAAATGAACACAAACATCATGCTTAACCAACAAAAATACATCTTCTTGCAGTGAACTTCATAGGGCCAAATGAAGGTATCAGCTGCTTTGTACTCTCTCCAGGGGCACCAGGGGACAATCAGTTCTCTTGTTATTTCCAGAATCTAGAGTGACATTCCATGCATTTTCTTGTGTATTTTTTAATTTCGGCTCATGGTCTCTTCCTTCATCTTCAAAGCCAGTGATGCACATCTTCCCTCTCTGCTTCTTTCCCATGGCCTTATTCTCTTCTGTGTCAAATCTCCTTCTTGCTCTTCTTATATTATAAGAATACTCTGATCACATTTAGGTCCCAGTGGGATAATCCAGGATAATCCCCCCCATCTCAAAATCCTTAACTTCATCACATCTTCAAAGTTCCTTTTGCCATGTAAGGTAACATTCACAGGTTCCATAAATTATGACCTTAATATCTTTGGGAGCCATTATTCAGCCTCCCACAGAGCAGAGGAGGGTAGATAGTACATCTGGAAGAGCAAATGGAAGATATCTACTACTATCCACCCTTTTCCCCACGGCATCCATTCTTATTTTTCCTTCAGGTGAAGAGTCCATGCCTCTGACACAACAAACAAAGTCTCTTATATTATCATATTATTGTGGAGTAACATCAATTTGTCATACTCGGCGTGGTAACCTAAAATATTAGTCACTACCAATAATCTCCATATATAGTGGTTTTGAGGGAGCTGGCGGAAGAGAAATAATTAATTCCTGTAGAGCAGTTTCTATAGTTCTTATTTTCTACATATGGTCCTGAGGTCTACATCAATAATCAAAGATACCAGGGAGTTTTCTGAGGTCCACTCAGCAGGGATCCAGTTAGCATAATGTCATTAATGTAATAAAGAATGTAATGTAGGGATGATGTTCTGTGGGCTGTCGACATGATAGAAATCCCTCTACTGCACAGTTGCTGTACCAGGATGGTATGGGGGACTATTCTCCCTGGATCTCATCTTGGCATGAGGCATGAGTACTCTCTAATCTTACCTACCCAAACTAAAGGTGGGGGGGACATCTGTCAGACTCAGCTCAAGGTGAGGGGTGGCTGTGGATAAAGCATCTCTGGGGGTCTTTTATTTCAACTGTGGGGGTAGGATTAACTAGTTCTGCAAGTACACATCTGAGTCTTATACCCAGACAAGTCCATTTTGAACTTAAGAGTCATAATTTGCTGCTGTTGTCTATCTGGTTTTATAGTGACCTCTTGTCTAACTGGGTTGGCTGGAATCAGGGAAAGTCCCTCAGGGTATGAAGGGAAAGTCATTGAGTGCAGAGCAGGTGGGAGTGGCAGGGAACACATCAATGAACTCTTTGAAATATTATCCACATGGTCTCTCTCATTTGCACATCACCCTCCAGCGGTCACTGTCTTTTCTCTTCCCCATTCTTAGCCAAACATGGTGAAATCTCTTTGTTTCCTCACCTGCCATTCACTCATCATCCCACTCCATTCTGACTTCCACACACTCTTCACCCAAAGGCTCCTCTAAGTTGATGAGGACCTCCATGTCTGGCAGTGACCTTTTCAGCCCTTATCTTGCTTCCTTGCCAGCAACAGTCTTCCACTGCTCACACACGCTGGACTGTGTCTGTTTCCCGCTCCAGATCTGTTCTTCCTTTCTACCCTGACTTCCAATGTTGACTTCTAAGGATTACATCAACAGCCCCCCATACCTTCTGGCTAACAGTTAGTGTTGACCAATGTAAGTCCAGACAAAAGATCAGAGGCAGGGAAGAGAGAAGTTTCAGGGAATTTATTCCTCTGGCTTTAAGTTTTGAGACATTCATGAGCATTATAAAAAATGTTTTGATAAAACCTAACCAATCAAGAGATGAATAAAAATAAAGAACTAAAAAAATAGAGAACTTGGGATAAATGTGATGGGTGCTGAATCTATTAAATATAAACTAAGATTAGACAAATGTGGGAACAGTGTCTAAACATCTTGATCAACAGGTAAGGATGGGTTTGGAAAGTGGAGGAGATGATGGGGGAAAAATAAGAAGGCTTATTTCCTCAACTTTTAGACCAAGGAATTTGATTACTGCTGCCTAAAATTTAAGCAGCTAGTTTATTCAAAAAGGTTATGACCTCAGCCTCTAAAAGTGCTTCTCAGGCACTACATAATAATTACAGGGTCCATCCATCAGGAAGAACTAACAATCATAAATGTCTACGCACCAAATATGGGAGCACCTAAATATCTAAAACAATTAATCACAAACAGAAACAAGCTTATAGATAAGAATGTGCTAATAGCAGGGGACTTTAATACTCCGCTTACAGCAATGGATAGGTCAACCAGACAGAAAATCACTAAAGAAATAATGGACTTGAAAGACACATTGGACCAGATGGATCTGACGGATATATTTAGAACTTTACATCCTGAGGCCAGGGAATTTACTTTCTTCTCAAGTGCGCATGGCACATTCTCCAAGATAGATCACATACTGGGACATAAAGCAGCCCTCAATAAATATAAAAGAATAGAGATCATACCATGCACACTGTCAGATCACAATGCTTTGAAACTTGAAATCAATTACAGGAAGAAGTCTGGAAAACCGCCAAAAACATGGAGGTTAAAGAACACCCTTCTAAAGAATGAATGGGCCAATCAGGCAATTAGAGAGGAAATTAAAAAATATATGGAAACAAATGAAAATGAAAACACAACAATTCAAAATCTATGGGATGCGGCCAAGGCAGTCCTAAGAGGAAAGTACATTGCTCTCCAGGCCTATTTCAAGAGATTAGAAAAAGCACAAGTCCAAAATCTAACAGCTCACCTAAAGGAGCTAGAGGCAGAGCAACAAGAACGCCCTAAACCCAGTAGAAGAAGAGAAATAGTAAAAATTAGAGCAGAAATAAACAACATAGAGACCAAAGAAACAATTGAACAGATCAATGAAACCAAGAGTTGGTTTTTTGAAAAAGTAAACAAAATTGACAAACCTCTAGCCAGGCTTATCAAAAAGAAAAGAGAGAGCACCCAAATAGACAAAATTATGAATGAAAATGGACTTATTACAACCAACCCCTCAGAAATACAAGCAATTATCAGGGAATACTATGAAAAATTATATGCCAACAAATTGGACAACTTAGAAGAAATGGACAAATTCCTAAACACACACTCACTACCAAAATTCACACGGGAAGAAATAGAAAACCTGAACAGACCCATAACGAGTGAAGAAATCGAATCAGTGATCAAAAATCTCCCAACAAATAAGAGCCCTGGACCTGATGGTTTCCCTGGGGAATTCTACCAGACATTTAAAACAGAATTAATCCCAATTCTTCTCAAGCTATTCCAAAAAATAGAAGTCGAAGGAAAACTCCCGGACTCATTTTATGAAGCCAGCATCACTCTGATTCCCAAGCCAGACAGAGATCCAACAAAAAAAGAGAACTATAGGCCAATATCCTTGATGAATACGGATGCAAAAATTCTCAACAAGATCCTTGCAAATCGAATCCAGCAGCATATCAAAAGAATCATCCACCAAGATCAAGTGGGATTCATTCCTGGGTTACAGGGCTGGTTCAACATTCGCAAATCAATCAATGTGATCCATCATATCAATAAAAGAAAAGATAAAAACCATATGATCCTGTCAATAGATGCAGAAAAAGCATTTGACAAAATACAGCATCCCTTCTTAATAAAGACTCTCGAGAAAGTTGGGATAGAAGGAACCTACTTAAACATCATCAAAGCCATCTATGAGAAGCCTTCAGCTAACATCATCCTCAACGGGGAAAAACTGAGAGCTTTCCCCCTGAGATCAGGAACACGACAGGGATGTCCACTCTCACCACTGTTGTTTAACATAGTGCTGGAAGTCCTAGCATCAGCCATCAGACAACAAAAGGAAATCAAAGGCATCAGAATTGGCAAAGAGGAAGTCAAACTTTCACTCTTCGCAGATGACATGATACTCTACATAGAAAACCCGACAGACTCCACCAGAAGCCTACTAGAACTGATCCAAGAATTCAGCCAAGTTGCAGGGTACAAAATCAACGTACAGAAATCGGTTGCATTTTTATACACCAATAATGAAGCAACAGAAAGAGAAATCAAGAAACTGATCCCATTCACAATTGCACAAAAAACCATAAAATACCTCGGAATAAACCTAACCAAGGATACAAGAGATCTGTATGATGAAAACTATAGAAAACTTATGAAGGAAATTGAAGAAGACACAAAGAAATGGAAAAACATTCCATGCTCATGGATAGGAAGAATAAATATAGTTAAGATGTCATTACTACCTAAAGCACTCTACACATTCAATGCAATTCCAATCAAAATTGCACCAGCATACTTCTCAAAACTAGAACAAACTATCCAAAAATTTGTATGGAACCACAAAAGACCCCGAATAGCCAAAGTAATACTGAAAAATAAAACCAAAACGGGAGGTATCACCATCCCAGACTTCAGCCTCTACTACAAAGCTGTCATCCTCAAGACAGTATGGTATTGGCACAAAAACAGACACATAGACCAATGGAACAGAATTGAGAACTCAGAAGTGGACCCAAAAGTATACAGCCAACTGATCTTTGACAAAGCAGGAAAGAATATCCAATGGAAAAAAGACAGCCTTTTTAACAGATGGTGTTGGGAGAACTGGACAGCAACATGCAGAAGAATGAAACTAGATCATTTTCTCACACCATGCACAAAAATCAACTCAAAATGGATAAAGGACCTGAACGTGAGACAGGAAACTATCAACACCCTAGAGGAGAAAGCAGGAAACAACCTCCTTGACCTCCACCGCAGCAACTTCTTACTTGACACATCCCCAAAAGCAAGGGAATCAAGAGCAAAAATAAACTGTTGGGACCTCATCAAGATTAAAAGCTTCTGCACAGCCAAGGAAACAACCCAGAAAATTAATAGGCAACCAACGGAATGGGAAAAGATAGTTGCAAATGACATATCAGATAAAGGGTTAATATCCAGAATCTATAAGGAACTCACCAAACTACACGCCCGAAAAACAAACAACCCAGTGAAGAAATGGGCAGAAGACATGAACAGACACTTCTCCAAAGAGGACATCCAGATGGCCAACAGACACATGAAACGATGCTCAGCATCCCTCCTCATCAGGGAAATACAAATCAAAACCACACTGAGATACCACCTCACGCCAGTCAGAGTGGCTAAAATGAGCAAATCAGAGAACTCTAGATGCTGGCGAGGATGTGGAGAAACGGGCACCCTCCTACACTGTTGGTGGGAATGTAAACTGGTACAGCCCCTCTGGAAAACAGTGTGGAGGTTCCTCAGGAAACTAACAATAGAACTCCCCTATGACCCAGCAATAGCACTGCTAGGAATTTACCCAAGGGATACAGAAATGCTGAGGCATAGGAGCACATGTACCCCAATGTTCATAGCAGCACTCTCCACAATAGCTAAAACATGGAAAGAGCCTAAGTGTCCATCAACAGATGAATGGATCAAGAAGATGTGGTTTATCTATACCATGGAATACTACATGGCAATGAGAAACAATGAAATCTGGCCATGTGTAGCTACATGGATGGACCTTGAGGGTGTTATGCTGAGCGAAATAAGTCAGGCAGAGAAGGACAAATATCATATGTGTGCACGTATAGGAGGACTAGGAGGAACTTAACAGAGGACCAATCGGGAGAAGAAGGGGGGAAATGGTGGGGGAAAGGGAGAGAGGCAAACCATGAGAGACTCTTGAATGCTGACAAAAACTGAGGACTGATGGATGGGGGGGGGAGGGAGGGATGGGCATGGAGGAGGGCACTTGTGGGGATGAGCACTGGGTGTTATGTGGAAACTAATTTGACAATAAACTATTTGGAAAAAAAAAAAAAAAAAAAAAGTGCTTCTCAAACTTTGTTCTCAATCTTAGTGCTGTATTTTAGGAAATCTCATGTAGTGAAGAAGCATTCTTCCAAAGCTCAGGCATTTCTTCAGATTCATTTTGGTTCCTCGTTCTTCTTGAAATTAAATTAAATTTCAATGTAATTTCCCCTTAAAATTAGTACATAGAATTATTTTATCTTTATAGCAATATTTCTCATGCTCATTCTCTCACAGAAGTATCTGAAATGAAATTTATTTATACTAACAATAGTTATTTCACAGTGGTGGGATTTGGGGACATTTTTCTGTATTACTATAATTGTAACAGCTAACAAAATTAACAATAATACCTTAATATCATGTAATACCTAGTCCATGTGAAAAATTCCCCACTGTCCCCAAAATGGCATATTCAAACCACCATCCAATCAAGGACCGCACATTGTATTTCATTGTTATACCTGTCTCCTTTAACCTTAGAACTACCTCCTTCCCTTTTGTCTCCCTTAACAATACCTTGTTGAGACTAGGCCGGCTATCCTTTAGAGTGTACTGCCTTGTGGACTTTTATGAGCCCTTGTGGAATTGTGTCACTTGTTCCCCTAATCCCTGTGTTTCTTGTGAACTGAAAGTTAAAACTAAAGTCTTGGGTAGGTTCAGCCTAAATAGCTCAGGCAAGAGTATGTCACAGCAGATGTTGAACATCACGTTGCTTCAACACAAAAGGTCCATACTGTCTGGTTGTCCCACTACTACTGAGAACGGGATCAAACGCTGATCCCCCCCTCTGCACAGCCTTCCCCCTTATAATCTATGGGTGACATGTTAGCACCAGACAGCTGTCGCCTAATGGTCTTTCCAGTAGGGATCCATGTCTGAATCATTCCTCTTATTAGGAGTTGTGAAATAGTGATTTTCTAATTCTGTAAGTCCATCTACTATCAGCTGGGATTTTACTATAAAGAAAAAAATGTCCTCTGATTACCCTGTAATACAGTTGCCAGTTGAAAGGCAGGATAATGTCTAATTATTTTCCATTAATTATAAATTTTACAAGTAAGGGGTTGATGTAGTAGCCTCCTCTATGATGACAAATCACCTTTTTGGATTTTTCTCTTTTGAGCATCATTATAGACTTATGGATTTTTATACATTCAATTTATAATTATCATGTATTTAGTGCTTAAGTTGCCCCAACTTTGACCAGTAGGAAACCCTTCAAGCTGATGCCTATATTTTTTTGACACAACCCTATTTTTCTTTGAAAGCTAGCTTGCTTGCTTTCTGGCTCAAGAGACCTCAGTTTTAGGGAGTAACTTCCATTTATTTTGCCCCAACTATTGAGGGGAGAAATGTACTCAAACAGGTGTATCTGATACAGGCCTTTTATATACTTAGTCCAAAACTGAGTACTGTGAAAGAAACCAAAACAAAGGTGTGTTCCTTATTTGCTAGCAAGAAGCTCATATTCCCGCTGGAGAGATGCCTGGAACCAAGCACAGTTAGGGAACAGTGAAGGAGAGCATTTGTTCTGGGTTGACTGTCATTCAAACACAGGGGCCCACCCATAATCAGAAGCAAGCAGGGCAACTCTGACACTGGCCTCAGGGCCCCCACCCCCAGGGCAGGGAGACATGGGCTGTCTCTTGCCTCCATGAGACCCAGGCTAAGGTCCAGTTTTTACCTGGTTCCCAGAGTGCTCACCTCAAACTCCACCACTGAAATAGCACTCCTGGCAAGTGCTGGTGGTTATTTGAGAGCTTGGCTTTGGAGGGGAGTATACACTTTCCAGGAAGGGGTATCTGGGGTACTGTGCCACTTTACCCAAACATCACAGACAGGCAGAGGGCACATTCTCAGTGGCTGCTGATGGGCTCAGATAATGGTTTGTACCATGTCTGTCTCTTTCCCCACTACCCAGTTGGCTCCAAGCAGGTGGCACCCTGCCTTGCTCGCCTTCTGATGCTCAGAGTCTGGTGCCATGCCCTGCACAGCAATAACTATTTGACCCACAAGGGAAAACTTTAAAAAACCATTGAGTTTAGAATTTGAAGGAATAAAGCAGAGAGACAGATCCTATTATAGGCAGAAGACTATAAACCTGGCACTTCAGTAGGTAGGCTCAGGGTTAAGTAAGACAGGAGAAGATGTAACACCAAATAATTAGATAATAACCATAAAAAACTTAGCTTTGTGTCCCTAAGGTAGTAGGACTGGGTAAATGTTGTTAAAGTTAGCATAGCATCTGTCTTTGTCAGGTACTTGCTGGTATAATATTGGACAAGTTATTTTATACCCACCCCAAGACTCAGTCTCCTCACCTGTAAAATGGGGACCCAGAACAGCACCACCCTCACTGGGGTGTTGTGAGGATGGAATGAAATAGTGCATTTAATGTGCTTACCGGGGGCCTAGCACAGTCACTGTCCCACATGTGCTGGTTGCTAGTATGTTACTGGTAGGAGGCAATGCTGCATGTGGCCAACTGTGTGAGATGTTGCAGAGAATTTCAGAAAGTCAGGAATGGGAAAGAGCCCTTTGGAGTTGGAGCCAATGTCATGGGTAAGTATGAGGAGAGCAGCTTTATGACAGTGGTAGGAAATAAAGAGATACATTTGGTCATGAAAGTGAAAGAAAAATGGAAACGGCAATTAGGACAAATATCTGACAAGGTTAGTTGGAAATAAAAAAGAGATTTAGACTGGTAGGTAGAAGAGACAGCAAAAATCAGGGAGGGGGAGTGTTATTTTAAGTAGAGGGATGGCCTTTCTCTATTTGCAGAATCTAGAACAGAAGAGATATATAAAAGTGCTGGAAAGAGGGGCAATAAATGTGGGTTCAGTTGGTGTCTGACACAGCCCCATTGACCCTTCCTGCTATCTAGCTAAGAAGAGGCAGCGGGACCTACTGCTGGGCTAAGAAGAGACAGAGAAAATAGACTTTCCTACCAAAACAGCATCCTGGCTCTCCTATTAAAACCTAGCAAGGTGCTGGGGCACCTGGGTGGCTCAATCACTTCAGCTCAGGTCATGATCTCATGGCTCCTGAGTTACAGCCCTGAGTTGGGCTCTTTGTTATTAGTGTGGAGCCCACCTCGATTCCTGTCTCCCTCTTTCTCTGCCCCTCCCCAGCTTGTGCTTTCTCTCTGTCTCAAACAAAAACAAAAACAAATCAACAACAACAACAACAAAAACCCCACACCCAGCAAGGTGATCTGGGAAGACTTGAGCCCTGCCTATGCACTATTGTCCATAGGACCTGACTCTGGTTACGTAGCTTCTCTGAAATGGCTTCCCCTCCTGGACAGGGAAGGTAATACTGCCACCCTGGCAGAGGTGCCTTAAAAATTAGAGATGATGCATATAAAACACCTGTGACTGCCTAGGTGATAAGTAAATGGCAATTACAGCATTGTCAGTGCGTCTTATTTATACTCTAGCCTCCAATTTTATAAGGGATTTTCTTGAAAACAATGTACTTGCTATCAAACATGTATTTGACAAATTATTTCAAGAGGTCTTGTAAAGAACAACTTCTATGGAAGTACAATATATTCCATACTGGAAAATTGAAGGAGACAATCATAAGTTCAGGAGAGCAGCATCACCACATGACTTCGGTGCGCAGTTGTCCTGCCAAAATACAGGTCCACCAAACATAGGGTAATTCCTCAGTATGAAGTAGGGACAGGCTGGGAGGGCACCAGAATTGTTATTTTTAAGAAATTTCTTCTCCTCCTCCTCCTCCTTCCTCTTGTTCTTCTCTTCCTTCTGCTCTTTCTCCTCCTCCTTTTCTCCTTTATTATCATCATAATGGAATATTATCAGAACTGGGGTTCTATTTAATTGAAGTTTCTGATTAATTGAGGTGGATCAGATAACCCCTGTCTTTTCCACATTTGTGAAGCATCACTCTGCGACGTATGAACCCACTATATTGTCTAGTAAGTGTTATCATGGAACATGATTGGGTCTTTCTTTGACGATTCAGGATCCTACAGTGCCACAGGGTGGCCAATACAAACATTAACAGGAAGTAGAGTTCTGTAGGAAAATGAAGAAGGTTGAAGGAATTGGGCCAAATTGGATCCAGGACATAACCTCTTTATAAACTCTTTTTCACAAGTTTCTTCTAAAAGTCATTCTGATCTCTTGAAATAGGCCTGGAGTAAAAGTCATTCTGGCTTGCAACTGAAGTTTGTTGGGTTCTGGTTAATCTAATGTAACCAGGGAGTCAAGAGGGCTCCCTAGGTGTTTATTTCTCTTAGGCTCCATGATGACTTCCTGGAAATCCATTCTGTCTTCTGCCAGGCTCTGGGTTCAGGGCCACCTGAATATCTGGTGCTATTGGCTACTTGCTTCCCTAACTTACCATCTTGTCCTATCCTGCCTCATTATTGAATATGTACCATTACAATGGATCAAAATTAAAACATCAGCACAGATTTCTGTTTATATCCCTAACCGTGTGACAATTACATCTTTTCTTGTGAGATGTTTTGCCATTTTTACAAGCCTATAGTAAGAAGAGATCATTTGCATTTCAAAATAAGAATTCTGCTAGTAGAGAATCCACACCAAGAAAACAGGATCACAGATTATTTTCTAACAGTGATAGCACTGCAAGAACAGCACATCTTAGTTGAACAAGTAGCTTTTTAAGGAGTAAATTATAAGCATACAGGTTTCTTTTTACCAAGGGACACTAACTGGCATTCCAGTCTTTGGCTGAACCATATAAGAAGCAGGCCCATCAAAGAGAATTTTTTTTTAATTTTTTAGTTTATTGTCAAGTTGGTTTCCATATAACACCCAGTGCTCATCCCAACCACTGCCCTCCTCCATGCCCATCATCCCTCCTTCCCCTCCCCCCATACCCATCAGTCCTCAGTTTGTTCTCAGCATTCAAGAGTCTCTCATGGTTTGCCTCCCTCCCTCTCCCCAACTATTTTTCCTTCTTTTCCCCCATGGTCCTTTGTTAAGTTCCTCTTAATCCTCCTATACGTGCAAACATATGGTATCTGTCCTTCTCTGCCTGACTTATTTTGCTCAGCATAACACCCTCAAGTTCCATCCGTGTTGCTACACATGGCCAGATTTCATTTCAAAGAGAAAATTTATTAGCTCTCTCAAGAAAAGACTTTTATTACAATAAAATTAATTTTTTAACATATTTGCTA
The DNA here is from genome assembly GCF_003009895.1 of Hyaena hyaena. Classification (NCBI taxonomy): domain Eukaryota; kingdom Metazoa; phylum Chordata; class Mammalia; order Carnivora; family Hyaenidae; genus Hyaena; species Hyaena hyaena. The sequence goes on from NW_024081505.1 coordinate 527,720, forward strand.
AACTATGTAATTTCTATGCTGGTTCAAACATTTCTCCACATACTTTTGGTTCTTTTTTTTTTTTTAATGTTTTTTTTATTTATTTCTGAGAGAGAGAGAGACAGCATGAGCAGGGGAGGGTCAGAGAGAGAAGGAGACACAGAATCCAAAACAAGCTCCAGGCTCTGAGCTGGCAGTCAGCACAGAGCCCAACGTGGGGCTCGAACCCACGAACCACGAGATCATGACCTGAGCGGAAGTTGGACGCTTAACCGACTGAGCCACCCCGGTGCCCCCCTTTTGTTGTTTTTTTTTTTAAAGCATCACTAAAACCCTATGTCTTCTCTCCAGAAGTTTAACCATTTTTGGACTGGAACATCTAATTCCAAGAAGTTCACAAGGATGTGGGTGAGTCTCTGTGGTGGAAATTGTTCTCATATTTAAAAAGTTAAATCATAGAGCCTATTCCATCTGGAGACCAATATCCAAGAGAGTCCTTTTTATACAAGGGTAGATCAAGTCACAGAGCATTCCAGTGTTGCCACAATATTGTCTTATTGGAAAACATGTTCTATTAGGTCTGATCTATATTTTGCAACCACACTTTTCCCCAAACTCACACACAATAAATTCCCAAGATTTATTCATGATCTCAAGAGACAGGAACAATGGGCACTTAAAATTGTCCCCCCTAAACCCTCTTGACATCTTGAGTCATCTGGGAGCCCCACCAGCCTAGAAATGAAAGAGCAGTAAGAAGACGGTGTCATTTGTGCCTGTAGTTGGGAAAATGCAACTTCACTTCGGGGTGAAGTCACAGCATTCCAAATGCCCACTAGATGGCACCATTGTATCCCTGCAAGCGTGGTAGAGTGTCCTGGGCAGTTCTGCAGGGTCTAAAGTAAGGGAACATTTGGACACTGGTGAAAAGCCAAAGGACACCCAGTACGGGAATGAAGAGTGTTGCACAGAGAATATAGAAAGTTTAGGGAATAGAGATCTGGGTCAGCTTCCAATTCAAGAATTGTACTTACAGAAGTACTATATATTTTTATATATTGAGGTGCTGGTTACTTCTTGAGAAAGACAGAAGTGAAACTTATAGGTCCTTTTCATTTGAGTTAAGTTTCCTTATGGCTTATCCTCATATCATTTGCCAAGAAAGCAAACTGAAATCAGAGATATCTTTTGGGAAGAAAGTTTCAGGCCAAACCCATACATAGCCCAGTGCATCCTCTCTGACCCAAAAGACATAATCCAGTGGAAGATAATTTGCAAACATCAGTTATCTGTACTGTTACTACTTTGGATCATTAGAGTATCACTGGACATTGTGAAAGAAAAATACGGTCTCTTTTTCATTTTTTTTTAGTCTAAATAGGCTGGTTTCAGGGATCTGGATGCAGTGCTTCAACACTTGGGAGGTTCAGGGATGTGTATATTATACTGGAAATTTTATTTTTAAAAGGTTCTTAGTGTCTTCACATGCCCCTGCTCCCCACCCCTGGCCTCCTCCAGCCCTCCTACTCCTGGGTACCTCCAGAGCATAAGGATTTTTGAGCAACCTAAATCAGGCCATACTGATTCCCTTTTCCACGAAGAGTCCTGCTTTTATCTTAGGGAAAAATTCTAGGCCCTTTGGCTTAAGTGAGATACGTTACCAGAAAAAAACAAGCAGTATCTTCCTTTGATATGGGCTCTAATTCATGTAGGAACATAGGCAGTCAGTTCAAGTAACGTGCCAGTGTGGGCCCTGAAGTCTAGGGCTGGAACTTTGAGAAGATCAAAATTAAAAATAAATATATTATACAAATTAGACTAAAAATTTAAAACAACAGCACTCATTACTAAAAATATATATTGGAATATCCTTTTCAAAAAACAATATGCAAAGGACCTTAGGATACTTCTAATCTTTAACCTGCTAAGAACACATATGAGACTTATTCTAAAAGAACCATTCAACAGGAAAAAAAAAAAGCCATAAGTGAAATATTCTTTGCAACGTTATCTGTAATTCCAGAAAATTAGAAAAACTAAATGTCAAACAATATATATGATTAGTGGTTAGATAAAGGTATACCTAGCTACTCGATGAAAATATGTGCAGCATCACAAATGAAAATAAACATCACTTAATAAAATTTTAAAGTGCTAATTTCAGAAAGTAGAGAGAAAAGCAATGATCTGCATTGCTAGGTAGGCCGGGGCTGTTCCATTCGGTTCGAACAATGAGGCTTCTCTCCAAACAGTACCCTGTGGCCAGTGTGTTCAGGGGACAGTGAGTAGATTCAGGGATGTCTGTGTCTCTAGAGCGGTCTTGTAATCGGCATCTGTGTGCCTGGTCAGTACACTTTTGTATTATTGCAAAAGTGAGCTTGGTGTTAGGATGTCGGTGACAGTGGCCTTGGCTTCCAAATGACTGGCCACATAGTCTCATGAACTCTCTGAGAGCTCTCCTGTACTGCTGAGTGCAACCTGCAAAATGGAAACAAAGAAGTCACAGCTGCCCCACCCCCCACCCCCCCCACCCCATCTCCCATCCCCATTTGTCACTGATCTGAATTAGTGGAACAAAAGATGCTATAAAGAAGGAAAGGAACGCCAACTTTTCCCTGATTACAAAGCGGCATCCATTTTGCAGATTATCAACCTTGGGGATTATATAGGGTGAAAATTTGCTTTCCCCATAACTGACTGACCTCCTCCCATGATCCCATAGACTTCTTCTCTTCCTCTCCCTGTTATGTACACAGACTGCAAACGAATTTTCATATTAGTGCAAATTATACACAATTAGGGAGTCAATTTGGTAAAAATATAAATCACATCACGTAACCAAAACAAAATATTAATAATATATGGATTGGGTTATAAATTCTTTAGAACGTGTGTGTGTGTGTGTGTGTGTGTGTGTGTGTAAGATCTTCTCTTCAGGAGTCCAAATATTGATAGTTAATTGTATATTGATTTTTGTGCAGATACAGTATAATATAAGCTGATAAAGTTCCAGGTTCCTAACCACACAGCCATCAGAGTCACAGCAGTAAGACAGGGACAGGTTCCCCTGACTCAGCGAGCTCTTTCAATATCAGTTTTTCACCTTGAGACAGAAAATGACTCCTACAGCTTTATTTCCTAGTGAGCCCCCTGTTGCCATCCCCCTCCATTGGGTGAACAATCAGTATGAAGCAAATTCAGGTAGGTTGTGGTTGTCTACAGACGTCAGTGAGAGAAGCTTTACTTGTTTTGTGCATTATTTCTTGTGTAAGTTAGAATAAAATATTCTAAATTATCTAGAAAAGGTAAACTCTGTCTTTGTAACCAATATGGATGGAAAAGGCATTGCTGGTGAGTTATTAAGATAAATTTAAATGCCATCTAACCTTCATAGAGAGGCTTTTCTTTTTCTTTTCACTTTCAACATAAGAGCTACTTACATTTTGAATTGTCCTTTAAATGCTGGTCATGTTTAAACCTTGTCAAGATTTGAGGTTTAAGTGGAAAAGTGACAGAGGGGCAGGTTGTGAAAATTTTTTAATGTTTTATTTCTGAGAAAAAGAGAGAGAGAGGCAGCTTGAGTAGGGGAGGGTCAGGACAGAAAGGGAGACACAGAATTTGAAGCAGGATCCAGGCTCTGAGCTAGCTGTCAACACAGAGCCGGACATGGGGCTCAAACCCACAAACTATGAGATCATGACCTGAGCTGAAGTCAGACGCTTAACCGACTGAGACACCCAGGCACCCCATGGGCAGGTTGTGAATTAAGTGCTATTTCAGTGAAAACTGTCATGGAATTCCCTTGCTACTTACCTGTCCGTAGGTTGCTCATAGGGGCTTGGTGGAGGTGGGGGACAGGGGCCAGAAGACAGAAGGATATCTGAGCTTGAGAGGGTCACCTTGCAGAGACTATTATCAGCAGCATGTTACTCCCAGAGGGCCAGGCCTCAAACAGTTCCCTGTGACAAAGCCAGCATCTAGAAGGGAAGGAAATTAAAAACAAAAACAGGCATCGCTTTCCTGGATTACTTTTCTTTCCTTTTATTGCAATGGTTTTATACATGAATGAGCTACATTATGCCTCTGTAGCCAAAATAGTTTCTGTCTTATGTTTTTCCTATGGTGGATCAATTGGAACTCAAGCCTTCAGAGTTTAAAAAGCTGTAACACTCTTTGAGGAAGCCAGGACTGAGAGCCTGTATTCCTCAGTAAATCACCACCGTGTTCAGGCTTGGAACTAGGCCAAGAATATAACCTCCCCCTGGAAGACAACAAAAGGTTCCAAAGGTCAGATTTCTTATTAGCAACTTCAGGACATGAAAGTCACATAATCTTTTTAAAAAGTTGATTAAAAAGAGTTAAAAAACAGCATCACTCTGGAAATTAGATGCAATATGTGCCTTCCTGTGCCAGCCAAATGATTAGCTAATGGTCTGTGCATAACCTCTACTCACAGACACTGAAGAGATTTCTTCCAGGCCTCTCTGCCATCTCTCTGATATTGACAAATAGGTAGAATCATGTTTTAGCATCTTGTTCAAAGAAACATATGCATAGAGGGCTCTACTCTGCAATTTCAGCAGATTTTCTTTTTCCCTTTTGGAAACTGCTTTTTTACTTTTTTTTTTTTTTACAAATAGTTTATTGTCAAGTTGGTTTCCGTATAACACCCAGTGCTCATCCCCACAAGTGCCCTCCTCCATGCCCATCTCCCCCCTCCCTCCCCACATCCATCAGTCCTCAGTTTGTTCTCAGCATTCAAGAGTCTCTCATGGTTTGCCTTTTGAAATAGAGGGATCATGGGAGACATGACCGGTCAGTCTGTCTTACAAGTTTTTTAAAAGCTTATTTTATTTATTTATTTTGAGAGAGACAGAGAGAGTGGAAGCAGGGGAGGGGCAGAGAGAGAGGGAGAGAGGGAGAATCCCAAGCAGGTTCCTCACTGTCAGTGCAGAGTGACTCAGGGCTTGAATTCATAAACCATGAGATCGTAACCTGAGCAGAAATCAAGAGTCAAACGATTAACTGACTGAGCCACCTAGGTGTCCTTACTTAAATTTTTAAACGGAAGGTTTAAAAAAAAATACAGAGATTACTAAGAACAACATATGAAATCCATGTATTCAGCACTCAATTTAATAAATAGGATTTGTTGTATTTTTTTTTTTAAGGAATACAAAATTTAAAAGAAACACAAAGTCGTGCATTTCCTCTTCCTGGCTCCATTCTCTCACCCTCCCCAAATGAATCACTGTCATGAACTTGGTATGTGCCTGGTCAATGTTTCTATACTTTACCATTATACAGAAATGTATGCAAAAATAATGGATTTTGTGAGTATTTTATAAAAGTATATAAATGTATGCCTCATACTTGTTTAATGCGTTCCACCTTTAATTTTCTTTCTCATTCTTGTTTTTGATCCCCATTATATAACCATGGATTTGGTCAGTAGATTTATTCCATCCTATGGACTATGCAATAATCTATCCAATTACCGAGTCCAGATTCCTGGGCATTGAATTATTTCCATTTTTTTAATCTTTACAACTAAAGATACTAAAGATATCTTAAATGTCTTTAAGATATTAAAAGAAACATTCTTTTTTTTTTTTTAATGTTTTTATTTATTTCTAGGAGAGAGAGAGACAGCATGAGCAGGGGAGGGTCAGAGAGAGAGGGAGTCACAGACTGAAACAGGCTCCAGGCTCTGAGCTGGCAGTCAGCACAGAGCCCGACGCGGGGCCCAAACCCACGAACCGCGAGATCATGACCTAAGCGAAAGTCGGACGCTTAACCGACTAAGCCACCCAGGCGCCCTAAAAGAAACATTCTTGTTCACACTTCCATGTGCAACTGCACAGGGCTGGCTACATAATTTGCTCACCCCGTGCACAGTGAAGCTCTAGGGCTGGCCCAGCCCCTGTTCAAACCATAGGGAAAATGTGCTCTCAAAGGTACTAAAATATGAAGCTTTTTATTTAAAAAAATTTTTTTAAATGTTTATTTATTTTGAGAGAGAGAGAGAATGAGTGGGAAAGGGGCAGAGAGAGAGAGGGAGATACAGAATCCAAAGCAGGCTCCAGACTCCAAGCTATCGGCATGGAGCCTGACATGGGACTGGAACTGACGAGCTGTGAGATCCTGACCTGAGCTGAAGTCCGATGCTTAACCAACTGAGCCACCAGGTGCCCGTAAGCCTTCTCCTTTCTCCCATATTCATTCTCTCTCTCTTTCTCTCAATCTATCTCTCTCTCAGTTGTCATGGTGCTTTTTATTTGCCATCCTGATGTTGTTCTAAGAAAAATTAAAAATGTAAATTATTATCATGAGTTTTACCTTTTATCATTATCTTGTGCAATGACAAGTTTAAAATGCAAATAGAAGCATATTTAACACTTATGGGGAAATCACTGAAATTACACAATTTGCATTTTGTGACTCCTATGTGCATAAATATTTCATTTTTACCAGATCAGTGAAAACACTGCACAAAGCTAATTGAACTGCCTTTACCTCACTTGTCAATTCGTACACTTTCTAGCCACACTCTCTGCCTTCAGCTTACTGATGAGTAAGGAAGGACAGAAAGGGAAAGGAATTGAGATGCTCCCTTTTCCTTTCCTTCTGAGTTGGACATACGTGGCCAGTTAATACAGGGAAGTTACATACATGGGAAGTAACATGAGTAAAAAAGAATACAATAGAGTTCTTCCGTTGCTCATGCTTTCTTTCTGCCTTTGTAGCAAGTTCTGGTTCAGAGGGAAAGCATGGCCTTTTGGGGCCGTCGGCTCCCCTGTTACTCAGTCCTGCACATCACACTCTTACTCTGCTCTGACTCTGAGACCTGCATAACTCCCATGTGTCATGATTCAGCCAGAATTCTGTGACCACCCTGCATCCTGAGTGCTGTTAGTGAATGCAGCTGCAGGGAAGGGGGGCGGGGGGTATGCAGGTATGCACACTGCACCCCTGCCCTCTGCTCATGACGTGCTCCTTTGTCCCATCCAACTTAAAAGCACAATTTCAGAAATGAAACTGTTAACAATTTCAAGACAGTGAAAGCAGAGCATTAAACAAAGCACAGGGGCCTCCTGAGAACAGAGCCCTGTAGATCACACACGCCTGAGAGCTGGTCCTGAATCTGCCCGAGAGTTTCTCTGGGACATAGATCTGCAAACGGGTTTCTGAGTGGTTCTGCGCATCGTTGGTTTTACCCTGATGTTACCAAAATGGGCTCTAGAAGGGCTGTGCAAATATACACTAATGCCAGTAATATGTGAAAATTCCTATTGGCCCGTATTCTCACACGTACTTAATAGTGATATATTAGTTTTTGCCAATTGTATTATTTATGTTGTAGTTTCCCCATGAGGTTGAACATTTTTTCATTTTTTTTCCCGGATGGTGTGTGTCTCTCTTCTGTGACCTGCTTGTTCTAATAATCTTTCCCATTTATTTACTAGGTTGTGTGTCTTAAGGTATTGAATTGTAGGAGTTTTTTGTTCTGTTTTGCTTTTTTAAAACATTCTAAGTTCTAATCTTGTTATGTCTCTTGCCAATATTTTCTTCTCACAGGCTTCTTTTAAGTTTGTAAGTGAGGTCTTTTTTCCTACAAAAAAATTAATTTTCTGGCAGCCATATTTATCATTTTCGCATTGTTATTTCTATTTTTTAGAATAATACAAATAGAATTTAATAATCATTAGAATCTTTTTTCTGTAGAATTTTTAAATTATTTATTTATTTATTTTATTTATTTTAAAATTTACATCCAAGTTAGTTAGCATCTAGTGCAACAATGATTTCAGGTGTATGTGTCTAAGATCACAAAGATATTCCCCTATATTTTTTCTAATAGTTTAAAGATTCTTTAAAATGTTTTGTTTTATTTTAATCTTTAGGTACTTAAGCCATTTGGACTTTGTTTTTATGTACAGGGCAAAGTAGGAATTTAACTTTATATTTGTTTTAATGTTTAAAAGGTTATTTATCCTAACACTGTTTATTAAGTAGTCCATCACCTCCTCCACTGATTTCCATTGGGCTGTTTCTCAGATCTCCGTATTATTCCACTGGTCTCTATATTTCCCACTTACTAGCAGAGCTTTTACTGAGTACTGATAGCTGGAAGACCGAGAACCCAGTACTTTTAAATAATACCAGTTCTATTCATTGAGAAGCACAGAAACAATAAAACAAAAACAAACAAGTTTTCTCACTTTTGGGGATGCATCAAGAAATTCTCCAAGCCATCTAGCATGAAAACACAATGACTTTGAAATCAGACAGACTTGAGTTCTTATCCCAGGCTTGTTATTTTCTGGCTGTTTGAACTTGGGGCATGTTTCTTAACCTCTGAGGCTAGACTCTCTAATCTGTAAAATGGGGATAATAAGATCTATGACCTAAAGCTATTGAGAGGATTAAGTGAGTTCAGTGCCTGGCACAACCTAAACACTCAGAAATATTACTTTTCTTCCCCTTTCCTGTCTTACAAAGAACCGCGTGTTTCTTAGTTATTCTATTCACTCGTGGACTCTACAGAGGATGACTGGAGCTTACTTAAAGGCAAAACAAAATCCATCCCAGACTGATGATCTGATTCAGTCACTTTTCTAAAACCCAAATAATTGCCTGAGCTTTGAAACAGCAGAAGCGGCAAGGATGTCCTTAAGTGGTTCAGCAGCTGGCTGCTGCTTTTCTTATTAATTAAATGACACAAATAGGTCATAATAAAACCAGAGCCAATCAGCCCCCCCTCAAATTACACAAACTCAACTCTCCTGACAAGTGCTGCAGAGATCAAAAGGACGAGGAATCAATAGGATTACAGAGTTTGAAATTCTAACGTCTTACCCATGGTGAGTCTGGGACCTCGAACTCTCCAGCAGTGCTCAGACCAATATCATTGCCTCAGATGGAGAGGAATTCTTTATACTAATACACCTTGAAACCTGGGATGGAGTTAAGAACATGCTTGGAATTTCATCATGTCCAGGTAGAAACCTGAATTGAAGTGGCTGTTCTGGAGGATCAAAGGAAAAAAAGTACATCAAGAATAAATACATGACTAATCCCACTGCAGCCAAAGGAGGAAGCTAATGGGCCTAATGAAGAGGGTGGTTAGGCCCTCTTCAGGAGCTCCCACCATGTAGGGCACACTTCCAGAGAGACACAAACTAGCAGGTGCATCACAGAGCAGGCTGGTCCACGCAAGTGATGCTCTGGGGCATCATCTAACAGAACCAAGGGACACAGCTGGGTGTTGAAAGCAGATGCTGTGAAGAAAGGAGTCTGAGGCTGGGGTAGTAGGCAGTGGCCACTTCTTTCCTGGAACCAGCACTGTGCCTTAATACCTTCCATGAGAACAAGTGTCAGTAGAGTGAGATATGCAGGGGAGAGGGCCTCTGGGAGCAGACCTAAGTTTAAATCCTGATTCCAGGACATGCTAACTGTATGAATGTAGGCAAGTGACTCTGCCCTTTCTGGGCTTTGGGTTCTTCATCTACCAAATAGGAGAAAGATTTTCAAACTGAAATAATTGTTTGAGAATAAATTGAAATGAAATATAACATATGGAATTGTTTACACCAGAGGCGTTCAACAGATGCACCTCACAGTGAGGTTGTCTCTGGTAGTCCTGGAGGTTTGCAGCTTCCCCAACAGCAGCACTGAGCCTCCTATTTCTTGGCCTTCTACTCCCATAGGATGCCCTCCATCCACCTTAGCAAGCTTCCCTTCCCCTCCCTAGCTCAGCACAGCCACCTCATTCTTGGCTCTGTTCTATTAGCTGTGTGTGTGTGTGTGTGTGTGTGTGTGTGTGTGTGTGTGTAGAGTTACATGTATGTAGGAGCTGAACTTACAGGATGTCTCCACAAAGTTTGTAAATGGAATGTTTGTAACTCAGAACACATGGCCCCATTGGTTACAATATTTCCCTTGGACATTCTGACTCCGTGGGTAACGGGAGGGTCCTGGAATCCGCATTCACCAGGTAGCTCCAGATCCTTGGTATCAGTGTGGTTTGGCAGCTCTGGCACCCAGGAGCTTGTTAGAAATGCAGAATCTGAGGCTTCACCACAGTCCCGCTGAACCAGAAGCCGCACTTCAAAAAGACATGCAGGTAGAGTTGCCAGATAAAACTCAGGATGGCCGACACAATTCTAATTTCAGATAAATAATGAAAAAGTTTTAAAATAGAAGGATGCCCCAGAAGTATACCTGTGGTTTTGTTTGCTAAATCTGGCGACCATATCCTCAGTTGGTTTTTGTGCAAGTTAAAGTTTGAGCAGCACTGGTTTAGATCGGTAGACCTCAAACTTTTGCATGCCTCCGAAACACGTAGAGGCCTTGTTAAAGCCAAGAGTGCTGAACTCTGCCCCTAGAGCTTCTGATTCGGTGGGTCTAGACAGAGGCCTGGGAGTCCGCATTTCTAACAAGTTTCCTGTTGCTGATGGACCACGTCAGCAGAGTACCAGGAGTGCCACAGACCTATCTGTGGCCAGGTTCCCAGGTCAGCACACAAAAATCTCTGCAGTTCCTAGGGCTGGGGTAAGATAAGGGTTGGGGTTTCCTCCAGCACTCATAATCTATGAATTAAGAAAGAGAATAGCAGTCTGAGTACAAGCCAACAGCCTATAAACCCTGACCACCCTTTGTAACAGGGTCTGTAAGGATAAGGGCATGAATGCTTTTGTGGAGTGCCTTGAATTCATTTTCTTCTGACTTCCTCTTTCTTCCCTGTTTCCAGGCTACTGGAGGTGGTTCCCTGAGCACAGAGGGGCAGGATGGGAAGGCTGGGGACAGATAGATTTGAAGCAAGGACAAACCTCTTAAGGGGATGGGTGAGGGTGGAGTCATATCTGAGAGTGGGGCAGGGAGAGACCAAGTGGGCAGCATGAGAAATGGGGTGGCCAGTGTTGAAGAGTGAGAAGTGAGAAGAGGAGGGGACATGGGGCAAGGCTGGCTTCTCAGGACTGAGTGGACTCAGTTGAAGCAGTCATTGGAGCTCAGAAGAAGGACATCAGCTCCTGGAATCTGGGTCTTAAAACCCCAGCTCTGCAAGGATCAGCCTCGTGACCTTGTGCATGTTCTACCTCTCTGAGCTTTAATTTCCTCATGTGAACAGTGCCTCCTCCCCCTTCATTGAAGGAAGACTTCAGAGCAAAGATGAGACCATGCATTCAGATAAAATTCCTAATTACTTGATTAGGAGCTCAGTAAATGATAACAGTTGCTATTTTAGTTTCAAGAGTTCCAGAAGGCAAAAAAAGTTTAATGCTACTTTAGAGTAACATTCTGTTTTAGAGAATCTCCTGACCTATATTTAATTTCATATGATAACAAGTTTAGGGGAAATGTCCTCCATACTCTGTGGCGGTAGAGGCCTCTTAGAAGTAGTCTGCATTATTAATAAGATGCACATTCCCACCTGACCTCTCACCTCTATCCACTCTGGCTCCTACTGGCTCAGGCCGAATGGCAGGGCCCATGGAAGAGTTGAAGTCTGGACTTCTACGGAACAGGTCCCTGTCCCTCAGCCAGTACAGTAGGAAGGTCAGCTGGACATCGCTCTGTCTGGTGAGAGTCATCAGATGACAGATCAGAGTGGGCCAATCTAACCCAATAGCTTTATATCCTTGTGAACACAGCCCAAGTGTTCCTCAGTGAGTTTCTGTGCCTTGTTTTATAATATTTTATTTTATTGTCAGTAGGAACATACAGTACAATTGCCTATTTGATGTACAGTTACTTCTGTGAATGTTAACATGGTACATATTGGTGTGACTGCTACTACAGTCAGGACACAGAACAGTTTTATCACTTAAAATTGTACTGGTGCCATCCCTTTGTTAGTCACACCTTCCCCCACCCTTGACCCTTAGCAACTATACTTTTTTGACATTTCAAGAATGTCTTATAAATGGAAGAAATGCTGCTGAATGAAAACTTCAGCCTTGCCTTAGTTTATATTCTTAAATAAAGTCAGCAAAACTTTAAAAATTATTTGACATAAAACTGAATATGAGAAAATCCATTTGTAAATAAGACTTTCATTTTTATTGTCATACTTCCCTTCTCTCCCTATACACTTTCCTTTAATTCTTTGTGAACTTTCTTCTTCCAGAAGACTCCTCCTATTGGTTCCCCAGAACTTCCTTATTCTCTTGCCCTGCGCCTTTCTTCCTGTACTCTGTTACTCTCTTTTTGTTGCTCTCTCAAGAAGTCAGTTCTGAGCATAAACTGAGCAGCGTGACATGGGGAAAAGCACATGTTCCTTGAAGACACACAGATCTCAGTATCAACCTGAATCTGATAGTGCTATGGGCAGAGTTGGCCTCCTTGAGCCTCAGTTTCCTCAGGGCAGAATAGCATCTCTCCCCCTTCATCCACCCCCAGTGAGTGGGAGAGAAGATGAAATGAGGGGACAATACAAAGCCCCCCAAGAGCAAGCAGCCAATTACAGGAAGTTATTAGGCTGTACTATCAGTAGTACAAGTGCCCATTATTATGAGTTTACATCTCCTTGGCCATCACAAAGGCCTAAGACCATCCACTGGAGGCTGCCATATTGGTATAATGCAAAAAATCATGCAATATCAAAAAGGTTAAAAACAGTACACTAAACTTTCATTTTTCATCCATTGTCCTGGTAGCATGTGAAGTTCAGCTCACATAAGGGGAGGCACCCAAAGAGCTTGCTCTGCCACTGAATCCTTGTGTGGCCTTGACTGTGGCACTTTGACCTCCTCAGTCCTTGGTTGTTGTTTATATATATATATACGAAAATGTGATGCTGACCTCAAAGCTCTCAATGCTTTCTCTTGCCTCCGAACTTCTAAAACCCAGGAACACACAGACTGCTTTAGAATTTAGTAAATTCTTAAATACTCTTTCCCTATTCCAACTGGTTTGAAACTATTTGCTGATCCTGAAGGTGTGGACCAACCCCTCTCCTGCTTATATTTGTGACATCTTATTGGGTCTGTACAGAAGCTTGGAGAGATTATTAGGTGAATCAATGTATAAACAATGACTAGATAACTGACTTATCTAGTCTGGGAAAGGAAAAAGAGACAAGGGAAAGTCTAAATTAAGAAAGAAGTTCACTCAATTGGTTTCTGCCTTGTAGACACAATTCAGTAATAATACACGCCAATCATCAATTTCCTGGGCATTTAATACGTGCCAGGCACCAGGATGGGCGCCCTACCTGTTATCTCATTTAGTCCTCATAACACATTTGGTAAGGTGTTGGAATTGCTATTTTAATTTATTTTTTAACTGGTAAGAACCTGACCCTGAGAGGTATAGGAGATCACCCATAGTTATACAAGGTAGTATGTGGGAGAAGACTAGACAGAGCTGAATAAAGTACAAGTAATTTCAGAACAAGAATTACGTTCATTCCCATCATGAAAGGGAAGACAGCGGTCTCCAAGTGCTGGCTTCATCCCCCTCTGAGTCCTTAGTGCCAAAAAGTTCTTGAATGTGACTAGCCCTCCCTGACTATGGGCTGAATGAATAAAGATATAAAGGTAAAGAAGGAGAGGGAAGCCGGAGTAGGAAGTCAAGAGAGAGGGAGGGCAGAGTGCACTGAGGAAAGAGGAAGAGGAAAGCATGGAGGTCAGATGGGTGTTGGACAGCTAGCAAAGGCTAACTCTAGGAAAGCACACTGAGAGAGCACAGAAAGAAGAGTGAGACCTTCAGGGATGCAGTTACCCAAAAGAACTGTGATGAAGACAGGAAGCATTGGAGATGTTGGATCTGAGAACAGCAGGAGCTGAGGAATGTTCTCTCTGATCTCGGAGCTGAGAACTCCACCAGATTCCCCCTTGCCATCTCCAGTTCCTGGCTGCCAAAGAGACCAGTATTTCCCAAACAGGAAAGAGTTTTTTCTTTTCAATAAAACTCAGATTAAAGAGACAAGATTTGTCCATTAGAACATTCTTAAACAGTGCTTTTACTCCCAATCATTCTATGAAGAAAACAACCTGTATAATGATGGGCAGCCTGTGGCCTCATGGGAAGGGGGAAAAGGCTGAGAATTCTCTTTGTGCCATTTTAAAAAGAAAAAGTATGATGCTACTTTGAAAAGATGGGCAGAATACACCCTAAGCTGATATTCTCAGTCCATCATAAAAAATATATGAAGAAAGGGATTTTAAAAAGTGAAAGAAAATAAATCATAAATCCCAAACTATAACTAACACCTACTATTTGGCATGGTACTAAGCACTTTACAACCATAATATCTTTTAATCCTCAGAACAATCCTGTAAGATTAGTACCATTTCTGTACCCATTTTGCAGATAAGGGAAGTGAGGCACAGAGAGTTGGCACAGTTGGCAGGTAGCAGAGCCAGCATTCAGTTCTGGGGGATCTGACTGTAATACTCAAGTGATTAATCAAAATGATCATCCAGAGCCTGAAAGAGACACAAAAGACAAATCAGACCCAGGGCAGAGGAGTCCTAATAAATTAATAAACACTACAGACATGACTGATGAAGAACCCAAGGGCTCTGGAGAAATTGTGCATGTGTTTACTTGAAAGAAAGCCACAGAGGGCATCAGGGAGAGAGGGTTGTTAGGGTGGGGGCAAAAGCCTCAAACTGGGGGGGGGGTGAGTTTCAGTTCCTCTTTCTAGTGGCTTTGTGACTGCACGCAAGTCATGTAACTTCTCAAAGTTACAGTTTCTTCTGGAAAATGGAGATGGTGTCTATCGACAGGTGTTGTGGGACCGCTGTGAGCCAAATGAAGACAGAATGAGCTGGGAGCAATACACACATCCATCACCACAACAGATAGCCAGAGGGGCAAGACACAAGATAATTCTGAAGGAGAAAGGTCAAGCAGATAGAAAAATAGTAGATTGTGAGAGAACATCAGACCTTCAAATAAATAAAGGAAATCAGCATAGGTCTGCAACAAAATACTTGATTTGCTGGGACCTTTCTTCGTCTATGGAGCTAAATTGCTTTACTGGTTCTCTGTTTCTTTTAACATTTACTGAAAGCTACTTTGATCTGTGCTGGGGGTGACAAATGTGAGGCCATGCAATTTTAGAAACAACCACAGACTTTTCAGGGCCATGGATAAAGAATTCAGCCCCCTGGGTCACAAGGTGCTCCAAGTTCAAACAAACGTCCAGGGAAATCAGCAGGTGGGTCTGTGCACAGCCCTGGGATTCCCCTGATGGAGGAGACTCTCTTCCCTGACACTCTGCCTCTTTACATGGAACAGGGGCACTGGTGCTCGCCCATGACTGGACCACTAATGGTTAGTGGCCCTTCCCTTCCCTTCCTGTCCTCTGCTGCCCAGCTGACCTTCTTAGAGGACACACAGCCCCTCCCTCCCAAAGCCCATTCTGATCCTTCCTGCCATAGAGTTCCTTGTCTTTCTCCCCAGTTACTGTAGAAATACATTCAGTTTTATACAATATGATCAGTAGACTGAAGACATTCTGAATAAGAGAAAGCCTAACATTACCAAGAAAGAACTTAAGTTTTATGAGAGAACCTGGTGAAATATTCATACCCTTCCCTCAACAGAGAGGACATGCTAATTGCCTAATGGTTTCTTTTAGCCTCTGATAAAAATGAGAAAAATAGAAGGAAAGAGTGCTGGGCCAATACCTAAAAGACCTGCTCTATAAACTAGCCTTTCCTGTTGTCAAGCTGTGTGACTTCGTATGAATCACTTCATGCCTCTGATCTTTCTTCTTTTTCCTCTGTGGTGAAGTGAGCACTTTAGATCAATATTGCTTGAAGTGGGTGACAAGATATTATGACTGTTATAGGACAGTCATTTTAATTTCAATTAATATTACCAAAAGAATGACCACAACAAACTCATAATTCCTGCACATTATTGTGTAGGTTGGGGCTAAAGTGAAAAAAAAAAAAGTCAACCTAAAGCTATAAACTAATGTTATAGATGGATATGATTAAAATTGTGAAGATGATACTTGAAAGAAAGCCAGCTTTGACCTTTTGTCCTAACCAAAGGGTAGAGACAGGACCAGCAGTCAGGCTTCTCTTGCTTTCCTTGTTACCCTCCCTTCCCTCTCTCAGCCTCCATCAAAGGTTTCCAGTCAACAGTGTTGAAAAACTTGTCCAGTACACATCCACTGGTCTGCAGCCCTTAGGTACAAAACTGTAATTTGCACAAGTGATCAAATGCAGCTCTCAGATAAAAGTCTTAGTAAGGCCAATAGCGTTTCAAATCTCCTTTTCAAATGTTTATACAATTATCAAGTTTTGCTCACAGATTTCTGCCCCTCAGTTCTCCATGGACTCCCTCCTCTGGCTCACACATTCATTTTTCATGTGACTTCTTAGGAATCATCTGTATTCCAACCCAGGGTGTGATTCTAAAACTAGAAAAGGAAGGAATAAGTGAGCAGTTCTGTAAAAATGTGTGCCCAAAGGAGGGACTGAACAACTGAGAGACTTTGGAATGTCCTGAAATTGCCTTAAACATAAATATTGTGATTAGTAACTTTTTTGTTTATGGCAAGCTTTGATCTTCCCAGAAAGATGGGACAAATGCAAACTATTATTAGCAAGGAAATGCAAAACCACTTGATATACCATGATTGATATTCAGGAGCTCAATATGAGATGAACAAGCAAAAACAGTGTTTGCATCTTAAGGCAAAGACACAGAAGCTAGGCTGACTTAAAGGATCTGGCTGAGGATTCAGGGGCATGATAAGGGTAACAGATTTACGAAACCTGACTAGGAGCAGAAGAATGAGAAATAGGATTGGGGGAGATATTTCTTCTTTCCCTTCCCAGCACACTGCACCTTCAATTGCCAAGCTCCCTGGCATAGGAGGGCCCTCTGGAGTGAGCATCACGAAATGAGCCTGGAAAGGGCTGGTACTCATCTGTTTGGCTCTGCAGGAAATCCGTGTCTGTGGATGTGCCCCTCCAAATCTGTGATGATTTGGGATTAATTTGGTGATATCCTGGTCCCTGGCCATGTCTGCAAGACGTAGAAGTACCAGTAAGATTTGGACCAATAAGGTTGAGCATTGTGGAACCAGCTAGTAACAGGTCTCCATTCATAGTGATAGGAAATGCAGGTTCAGTTAGATTCTGCATATTCTACTCAGTCATCTGAGAAAGGGAAAGTGTTGCAGTTCTCCATCTTACCCAGAACTCTACATTTTCTCCTCTTTCTTGTCTTGTCTCCGGCTTTGAATTCCTTGGATCCTCTGTTCCTTCACCCACCTCCAGTGAGTCCTTGATTTTGTAGATCGTACTGGGCAGTCAGCATTTATATAGTAGTTCTGTTGTGAGGGCCACGAGCCCTTTGGTGAGTTATTTAATGTCTCCAAAGTTTGTTTAGTTTCCTCCTGTGTGAAATAGGAGTAATGGCAGTACCTATCTCCTAGTGCTTTGGAGAGAATTGTAACAAGATAGAGTATCTATGGTACCTCACATGCTTCTTTGCACAGACTGCTCAATTAATATCCGTTTATTAGTAAACAATTTTGGCTGTCTCTTATTGCAAACAGAATACATCTCTTATTGCAAACAGAATACATCTTCCTAGGGAAGATGAAGACAAATCTTCAGAGTCCTGGAAGGGAATACAATCAATTAAAGCATATCCCTAAAACACATTTTACTGAAAGAAAAAGTATTCTCACTTAAGCTAGCTGAGATGGTACCTAACCATGGTTGACAATGTTGGCTTTTCTCAGTTACTGATTTCTTTTTTTTTCTCTCTCTAGCATTTATTTATTTATTTATTTATTTATTTATTTATTTATTTTTACAAATAGTTTATTGTCAAGTTGCTTTCCATATAACACCCAGTGCTCATCCCCACAAGTGCCCCTCTCCGTGCCCATCCCCCCTCCCCCCTACATCCATCTCAGTTACTGATTTCAAAGAGATCAAAATCTTACCCATTAGCATCCAATGGTCTGTTTTACCCACCAGTGCAGGCACACTTGATGCCCCTTGGAGTAAAATACGAGTTTCTTTGCTTCTTTTTCTGCATCTAAGCCAGGGATTTCATTAAATGATGGTATGAGGTTTGGTGCTCAGGCTTTTGCTTGTATGCCAGGCAGCAGCTCCAGGGGGCTCTATGAATCTTCCAGGCTGGTCTGATCGCACTCCAGGTTTTGTGTCTTTCAACATCATGGATTTCTCCTAGTAAGGTAGTCAGAACTTCTGTTGCTGCCTTCTCTTATCAAGGGAAAGAGCATATGAATGAACTTGATACCATCAGTAGGGAACTAAAGCCCAATTTTTAGGACTTTCATGATTAATTAGCAGAGGATTTCACTCCCTTCATCATCTTATTCCCACTCTGTTGCACAGACAGTGGTAAGGACTTAGCATAAGGTCTCTGGGTTCCTCTGGGTAGTGGTGACTAGCTGTCCATTCAGGACAGTAAGGCATTGGGACCATAAGAGGTTAACAAATGCATGCATGAATCAAAGCTTTTTCAACTTGTTTCCCCTTATTAACTAAAGGAATGCTGTTGTGACAGCCAGTTGAAACTCAGATGACCAGAAGACAGAAATTAGTATATATTCTTTTCGGTCTCGATTCAAAGACTTTTTTTTTTCTTTTTAAGTTTATCCTACTTTTGAGCCACCACCAACTAAGAAAAGTGAAATCATAAAGGTACTTTTCTTTTTGGCAACAGTTTGTCACAAATCAAATTTACCTATTTTTTTTAACATTTTTAAAAATGTTTTATTTATTTCTGAGGGGGGGGGCGGGGGAGAGACAGGGAGACACAGAATCTGAAACAGGCTCCAGGCTCTGAGCTGGCTGTCAGCACAGAGCCCAAAGTGGGGCTCGAACCCATGAACCATGAGATCATGTCCTGAGCTGAAGTCAGATGCTTAACCAACTGAGCCACCCAGGTGCCCCAAAATTTACCTGTTTTCTCCAGGTAGTCTCACGAGGGATCAAGGGCTCCTTTCCTCAGTGGGTCTGAGGATTTGGATGTCATCATATTACACAATGATGGATAGTGGAAATAATCTAATTTCTCATTCCATTAAAAAAAAGAAAACAAGAAAGAATAAGATGTCCCTATAGAATATCTTCTGAGAGTTGATCTGGAAAGCAAATGGCTGTCCCCAAAGAGGCAGGCAGTCTTGGAATGCAGAGGGAACTCCCCAAGAGGCCACCTACAGAAGGATGGAGCTATAGCAGAGAGACACCTAATCACAAGGTTTGGCTTCAGGTTTGCTGTTGGAATTCCTCTTCCTAAAATAAAAAATCAAAACCCATATCCATTATCACTCACTTCACCTGTTCATTACAAACTATGTTTTGCAGAAATGTTGGAACAATTCCAACCATCTGCAAAGGAGCTAAGGTTGTTAACGGGGTAGCAGACAGATCTCCCATCTGATTCCAGTCCTCTCTCCTAACAAGTTGACCATGAACACTGCTATAGTTGTGTCATACACTTTGAGTTTCATTGAGCCTGTGCTAACAAGGCAGGTCTGAATCCCAGGTGTCAGCTGGGGCCACCACAGCAGCAGATAGGTTGTCATTTATTTTTACGCTGTGTGTTCATATTAGCTCAGAGGATAACCTATTTATACAAATACACAAATGACCATTGTAAACCATGAGTATATTTGGACAAGAGAAAAGTTCAACTCACCTCTTCTATAGATTATACAGTTTCAGGCCTTCAGCATTGTTTTTCTTTTCAATTGTGTTCTCAAAGATAACTCAAAGCAAAGGGATCCTTCTTATTAGGTATAAGTATCACGCACATTCTAGAGACCCCAGGAGGTAAAAGACAATGGTAAGCAGAAATTTTTAAGTGTCTTAAAGGCGTTCTCTCATCCAGCTGATTTATATTACAAGCACTCACTCCAAATGAGTCTAGAGTTTGAGGTAAGATATATACATAAGACATTTCAACTTCTGACCAAACTGCTACTCCTATTGCCCCTTATTTAGTTTGTCTGAGTAAAAGTTAGATGGGTAAGAATATGCATTTTACCACAGGGGAAGGAATCAAGGCCAGGAAGAAACCAATATAAAGAATGATGCTGATAATTTATGAAGACCTACAAGGGAAATTTCTGATCTGATGGTTGTGTCCACATTTTACAAAGGAAACTAAACAAGAAGGGGACAAGGAAGGGGAAGACAAGGAATAAGAAAGAGGGGGAAAAAAACAAAGAAATAATTAGTCTCTGTCTGGAGAAGCTTTATCCTGTGGAAATGCACTTTGAAGACCATCATCAGATGTTGGATGGTTTGTCTTGTCCTTTCTTAGGTTTGTAGGTCTCCGGTCACCCATTTGGGAGACAATGAAATGGGGTGATGATACATCACCCCTTTATTTGGGTGCATATGGAGAGAGTATCTATCATGTTAGTCACTATCCTTTATTTCAAGCAAAGTGAAACCTATTCTTAAGTAATCTTCCCCTCCTGTTGGAAGCTCCCAAGTGACAGCACCTCTCATTTCTTTCTTGATATGTGCACATTTTACTACCCAATTATTTAGACCTGGTAACTCTTAACACAAAAGATTTGATGCGGCTCATACCTTGACCAAGCACAAAATCCTCAGGGAAATGCGAACTTGTTCGTACCCTTAACAGCTGTGTTTCAGTGGAACAATGCATTATTGACCCAACATCTGACTCTGTGTAAGGATTCCTCCTTTGGTACCTTTCAGTTACAGAAAGGTTTTCAACTTCCTATTGCATGCATCCTTTATGGAAAAATAATTGTATATCCTCTGCATATAATTTTTCAGTCATGCTGCATGTGCTCAAACTGCAGCAAAGGTGAATATTGTGAAAATTTTACCCTAAGATCATAATGTTAAATTAATCAGGGGTATTGAAAAACAACAACAAAAAGCATCCTTCTTTACCTATCTTTACCTTCTTCATCTCCATCTCACATTATTTTAAAGAAAGAAAACTTCATTGCATATTCTAGCAAAGTGTTTGGGTAGGTGAAGGTTTAACAGAGCCAGAGAGGATGGGCAAGGAGTGAGAAAGTGAATTGATGGATGGATGGTTAAATGAATATAAATGAACTGACACCTTTACAGGAAAATAACATTTCTTTTCTTTTTTTATTCTATAGATCAGTGGGTTTTGTATCTGTAATTCTTTCATATCAGCAAAGAGGAAATAAACTCTCATGTAAATCATTTTCCCCCCATCTGGAGCATATTAAAACCATGCCTTTTTTTTTTCTTTAAGCAGACTCCTTTCTCCCTATTTGCTTATCAGTTCATCCACCATTACATTTTAAATGAAATTGCAAGACCCTTGTCCCTCCCCCAAATTTCAGCCTGATGTAGGAAAGTGGGAAGCAGACTTTTCTTGCTTTAGAATAGTGACCTAGATTCAATTACAGATAGACCCAGAAGAGGGAAGTGACACCTCACAATTTTCTTAGAGGTCTTGAAAAAATTAGAAATCCCAAAACAATACTTAATGGAAAAGAATCTGTTTATTTCCCCATGCTTCCGACTTACTTTTGCTCCCCTTTAACTGCATTGCTTTGGTACATTTAATTGTTCCCGGTGCAATATCGCGATACGTTTCCCACGGGATATTTAGAATCCTAAGAACGGGCATTTCAAGAAAATTTGTGAATTTGGTTTCTGAGAGTGAGGGTCTACATACAGAGTGTGTGTAGTACTGCAAACCGAACCCAAACAGGATGAAAAATAACCACAAAAAAGGCATATTTTTTCTCGTGTCCTTAAAAAAGGCGAACAAATTACATTACAAAAGCACACCTATTATAATTGCATTGCAGACAAAGCACCGAACGAAAAAAATAAACCCGGCATATGTATTATTCTGTGTTCGCAATTACTGTGGGAAAATGTGGTCAAAAGAAATAGAAAGAGAGGAGGATCCTCTGATTCTGCTTATTGACTTTTATCACTAAATTAAGCATATAAATGACCTGAACGGGTGGCTTGGTATATTAAATTAAAAAAAGAAGAACAATGATTGTTTCTTCCTTTTCCCTCCCTCTCAGATCTCAGCCTGAAAGGAGTCTCCGAGAGATAAGAAAGATGGGATTCGGTCCATGCTGCTCTGGTTGGTCCCGCTGATCCCAGAGCAGGGAGGCAATTGCCTTCCACGCAGGATTTGATTTTGGGGTTCACAATAAGCGGTCTCAAGCGGAGGCACATTCCCCGCCACCTCCACCGCCCCCCAAACAAAGAAGCCAAAATTAGCTGTCCCAAGACCACTGCTTTTGGGAACCTTCGAGGTGCGTGAGGGTGAGGCAGGCTGATGTGGGCAGGCGTGGACTCCTCAACCCTCTCCACGGATTTGGAGCCGCCAGGCGTAGTAAGAGGGCAGAAGTGGGCTCGCGTCTATGCGGGTATCCAAAATGAAAAAGAGCTGCAGACAGCGCAGAAGTCCGAGGATGAGGTGCAGAAAAGAGAGCAGGGGCGCCGCGTTGGTTCTCAAACACCTTCCATGGTTGGGTTTTCCCCGAGAGATTATTTCAGATCCCGGAAAACAGGGTCCCGTTGAGCAGGGGCCCCGGCATTGGGGCTGTGGGTGCGCGTCTGGCCCTGCTAAAAGGGTCCCCCGGGCCGCATGGGGGAGCGCAGCAGGCGCCCGTCCCCGAGGGAGTCGGCAAAGGATTGTTTCATTTCAAAGTGAAAATCTGCAGGCTTTGGGAAACGATATTCAAAAAAGTATATAATCTCCATATGCCGCTCAATGGAGGATCCTCATAATTTACAGCGGCAGATAAGGCTAGAGGGTGTAATAAAAAATCTGAAGCCCTCCCCTCCCCCTCGCCGCCTCCCCGGAATTGCACCTTGGGCAGCGGAGCAGAATCCGGAATGTGAACTTCTCCCGACATATGTTTCCCGCAGATAAGTAAACAATCTGGACGTGAAATGGAAATGGTAATTAATGCAGTAATGCTGTTACACCTCGAGTGTGCAAATCCCATTGACTCGCCGCGCCACGGGGGGTGCCGGGCGAACAGGGACCAGAGGCGTGCGCCTCGGCCGCCGGCTCCCTCCCTCCGCTCCCCCTCCTCCCGCGGTCCCCGGGCGGGGCGTCCGCGGGGCCCGCGGGGGCTTGGCCCGGCTACCGGAAGTCGGGAGCCGCTCTGCCTCCCGCGGGACGTCGGCGCCCTCCGCCCTCCGCCCTCCGCCGGCTAGGCCGGGTGCGCCGCCGCCGCTTCTCCCGCGGAGTCCGCAGCGCGCCTCGCTCCCACCTCCCCGCCTCCTCGTCGCCGCTCTAGCGCCGTCGGAGCCACAGTGCTCTGAGGTGCCACCAAGCCCCGAGCCACGCAGGAGAGGCTGAGCTCTCGAAGGGGGGGGGGGGGTGAAGGGGACTGCAGGCGACGCCGCAGCCTGGAGACCGAAGGGGGCCCCGCGCTCTAGAGCGGTGGGTCTTCCCCGCTGGCGGCCGTCGAGTCTGGTCTCGAGTCTCCTTCTCCCGGCGGAACGCGGTCCGGCCGGCGGGCAGAGTTTTCCTCAAGTCCCTTCCAGCCCTGCCCCAAAGGCACGAATCGCGTTTTATTGCTTCTCTTCCCGACCCGAGAGTGAAAAAACTTTGGAAATGGCCCCTGGCCGCCAGAGTAGCGCAACTCCTTCGTTGTGTAGCGAAGAGGAAAGGCGGACTCCTTTCTGTCTCCGTCCGGCCCGAGGACGCGTTCCCTTCCCCAACTCGGTCCGGCCGTTTGGGGGTCGGAGAGAATGCCAGGAGCAGGGATTCGAGCGAAGAGGAGGTGAATCTTAGGGAGACCACGAACTTCTCGGGCCCGTGGCCCTTCCGGTGTCTCAGGAGCACAACTCCCACACGCAGTCCCAGGGACTGGCGGGGGGCTGGGGGTGACGACTAAACCGGGCGCGGGCCGGGGGCTGGGCATGGAGGGGATGTGGGGGCCCCCTCTTCTCCGCCTTCAGTCCCCTTCCCAGCGCCCGGGCACACACGACCAAGTCGAGAGCCCCCGGCGCGCACAGAGCAAGGGTTTGGCCGGGGCAACCGCAAATCTCCGGGTTCGTGTCTCCGTCCCAGAATGTCTAGCGGCCCCCACGCACACCTAACTTTAGTATTTTCTTAATTACTCTGCAGCTGCCCAGCGCCAGCGCTTCTGGGCCCATCCTCGTAGCGTCAAGAGGCTAAGCAGCCCAAATAGTGCCTCCAACGCTGGGTCTGGGAGCGTCTCGAGGCCAGGGCAGGGCCAGAAGCTAGGAGGAAGCGCCCCTCGGCCGTGGCAGAAAGGCCCTGGCATGTCCTGTACCCAAACCTAACGTGCCCCTTCTCCTGCCTGTCTTCCTCCCTCACACTCATTCACAGGCACAATCCACTCAGCAAATAAAGAGATGAGCGTTCTTAACACGAATCTTGTGACTTATGTGATATTCAAATTCAAATGACCTGAAATTCATTGTCCGCTTGAACAATGGTGACAAGACCTGAGCTGGGGAGGAGCCGAAGCAGAGTCCTGGCGTCGGGCTCGCCAAGTTTTCCGGGCGCTGGCGGTCTCCGTTCTCCCCAGAGAGGCTGCCCACGCGGAGACTCTTCTCTAGGCGGTGCGATGTCCTGAGAGTCCCCTGGGCCCTACCCTGACTGAAACACCACCCCGCTTAGGTGACTGGAGGTTAGACTCCGGGAGGTTATCTAGATCCCGTTTTAAAATGCAAATGTTAAGAAGGTTTCAGATGTCCGCCACTCACACTTCAGTGTGATTTACTTTAAGTAGCTGGTCTACCACTATAAAGTTAGCGTGTCTAAGGGAACTGATATTTCAATGGGAAAACTCAGAAACGAGAAGGGAATTAAAGGTTTCTGGAGACAGACTCAAAGCTGGGGAAAGCGTCTGCAAGGCTGCAGAGGCTCTGCATGAGAGGCCGGGAGTGGAAGGGGCCGACGATCCCGCGTCTCCCAGAAGACGTAGCCGGTGTGCCCCAGAGCCAAGGGGCTGCCACGGTTTTAAAGAAGAAGAAGAAGAAAAAAAAAAAAAAAACAACAACAACAACTAAGGAACACTCAAACAAGTCTGCCCCTGCCGGGCCAGCGCCACCGGTTGCCATCTGGAGCCGGAGTTGGTCAGGACTCCTCTGGGGTCCTAGAAAACGCCTAGTAGAGGAGAGGTGGGGGCGAGCGCGGCATGTATTGAAGTAAATTCTTTTTGTCCCCTGAAAGCAATCGCACCCGCAGGCGGGAGTCCACCCCCACCGCCTCCCCCCACCCCCCGTCCCCACCGCGGCACCCTTGCTCCAGCGAAGCCAAGGCTGCCCCGCAGAGCGCGGAGGGGTCCGCGGAGTCGCCTCCTGTAGGGTCCCGGTCACCCCATTCGCCGCGGGAGTTCGCGTTCTCCCGACGAACCGAGAGTCTGTCGAGGGCGACTCCTGACTGCTCTTTGCCGCGCGTAGCGCGCTCGCGCTCGGAGAAGCGGCTCTCCTCGACTCCGGGCGGGCGGGGCGCTCCTCTCCCTACAGGTTTGCTTTAATGATTTTCTTGAAAGAAAGAGACAGTTGTGAGCAAACAGGTTTGACAGGGACTGCTACCCCCCTCCCCCCCAACACACACCCCCAGGGGATTTCTTTTTGTCTGCGCCTGACTTCAAAGTCAGTAATCGGCCCTTGTCAGCGGCGTGACGAGGAGGATTTCAGCTGTTTGTTAGGGCGAGTCGCGGCCGCGCACCTCGGCGGAGGCTCTGCTGCCCAGGGGGGCGCGGGGGACTAGGCGGAGGCAGGCCCTGCGGGGCCGAGGCTGGGGCCAGGCCTCAGGAGGGCAGAGAGCTGGACAGAGCCCGGCTCGCAAGGAAGGAGAGGAGGTGCAACAGTCAGAAACGGCTACAGCTAGGTCTACGGCTTTAGGTCCCGGGACCTGCGCTGGGCCCCGTGCTCTCTGCAGGTTGGAAAGGAGTCTCAGGCACCCAGCCGCAGGCACACGGGCGCTTCCCTGCTACAGTGCACGCACCCCAGTTTCCTGGAGCTGCTTTCGGAGTCCCCAGTAACAGACGCAGTCTGGAGCCCTGGTTTCGGTTTTCCAGCTTCCACAGCCCGCCCGCCGCTGCCCGAGGCCTCCCCTCCTTCGGACCCACCTGGTGCCCCTTCTCAACCAAACTCCACCTAGGAGTCTCTTGGGCACCCTGGTGGGGCCACGCGCACCGGAATCCACCGCCGACCAGGGCACTTTGTGCAACTCGGGCGCTGGTGCGCCGGGCTCTGCGGGGAGACACCCACACCCTTGTAAGCTTCATCTTAGGAGATGTTAAGGGACACTGAGCTATGGGGGAGATCAGAGCGGCTGACAGGACTGTCAGTTGGGGTTATATCAGACAGCGAAACCGCGGTGCCTCCGCCTTAGGCCTCCTGGGCTTCCTAGGGGGCGGAAGGAGGGGCCTTCCCTAAGCGCCTAGAGCCCCCAGACCCGACGGCCACCAGAGGCAAGTCACTTCCTAATTGTTTCGATTTGTAAGAGGGTTTTGTGATGCTAAGTAAGCGTGGCGCAGCCCGCCCGGCCTCCCCCAAGAGTCCCCAGCCCGCTTTTGTTTACCTTCGTCTGATCGCTCATTTATTTATCTATCTATTATTTATAGGCGTCCCCTCCTATTCAGCGCCCGTGTATGTTAATTGTGTTATACCATTTAATTCTAACATCGGTCTCAAAAGAGCTCTTAATGAGAAAAGCATATACAACACGGATCACTTTGCTATTCAGCTCAGCCAGATGGACAACTGCTAACTTTTTTTTTTAATAATGAAAATCCCCCTTTGACAAAGGGGCTCGGATGAATAGGCTCCAAATAACACCTCAAACACTTCTAATTGTTTTGAGGACAATATGCTAATCGGCGGTTTTCGGCTTTGGTGTCTGTTGACAATGTTTCCCTTGCACTTGCAGCCACTGACTCCTTTGGAAAAAACAGGCAAGCGCAAAAATCCCTCAACAGCAGCAGAAAGCAGACAGATCACTAGTGTGCCCCCCACCTCCATCCCGCACCACATCAAAGCCAGTAGGAAAAGCACCCGACCTACAGAAAAGCACGCATCAGCACCGCTTTGGAGGTGAGACTGGGGGAAGATGGGCGTGAGGGAGCATCCTCCGATTTTGAGAACAAGTTCCAAAGAGTTGGGCTGGAAGGCATCAGAAAGTCCCTTCTCTCCACGAAAAGCAGAGCAATTTTCCAGATAATATTCCCCCAGTGGGGAAAGGAAAAGGCTCTCTTGCTTTTTTGGTTAAACACTAAGGGCTAAGAGTTATTTAATTTCTATGCTTTTGTGTCTATACTCCATGCCTGAGCTGTATCGCCCTCCTTTTCTCTTTGCTCCTGCAGGGTCTTAGTAAAAAAGTCTGGAGCCGAGACCTCAGATGCGTTTTTCTAGGTTTCTCATTAAACTTGTCCTTTTAAACTTAGGAATCAGTATCGAGCCCCAAGTCCCAAGAGCCAGCAGCAGTGTTCTCAAGCATCTTTTAAACATACCAATTCCACCGGTCTTCCCCGTGCATTGGACTTAAAAACACCCACCAAGGGACTCGGTGCCTGGTGCGCAACTGGTTCCCAGTAGACTCTGTGCTTTTCTCCACTCTTTTGGAGTTTAGTTTAAAAGAAAAGAAAACGCACCCAGCTCTCAGAGGTCTGGGTCGGCCTTTGTCTTAGTTCATTCGCTCCTGAAGTGGTCTGACCACTTTGTGAAGAACGCCTGGAAGGAGTGACGTCCGAGGGACGGATACCTTTGTCCAGCCTCTAAAGGCAAAAAGTGAGTCCAGAGGGCGCGATTGGGACAAATCCCAGACGCTGGGCCCCTGTGCACCTGGCCCACAGGCCACCAGGCTTGGCCCACTCAAGGTCAGCCACCACTGCTAGAGTCTTTCTGTGCACTCTAAGCCTCCCGACCCGACACCTCTGCCCCTGGGGCAGGGTCTCCTGACTTCAGATTTTATGCACATCAAAGGTTACTTTTTGCAATGACAGATTGTCTTTATTCAAAACGTCTTTGTTCAACAAATGAACAGAGTAAGGAGGTGAAATCCTTCTAGGTACATTTCCAAGACATCGTCAAAACATTTATGACCACTTAGGATGTTTTTATTCATTTAATTTTTGTTCACTTTCTACTTCCTGACTTCAGAACCCGACATTCTGTCTAAAAGTAAACTTAGGTCTCTAGGAGCACTGCTTTATACAAAGAAAATAATCATGTGGGTCCCTTTGTTTTACCTTTAAAGAAGCAAACACTATCATAGCATGATTTTAAATAGAAATATTTCCCTTTCTGTAGTTTTAAACTTTTAAGCCTTTCCCCTCACACATAAAGAGCAAATGGCACCTAGTTGTGTCTGATGGCAAAACACAGAGACACAGCTAACTCTTCAGGGTGCAAAAGAAAAAATATATATATATGCATATTCTAGATATAGTACCAGGATCTGGGAGTTCTGGAGTCCAAAGCCCATCAGAGGAGAGAGAAGGGAACATAAATAAAGCAAAACTGCCTACTTTTTTTTTTTTTTTTTTTTTTTGTCCAAAGGGGGTACAGTCAGAGATTTGTTTTGGGACGGTCGGGGTAGGGGCAGCTGTGTAGCTGTCATATGTTCGCAAGTTTCTGGCACCTGTCTGCGCCTTAGGTCCGGGAGAACGCCCCTACCATCCCCTTGGAAGAGAGGCAGAGTCTGGGGTAGGGTAGCGGGCAGCAGCACGGCTGACCCAGAGGCGTCTGAGGCCCGGGCTAGGCGCAGAGGACAGGGTGCAGATCCCGCTTCCAGGCCACCCTCCGGGTTTGGCGGGCTAGGCTGGGGGTTACATGGCCGTGGCATGGGCTGACGAATAAGGGTCTATGCCAGTCTTGGTCATGCCCGGGAAGAGGATGTAGGCGACGGGGGGCTGCAGGGTGGAGGCAGACCAGGCGGTACAGTTACAGGGCACCACGTAGCCCGGGTTGGTGGGGGACGGGTGCGTGTGCGTGTGTTGGCTGGGGCAGCTGAGGCTGCCGAAGGCGCCGTTCTGGTAGCCCAGGGTGGATGCGTAGGGCAGTGCGCCGGTGGCCAAGGTGTGGGGCACTTCACCCATCTTCTGGATGGCGCTTGAGCTAAACTGCGCGGGGTCCAGCAGGGAGTAAGGCGCCGAGGCTGGCGGCAAGAAGGCCCGGGCTTTCTCGGGCGCACTCAGGAGGCCGTCGGAGGCCCCCACGGGCAGGCCCGCCGCCTTGAGCGGGTCCGTGTCGCCCAGGTAGGGCAAGGGGAAGACATACCTGTCCTTCTTAAGCAGGTTCTTGGGCTTGCGCCGCGGCCGATACTTGTAGTCAGGATGTTCCTTCATGTGCTGGGCGCGTAGCCTCTTGGCCTCATCGATGTACGGCCGCTTCTCTGCCTCGGACAGAAGCTTCCATTCAGCGCCTAGGCGTTTGCTGATCTCCGAGTTGTGCATCTTGGGGTTTTCCTGGGCCATCTTGCGCCGCTGGCCTCGGGACCATACCATGAAGGCGTTCATGGGTCGCTTGATGTGGTCTGAAGGTTTTGACATGGTCCCGGAGGCTAGGCGGGTGGGGGTGGGGAGTGTAGGGGCTGTGCAGGCGAGCCTGGGCGCGGTTGTCTGTCTGCGGTTTGTCCGTCCTGAGCCGGTTTTCTGCGCTCCCCTCGCCTCCGCACCGCTGAGGGGAAGCCAGAAAGAAGCGCTAACACCGCAAAGTTCAGCTGATCATGCCAGTCCCGGCACCCAGGCAGGCCCCGGGGGGCGAAGGAGTTCAGGATGGGCGGGGGAGGAGAGGGCAGCCAGCCGGGGGGCTGCCGGCACCGGAGGCTGGGGCCCAAGTACCGGAGTCTCAGGGATTAAGTGGCCAGGTAATTTGCTGGCGAGGGCAGGAAGCTCCTCCTTCTCCCCCTCTCCACCTTCGCCTTCTCTGGTTCTCTTCTGTCCTGTGTCTACCGCTGTGGTTCCCTCCCCCCTCCCGTGGCTTTCCCGGAGCTACCTCGCCTAGCACAGCACCTGGCTGAGAATGCGGGGAGGCTGGTGAACGGGAGCCAAAAGCGGCGAAGTTCAAAGGCGAGGTGGGCCCGGACAGCACGCACTCTGACATAAGCGCGGGGCGGTGACTCCCCAACCTGGGCACCAATCAGCAGCAGAGGAGGCGAGGGGGCGCACCTGCCAACGCGCCCGCGAGGAAAGCAGGAGCGCGGCTAGTGGGGGCGGGGAGAGGTGTGGGGGAAAGACAGAGAGAGGGAGAGAACGGAGCGGCCAGCTCAGGACTGGGGACTCGGATTCCACATATTTTCTGGCACTGGCAACAAATAAAACTCTTCGCGCTGGTTTCCATTCCCGGCCGGTCGTGCAAAGGAGAATTAGGGCTTCAAATACAAAGACCTAGGGAGGAGGGCAGCAAAGGGAGTGAGCGGAGAGCGCGTGTTGATAAATAGGACAGCCTTGCCAGGAAATGCAAGGGCAGCACTTTCCCCTGTTGTCAAAGATCCCCGGAAAAGAAAAAGAATATATCAAACTCAGGTTAAAAAGCGAAATAAACTTTTCTAACCATATCCTTGGGGTCCTTGGCTGCGTTCTCACGGGGTGTCCCTCCGCCTTCGCTTCCACCCCTGCCCCAGCCCGCAGTGCCTGGGCGAAGCGCTGGGTCCTGGTCCGGCACAGCGGTGCGTTCTAACCCTTTGCTGGAAGGCCTCCTGTCTGGCAGTGCAGTTTTCAAATCCTGGTGGGTGAGTCTTGAAGAGCCCGGAGATCCTCTCTTCACTTTTATGGAGAGGCCGGGAATAGGATTTCCATCATTATTCCTATTCACGATATTATTATTTCGTGTTTTCAGAACCTACAATCTCCCCTCCACATCTGTCCAAACCGGAAGGACAGCCTGGAGGCTGGGCCTGTTCCCGGCGGGGCGTGGGGGCTTTGCCCTTGCCCCTTCTGCAGAGGCCCTAAAATGGAGTCTCAGGCTGTATTCGCCCCCAGGGTCGATTTGTCCCTGGGCACCTCTTTCACCCAGGGAGAATTCGAGACTCGTTTCTTGCGTCAGATGAGCATTCTTCGGGTAAAGAGGACGAAATAACCCGCAGAGCCAACCTGCGTGCCTGTTTCCTTTGAATAATTGCCTGCCCAATGTGAAATGCCCTTGGGGGAAATATTTATTAAATGGAAACCATTGTCCCAGGCCCAGCAGGACCTGCGTGTGTTCCAGGCTTATTGGCTTTTGCACCAGCCTCTCTCGGGAGGAACGACCAGAAACGCGCACAGCTCCGGAGGCTTGGAGGGTTTGGGGGTTGGGGAGGTAAGCAGAAAATGAGGAGGTAGAGACAGAGGGGCTTTCTTTAGCATGTAGTGCATCAAATTTCAGGCGAAGGCTTTTTATGTCTCCTTCCTATAATTAGATCCGTGGTATTTCTCATCCTGAACGCACTCTTCAGAGAAGTGGGCGCTATGCCCCTTTTGCAGATTAGGAAACTGAGGTTGAGAAGGGCTGAGTGATGACTTCCAGTGGGGAATGATGATGCTGCGTGTATGGGATTTGAAAGCCTCTAATTTGTTTTCCACCCCACATCGGGCCAGGTCTAAAGTTTAGATGGAAGTGCAAGCCAAAGGTGAACCCCTCCACTAGACGATGGGAGCCATCGAAATTTGCCATGCAGATAAACCTCACTGGAGGACTGATCTTTCCGCGCGGGTTTGTTCCACTTAAGCCTGGTCTGAGACCTGGCTTCCCTGACAATAGACCTCGCGCCACTTGCGCACCTCTGCCACCTCCGCCTGGACTTGTGAGCAGGTGCACAGTCTTTACATTCCTCTCAGCACAGCCCCAGGTTTCCATCCTGCCTTCCAACCCTGTTTTCTCTGCAAGAAGTTTCACTTAGCTTGACGTACCAGGAAGTGGAGGCGCTTTTCAGCTCAGTCCGCAGAGTGATTCCAAGGGTCTCAGGCAACCCCTACCCAGGTCAGACTAGCCTGTGGACTAAGCGCTGCACTCAGAGCCTGCCAGGGATGGGAGGTCTAAGAGCCAGGCAGTTCCAGTTCCACTGGGCGATCTCAACAGTTTGATGAAAGAATGACAGAAGTGCTCGTATCTGCAGAGAGTTATGGCGTCTGGTGGAGACCTACCAACTCACTCTGGAGCCCTCGGGGTACACCAAACTCACACCCAGAGTTAACGGACTAATGCAAACCAGCCTCTAGGAAACTGCTCGTGGAAGGGATCCAGGAGCAAGGTCGTAGACTCTCTTCTCAGCCTTCAGGCCAACTCATTCTGGTTGCCCCGAGGCAACTCGGGGCAGGCGCGCCCTTCCTCAGTTCCTCAAATTTCCTCCTCCACCTCTGATCTGCGCTACTCTCTAAACATCTCATACTCCATCCTAGCTGGTATTCCAAAAACTCCTGACCGGATTAGTACAAAGGGCAAGCAATGGTGGGGTGGCAGTTTGTGGGCAGGGCGCCACAGGACTTCCCAGGGTTCGGGGCCCCAAGCTGCCTGGGTCAGGCTGCACTGACCCTGGAGGGAGCCCTGCGCATCTTGGCTTTGAGACTTGAACTCCGCGCTGCTGAGAGGGAACCCAGGGTTGAAGGCCGTGCCTTCCCCGCCTGGCATCCGAGCGTCTCCAAGGCGAACCGCAGAGTCGCTTACAACCCTTACACAGTGCTGCTTGGCTACGGGTTTATTCAAGACTCGGTAGTTCTGGGCCCTGCGCGGGAGTTCCCCGTCATCCTGGAGCCTTTCATGGTGCTGTCCCCAGCCCATGCCTCTACCTTCTGCACCATCCCTCAAGGTTCGGCTTTCCCGCCAGACCTAGACCACGGGCAGACGTCCTGGAGAGGTGGCCCGTGGGGAGAGCCAGCAGCTTTGGTCACCGCTGGAACAGGTCTTAGGACAAAGGTCTCCTAAATGCGCGCACTGCTTTACCCGCAGCCTGAAGCTCGAGCCTCCGGCCGCCAGGCCACTCCCCAAAGCTGAAGACCTCCCTGGGATGCGGCCTTGCAGCTGCGGCGTTTGCCTTAGAGAATCCGCGCACGTACGCAAAGGTACGTACGCGTACCTTTACGCAGCGCAGGTACTCAAAACCTGCCGCGTGCGGGCCTACGCCAGGTATCTGGACAGCAGAGCAGCCGGGGTGCTGCCGGCGAACCTTCCCAGTTCGTGTAGAAGTGAAGGAGAGGCCTCGGAGGTCACGACCCTATCCATTTTTAGTCCGGCTCCCTCTCCCCCGGCCGCCGCAGGGTCCGAGGCGTGCCTTCCTCTTTATAGGAACTATTTCCGCTCTCCTTTCAACCAACTCCTTTCCGGACTTCGAGTCTCTTTCAGGTCTTCATCTCGTCTGGGGAAACGTCTTTGATCGCCTTGCTGGGCTAAGACTTCTGTGCTCTCAGTCTCACACCCGCTGTAGCTCCTGCCCTCCTCCCCAGCCTCGCGTGGAGCCCTGTCGCAGCCCGTGCAGTTCACCAGCCTGCGAACTCCTCGAAGGCAAAGGTACTCATCTTTCAATGGCCAGTGTCTGCACAACTTGGAGCGCAAAGAAGACGCTCTATGGTTTCTTTCTGCTCTGACTTAAACTTTTACAACAGGCCTTTCCACGCCTGCAGCTGCGGGGAAGATCCCAGGTGCAGCCTGGTGGAGCCAAACGCGGAAATCCTGGGCTCTCAGGCCCGCACCCACCTGTCTGGCCTCAGCGCTCTGCCGCCCTCCAGCCCCCACCTCCTCCTCTCTGGTGGGTATGACCTCTCAGAAGGTCTCTGCTCTGAGGCCTCCGGGACTGAACGACGGCCGAGTGCGGAGAAGAGTGCGTGCACATGGTGACTTGGAGAGCGCGGTTGTGGGGTGGAGGCCAAGAGGAAGCGTGCCACGCGGCTCGCGCGGGGCCTGTTTTCAAAGAGGCCAGGAGAGTCACCCTGCGTCCGGATCCGCGGAGGTGCTGGGCACTCTCAGGACGCCAGCCCTGGAGGCTTACCGCGGCCCCCTGGGATTCCAGAGCGTAACTGAGCAAAGTTCTAGGTGCCATTCTCGGGGACCCTCCGCGCCGCGCCGGCTCGCTGCGCGGAGTGTGAGCGCGACGACACTCAGGTGTTTACGGGAGCTTTAATCCAGCTCACCCGTGAGCGTTGACAACCAACAGTGAAGATAATAAATTGATCTTGGGAGACAAGGCACCTTGGTTAAATCATAAACTTCAAATTTTTAGTACCAAAAATAGTGTAATATTTGGCATCCCTGCTTTTTACCTTTTTCCTGTTTTCAGAGACCTATCTCGTATCTCTACAGTGCCCAAAAGGACCCCGGGCTCCGGTCCTATTAAGACATTATCTGGTAATTGCTCTAGGAGCTTTCCTCCAGAAACCAGCCCAACCCACTCGTCTTGAATTTTCTTAAAACTCCAAGTGTCCCTCGAAACCAAAATGGCCCAGGAAGGCGCGGCTTCCACCGCGAAACAATGAGAAAGCGGACTTAAGCGGGTTCCAGATGCCTGGAGCGCCTGCGACATCCCGTTTGCAGCATCCAGCTGGTAGAGAGTGTGCTTGACTGGGCTGAAGGACCCTTCTGTCTCAACACCATGAGCACACCCAGGTAAGGAGACTTTTTGATACTTCAAACCGCCTTACCTCAGCTGGGGGTCTCTGGGCGGAGCAGAGATCACGTGACTCGCCGATTTGGCGCAAATTATTAGACTGCCTAACATCTACACCGATATCCCAGAAAATGGAAGGGTGAGAGCAGGGAGAGCGCTTTGAAATATTATTCATTCAGTAAGTAAAAGACTATTTATTGACCACCTACTATGTGCTAGGCACTGTGCTGGGATACAGCAGTGAGTAAGACCTGCACCGGTCCTCCTCCCATAGAGCTTAAACCCAGAGAAGGACGGACAAAAAACAAGAAACAAATTCTTGGGCTGATTCCAGGTTCCACCATCAAGTAGTTGCATCACTTCAGGCAAGGCTCTTAACCTGTGTCCTGGTTTCCTCATCCTGTAGTGGGCATAATAGTTTTTTTGTTTTTTGTTTTTTAAATGGGAAATAAATGAGTTAATACAATAGAAGCCCTTCAAACAGTGCTTGGCATGTAGAAACTGCTCAACAACTGGTCCGATAATATGATTTTATTAAATAAGTTACTTTCTGATAGTGTTAAGTGAGTAAAAGTGAATCAAGGTGATGAGATGGGCTGAGGGGAGGAGGTTTCATTTACACTGGGTGGTCAGGAGCCTGAACACAAGAAAGACCCCGCCTGATAAAGGGGTGATAAAGTAGAAGCAGGAAATACCACCAACCGGAGAATTGACTGAGGGTACCTGAAGGATGTAAGGAGCCAGGGTGGCTGAAACCTGGCCATGACCCTGGGAAAGTATAAGGAAAGGCTGGATAAGGTTGGCAGTGCCTATTATTCAGGGCCTTCTAGGCTCCATAAGGAGTTTAGGTTTTATTCTGAGTGTATTAGGAACTCATTGGAATGAGACACACTAAAATAATTTAATAACCCCAGAACCACACACACAAAATACTGGTTCTGAGATGCTCTATTTTGGGGGGAATCTCCCCTTAAACTATGGGCCAGAAACTTTATAAATGGACAAACTTTTATTGACCGTGGGGTCAGCTCTTGACCATTGCCTAAAAGAATAGGGCTACTTCTGCTGAATATTTTGGACTCCTCTTAGGTCTCCTCTCCCCTTGGGAAGCTGAGGGGGAAAAGCAAGGGATAGTCATAGGTCTTCAAGATTCCAAAACCGTGTCTGTCCATTGATATTCATTAGATACTGACAATCTGATGAGTCCCTGACTTACTCTCCTCCTTCCCTGTGGAGAATGCCAAGTTTCGGAGCTGGCCCTTTCTGAAGACACTGAGGCTACATATAGATATCTGGAATATCTCAGCTTAGGAAGTAGAGGATTTGTATGTGAGCAAGTGATGTTTCTTAGAATTAAAAAAAGAAATCCCAATGGTTATAAGAACAAAGTACATTTTGTTCTAAAATAAAAGTAAAAAAATGTCAACATTGTATGCTTCTACCTTGGGTTTTATTGCATTCAGGTGCTCCACATGCTTTGGGGCTCCCCCACCTCCATTCTTCTGATGTAAGAATCCTTGGTCAGCTTTTATCATAAATAATACTCTTTAAGGCTCTGTTTGCCTAATGCAATCGGCCAAGTTATTGGAGCATACATTCTCTTGCCAATTTTATCACAAATTATGTGCTGCAGAGAATAAGACCAAACTCTGGCAACACGCCCCAATCGAGGATAAGAATAACATTTCCTCTTTTCCTCTTTTTGTACCTACCTCTGCTCACAACCTAAATAGCAGGAAGTAGTGGGGCACTCAGCAGTAGCAAAAGGTGCTGCATTAAGCATGTTTATTTTCATGGCTTTGTTTCTTTAAAGCATCATCTTTACATGTTCTGAAGACCAACAATCCTTAGTATTTTATTGATTCTGAAGTCACGGAAATATTTGTTGAGTAAGTTCATGGTTAAGTTGATGGAATTCAAGATCTAGGTCTTCCAGTTACTGTGAGGCTTGGAGAAATTACTTGACTTCTCTTGCGCTCTATTCTCTCAGCTGCAAAATGGGGATAATAATACCACCATGTCTGGCTGTCAAACCTGGTATTGCTTATCTATTGGTGTAACAATTACTCCCAAAACCTAGTGGCTTAAAACAACAAACTTGTATTATCTCCTATGTTTTCTGAGGGTCAAGAGTCCAGGAGCAGCTTAGCTGGATGATTCTGACTCAGAGTCTCTTAAGGGAGTACAATGTGGATATTGCTGGGGTTGCAGCCATGTGAAGGCTTGGGGGAATTGGACGATCTGCTTCCAGGCTCACTCATGGGGCTGTTGACAGAAACCCTCAGTTTCTTACCACATGAGCCTCTTCCTAAGGACTGTTCATGACATGGCGTCTTGATTTCCCCTGTGCAAATGATCTGACAGGCACCAAGACAGAAGCCTGGTACAGTGTGGAAAGAGACTACACAAGGATGCAAATACCAGGAAGTAGGATCTCTGGGGGCTGTCCTAGGGTATCACCGCAGCAGGCTCCAACTGGATTACAGAATGGGAAGAGCTTTACAGGCAGCAAAATACTATAAACTTAAGTTACGCACGCGGATTGTATCTTCCAGACATGATCGCAGCTAACTCTTGGCAAAATTGTCAGAGGTCACCATTTTGTCTTGAATTCTATCACTTCTGTCTACCAGTACACATTTGGCCTTGCTGGGGTTGGCTCTTGCTCTTTTTCCAGTTTCTTTAGCACCATTTTGCTTGTCACTATTTTCATCCCCAAACTGTGTCTTGTTAACTGCTGTCTGCTTCTGGGAGCTAACATGCTCATTAATAATCAAGGTGCCAATAAGGGCCTCAAAAACTGAATTTCAGGGGAGGGCTGCTTGAGACGCAGGTCAGTGTGGCTGTCATGGATGATGATAGGCAATGTTACCAGTAGTGTCGAGGGAGCCTCTGAGCACCTCTGAAATGATACTCCTTCACTCTCTGTTGGCTCTTTAGTTAGGATTGGTCCTGATCAATAAAATGTGAAAAACCTCAGTAAGTAAAAAATGAATTAGCCCTCAGTTGATGAGGAACCAGTACATTGACTTAGGATATGCTGATCAATTTTTCTTTTTGTTATTTAAATTTTATTTTACTGAAATAATAACATCACTTAATTTTAGAAGTCAGAAAAGGGGCTTCTGGGTGGCTCTGTGGATTGAGCATCTGACTCTTGATTTGGGCTCAGGTCATGAGTACAGGGTCCTGGGATGGAGCTGCACATCAGGCTCTGTATTGTGGAGCCTGCTTAAGATTCTCTCTTTCCCTCCCTCTGCCCCTCTCCCACTAAGTGCTCATTGGCATGAATACTCTCTCAGTAAACAAATAATTAGAAAGTACTAAAAACTGATAAGTCTCTTGCCTCAGGAAACTCCTGCTCTTCACAATCCCCAAAGAGCCTCCTTCCAAAGATAGGAATTTTCCATTCTTTGAGAACCTCTGAGCATTTCCATGTTTCTAAAAAATGTGCAGACTGTTATTTACTGTGCTGATGGGTGAGGAGTTGGTTCTCTGACCCCATCCCCATGTCGTCTGCTTTTCCTCCACCTTCTCAGTGAAGCTCTGTTACAGTCTCTTTGGTTCAATTAACAGTATTTACATTATTACTGTGCACATATTCACAGCTGAGCATTGTAGTATATTTTGACTGCTTCCATGTACTTGCCACAAATTGTCCTAGTCTCTCACTACTTGGTTTGTTGTGTAGCTGTTACTGATTCCCCCTAACCATCTCCCAGATGCCCACACAAGTTCACTCTAAGTCACCCATGTAAGGAAGTCTGTCATTTCTAGTCTCCTTCTTGGAGACCTCCTTTCTGGAAGTCCTTTCCTTCTGGGTCGACTTTCCTAGCTTCTGTCTCTCACATCTTCCTTGTTCTTATTTACTTCAAAGTTTAGTTGGAATGTACCTTCCAGTGTTTTTATCCAGTTGAAGAGATGGCATG
Source organism: Hyaena hyaena (assembly GCF_003009895.1). NCBI lineage: Eukaryota > Metazoa > Chordata > Mammalia > Carnivora > Hyaenidae > Hyaena > Hyaena hyaena. Next base: position 566,140 of record NW_024081505.1, read on the forward strand.
ATAGTGACATTGTTCAACATGAGTCTGTTTAAGTCCTACTGCTCCAGTCTGGAACGAGTGCTTCTCTGCCTGGTGCCTGAGGTCTCCCCTCACTTCCTGTTTTGGAGCTCCAGTTTTCATGTCCTTTCTTCCCCTCTAGACTTTATCCTTCATGTTTTGGGGTTGCAGGAATGTCCTGTCTTCACTTTCACCCCTCCCCTTGGCACAGAGCCTGACATGGGGCTCTATGTCCCGAACCATGAGATCATGAACTGAGCCAAAATCAAGCGTCTAATCCTTAACCGACTCAGCCACCCTGGCGAGCCATGATGCAAAAACTCTTTATCTGCATTATTTTATTTAATACTCAGTAAGGCTAGGTGGAGAAATCTGTTATTATCCTCATTTTAAAGATGAGGAAACTGAGACCTAAAAATGTCAGACAGGATTTTCCCATAGTCACAGAGCCAGTAAGTGGTGGATCCAAGATTTGAACTCAGGTATTGTCTGACTCAAGAGCCCTCCTTTAGCTATCCTAATCCTCTTGGCACAAGTATGGTATGAGGCAGAAGGTTGACTGTGTGGATCCTTGAGGGCTATATCTTAATAGAAGTCTACTTGAACAGGGGCCTTGACCGTCTTCCTTCAGGAAAGGATGGGAAGGATTGCATAGACTGAGGGGAGGGAAGGAGGTAGGTCAGGTGGGGAGGTTTGTGCACTGGGTCAGGCATAGGGATGGAATGCAGGACTCCATATGAACTGGGGAAAGGTGAAGGGTTAGATGGACCAGGTCATGGTATCACTGGATGTCAGACGTGGCTGAATGAGGGGCTGGCAATCTATCGGATGGGCAATGAAAATGGTAGGCTTCGGAGGTGAGGAGTGAGAGGTTAAAAATGGAACTTCATGAAGTTCAGTGTGAGAATGTTATGTAGATAGATGGACATGGGAAGACATTGGAAGTTACTCTGTACTTATTTACTGTCTTTATTTATTCTGGGTAAGCATTTGCAATGTCTCTGCTAATGCAATAATCATGTCAATAAATTCCCCTAAATTCGTGCTTGTATCAGAAAGCAGTATGTCTAGTCTGCTGATGAGGACTTAATTTGGTTTGTTATTATAGTTTTAACCAAATATATCTTGCAGCAGTTCTTTGCTAAAAATATTTTTAGATTTGTACTTACTATGCTGTGGAGTGGATTGATTCCCTTATCAGCCTAGGTTCAAGAGCTAAATTCAGTAGGATAATTTTAGCAATGATTAGTCTTCAAATAAATCAGGACAGTCCATTTATAATCCTAGGATTATAATTTAAAAGGTAATCTCAATCCTTGTATTCCATAGTACTTATCACACACTGAGATTCTTTGTTTATTAATCTCCACAATAGACACAAGATTATGAGAGAAAGAAGCCACCTTGGAATGGTACAGCAAATGTCACTTATGTACATATTCATCATGGGGACAGGATTGGTACATAGGTCTGTCTGATCCTAGCCTACCATACTGCCTTGCTGAAATACTTGTTTAAATATGTTGAAACATAGGGTATACTTATTAGATGTATAAAAATGGATTTCAGCTAAGTAACGAGGTCAGATATCTTGAAGTTCTTCTGTGGCCCTGATTGGTGGTACCAACCTTGTTCTCAATTGTAGACTATCCTACTGTTTATTTTCTGATTTGCAACATAAAATCTGTGACAAAAAATGCTCACTGGCTAGCCAACAGTCATTTCCCCTAATCTTCCTTGTTAATCAGACCTTAATTTTTTTTTTAACCCAGTGCTAAGGGGTTGCTTGATTAAATGATAATAGACTCTCCATCTGCTTGCCAGGGATGGGTTTAAAGGCGGGCATGTGACCCAGCCTGGCCAGTGAGTGGAAGTCTGCTCTGGGTGGGATTCTGGGAAAAGCTTTCCTTGCTTTTCAAAAGAGTTGCACAGGAGGAAATGGTGTCCAATTTTTCTCTTTTGGGATGACGTTGTTGGCATGTCACCACTTCACAGGTGGGAATAGGGCAGCCTCCTTGGGACTATGTAGGGATGGGGGAAGAGAGAAGGTCAATAAGATGAGGGTGGGAGTTGGAAAAGGGAAGGAATCTGGTTCCTTGAGGACTTTGTGGATTTGCTAAATAACCAACTTTGGAACACAACTTTGAAACTTGTTGATATGTGAGAGATTTTGTTTTCATTATTGTTTAAGTCCTTTCTGGTTAGATTTTCTATTGGTGTAGTCAGAGCTTCCTATGTGATGGCAGTTTCCCTTGCTTACCATTTCAGGTTTTGTCTAGAATTGGACCTAGCTGACTTTCCATAACCATGGCTAAGCTTTTACATGCAGAAGCTGAAGTTCTTTTAGTATGCATATCTGAACCTTCTTTTTATCGATTTTCTATTCAACTATATTTTCACATACTCTAATGTAGTAAAATTGTGATTATTTTTACTGACAAGTTTCTTTGAGTTGGCATCCACTGGCTGTATAAATAACCCCACAGTTTTGCAATCTAGGAGGACTAGGAATGAGCTGGGCTGAGTTTCTCCTTGTAATGTCTTGGAACAGTAAGTACTGCTCTCCTTCAACAGTTGCTGGGAAACACAGAATCAGCCTCATTGGGACTCGGAGTCTGGAGTCACACACACATTGTGGCTTCTCAGGTCCTATCCTGAGTCCTATGGTTCTGCTGATCTTGTCAGCCCTGTTATACCTGCATAGCTGAGAAGTTCCTTTATTTGTCTATGGTTGAGAACATACTTTTCTTTTTTTTAATTAACAAATTTTAATGTTTATTTGTTTTGAGAGAGAGAGAGAGAGAGTGATTGATTGATTGAAATTGAGATTATAAGTGGGGGAGGGACAGAGAGAGAGGGAGACACAGAATCCAAAGCAGGCTCCAGGCTCTGACTGTCAGCACAGAACCGGACGTGGGGCTCTAACTCACAAACTGTGAGATCCTGACCTAAGCCAAAGTCAGATGCTTAACTAACAGAGCCACCCAGGTGCCCCAAGAACATACTTTCTTAAGGGGTGCTGCACTAAAGATCTATCTCATCTGTGAAGTCTCTCTTAGCATCTTTCCATGTCCAAACTTGGTTGTTTCTTTCCATTTTTCCCAGTGTTCTCCTGACTCATAGGGAACTATTCAATTGGCTCTTTTGAGTCCATCTTTGAATAGGGGAGAGCCTTCCCTCCCGGCCATCTGCCACATGAAGGGGTTGAAACTGTTAGATGGCTGGTTTTGTTTTGTTTGAGAGAGATGGACAGCAAGCAGGGGAGGGGGAAAGGGAGATGGGGAGAGAGAGAGAGAGAGAGGGAATGAATGAATCTTTTAAAAAAATATTTTAATGGTTTTTTAAAACATTATTTCTGAGACAGAGAGAGAGACCACGTGAGCAGGGGAGGGTCAGAGAGAGAGGGAGAAACAGAATCCAAAGGAAGCTCCAGGCTCCAAGCTCCGCGTTAGCTGTCAGCACAGCACCGGACACGGGGCTCAAACCCATGAACTGTGAGATCATGACCTGAGCTGAAGTCAGATGCTTAACTGACTGAGCCACCCAGGCGACCCAAGAGGATGAATGAATCTTAAGTAGACTCCACACCTAGCACGAAGCCTGACATAGGGCTTAGTCTCATGACTGTGAGATCATGGCATGAGCTGAAATCAAGAGTTCGACGCTTAACCAATTAAGCTATCCAGGCACCCCTTAGATGGTTGGTTTCATGTAGATGGCGAGCCTGTTGAGGCATGGAAGACCTGGGAGTGCCCTCAGGCTAGTGACACTGAGCAGGATTCAGCTTACTGTCAGTTCCCTGGTCACTGAGGTACAAAAACCCCATCAATCCCCTCTCCAGATAGGACTAAATTTCCCCTCCCTTCCCATGTGTCTCAGTTGTCCCATGCTTGCTCTTCCTCTTCTTTCTCCTGTGGGGTCTAACTTTGTTTCCAGTAGTAGAAAAACCTCCTTGGGAAAATAAGCACCCCAGCCCTCTGTCTTTTGCTTTGAGGTACTTGGTCTTTGTAGTTGCTTCCCCAGTGAGTGGTGCTCACAGCTATGGGAGTGGCTGGGGGAAAGGAAAGACCTTGAGAACACCACTGAGAGAGGAAGAGTGAGGGAAGTATGCTGAAACACAAGGCAGTTACTAAAGGAAATAACCTTGCCACTTTTATATGACTCTCTTTGTCTTTAAAGTAAATTTCAGATGTCTATTTGAGCTTCAGTTTTCTAAACTGTAAAACAGAGATAATACTACCTTCCCCACAGGTTGATGTGAGAATCAAAAATGGAATCTAGGCAACAGAATCAGCTTGGAACCAAATAGAAGCAGAACAAAGTGTTATCATTTCTCCATTATTCCTCTTCCTCACTATGGCTCCAAATAGCCTTTTACTCTGAAGTTACACATGTTATATCTGCTTCATTGCATTGTCTAGACCTGAGTCACATGACCAACCTGTCTGTCAAGGAGGCTGGGAATGGCAGTCTTTGTTTTGAGTAGATATAGGTTATCCCAACTATTCTGTTACTGTGGATGTGAGATGCTACAGCCAGTGGTCTCTGCTGTTAATGTCCTGGTGGCTTTTTTTCCCCTTCTTTCATCTTTCTTTCTTTCTTTCTTTCTTTCTTTCTTTCTTTCTTTCTTTCTTTCTTTCTTTACTCCTCCTCCTCCTTCTTCTTTTCCTCTTACTTTTCCTTGGGCATAGAATTTTAATAAGGAGTTAATAAGAACACCTTCACTAATCAGGAATATATATCCCATCCTCTTGTATCTTGCTGGTGGGAAAACCTACCTGAAGTCTAGAGGATAAAAATGACAAACATACACATTCATAGCTTCCTTTGCATTTATGGGTAGGCATGACACCCAGTCATGGGCGAGGAGACCATGAGACATTACATAGAGGATGTCTGCTGAGGACTTTAGGAAATGATGTTCTTCCCTAATGAAAAAAGGAACTGTATTGGACATTGCTTGCATACCACTTCAAAATCCCTGTAGCCCCTTTGTTGGGGTTACCAGCTCTGTGTAAGCCAGTGCCCATCTGTGCAGGCACAGTTTGATAGGACCTCACCTGGACCAAGGCAGTATAGTTCTTACTTCCTGTTTTGGAGCTTCCCTGGTGCTGCAGCCATGGAAACCCATGGAAACTCTGTTCTCTGCCCTCATATAAACATAACCTTGTGGTGTGGGGTAAACTTAATACCTGTGAGGCAGAACTTGGCCACTGGAAGGTCAGAGGTGATAAAGCCTTTTTCCTTTTACCTCCTTGATGGACACTTATGAGATGTAGTTTGTAAGGCTTCTCAGAAAGTCCCAATGGGTTTGAGCACCAGTTTCTCACAGAGGTGGGCCATCAATAATGCATCCTGCACTGGCTTTCCTTCCATTCCTGTTTCACTGCCCATATCCGAGACTCCTATTCTTTATTAGGGAATCCCATTTTCTTTTTTCTTTTTTTTTTTTTAATATTCTTTATTTATTTCTAGGAGAGAGAGAGAGACAGTGTGAGCAGGGGAGGGTCAGAGAGAGAGGGAGACACAGACTCTGAAATAGGCTCCAGGCTCTGAGCTGGCTGTCAGCACAGAGCCCGACGCGGGGCTCGAACCCACGAACCGCCAGATCATGACCTAAGCGAAAGTCGGACACTCAACCGACTAAGTCACCCAGGCACCCCGGGAATCACATTTTCTAACCAAATACCTGTACACAAGTCTTTGTCTCAAGGTCTGAATTAAGAAAAGTCTAGACTAAGAGAAATCTTTGAAGAGAGATGTTCTCCCTATCTCTCTCTGTTCCTCCCCTCCCCTTTCCTCTCTTCCCTTTCCTTCCTTTGTCTTATAGGGGTGAGGTATGTGGAACAACAACAACCACTTTGTGACTATGAGGAGAAAGCCACGGGAATCACTGAGTAGCTGATCCAGATTTCTCACATTGGTGAGCCACTGAACCAAGCCTGGAATGATCTACCTTAGAGAAAAGTATGTGAGAAAAGTAAACTACAATTATTTAAGCCATTTCTAGTTAAATATTATGGCACTTGCCCCTGAAATCATTTTGGCAGAGTCCATAAAACCATTTACTTGTAGACGAGTATATAATACTACCACACATTTTTTTCACTCTTATTTTCCAAATGCATGTTAGTGAACTACAAACTCAAAAGAAAGAGGCAGGCACTATTGTTTGCTTGCCTGATGTGTATTCTTCCCCTCTTCATAAAGGAACCCTGATTTCCTCCGCTCTCCAGGCACCTACCCTTTTTCCTTGCAGCCAAGATCCTGAGAGAAATGAACCTCACTCCCAGCTTGTACAGTGAGCCTGATCTGTTTCAATATAATCCTCTTCTGGACTCATTATTGGTCCAAGACGGGCATATGCACATATTTAGGCCAATGAAACTTGAGAGAAAGGTTTCCAAGAGGCTTCTGGAGACACTTTGCCTTCCATAAGAGAACTACAGGAAGAGACGAAATTTTTTTTTTTATTTTAGCAAACAATGCTGAATTTATTTATTATTTTTTTTTTACAAATAGTTTATTGTCAAATTAGTTTCCACATAACACCCAGTGCTCATCCCCACAAGTGCCCTCCTCCATGCCCATCCCCCCCTCCCCCCGACATCCATCAGTCCTCAGTTTTTGTCAGCATTCAAGAGTCTCTCATGGTTTGCCTCTCTCCCTTTCCCCCACCATTTCCCCCCTTCTTCTCCCGATTGGTCCTCTGTTAAGTTCCTCCTAGTCCTCCTATACGTGCACACATATGATATTTGTCCTTCTCTGCCTGACTTATTTCGCTCAGCATAACACCCTCAAGGTCCATCCATGTAGCTACACATGGCCAAATTTCATTGTTTCTCATTGCCATGTAGTATTCCATGGTATAGATAAACCACATCTTCTTGATCCATTCCTCTGTTGATGGACACTTAGGCTCTTTCCATGTTTTAGCTATTGTGGAGAGTGCTGCTATGAACATTGGGGTACACGTGCTCCTATGCCTCAGCATTTCTGGATCCCTTGGGTAAATTCCTAGCAGTGCTATTGCTGGGTCATAAGGGAGTTCTATTGTTAGTTTCCTGAGGAACCTCCACACTGTTTTCCAGAGGGGCTGAACCAGTTTACATTCCCACCAACAGTGTAGGAGGGTTCCCGTCTCTCCACATCCTCGCCAGCATCTAGAGTTCTCTGATTTGCTCATTTTAGCCACTCTGACTGGCGTGAGGTGGTATCTCAGTGTGGTTTTGATTTGTATTTCCCTGATGAGGAGGGATGCTGAGCATCGTTTCATGTGTCTGTTGGCCATCTGGATGTCCTCTTTGGAGAAGTGTCTGTTCATATCTTCTGCCCATTTCTTCACTGGGTTGTTTGTTTTTCGGGCGTGTAGTTTGGTGAGTTCCTTATAGATTCTGGATATTAACCCTTTATCTGATATGTCATTTGCAACTATCTTTTCCCATTCCGTTGGTTGCCTATTAATTTTCTGGGTTGTTTCCTTGGCTGTGCAGAAGCTTTTAATCTTGATGAGGTCCCAACAGTTTATTTTTGCTCTTGATTCCCTTGCTTTTGGGGATGTGTCAAGTAAGAAGTTGCTGCGGTGGAGGTCAAGGAGGTTGTTTCCTGCTTTCTCCTCTAGGGTGTTGATAGTTTCCTGTCTCACGTTCAGGTCCTTTATCCATTTTGAGTTTATTTTTGTGCATGGTGTGAGAAAATGATCTAGGTTCATTCTTCTGCATGTTGCTGTCCAGCTCTCCCAACACCATCTGTTAAAAAGGCTGTCTTTTTTCCATTGGATATTCTTTCCTGCTTTGTCAAAGATCAGTTGGCTGTATACTTTTGGGTCCACTTCTGAGTTCTCAATTCTGTTCCATTGGTCTATGAGTCTGTTTTTGTGCCAATACCATACTGTCTTGATGATGACAGCTTTGTAGTAGAGGCTAAAGTCTGGGATGGTGATCCCTCCCGTTTTGGTTTTATTTTTCAGGAGAGACGAAATTTTTTAAAACTCTTAGATGTGTGTCTGAGTGTGGCAGCTGGAGTGCCACAGCTAGTCTGGGATGAAACTCACAGTGAGAAGACAGAGTTGCATGATAGGAAAGCCCTGGGGTCATGATGACGATACCGATCTGGTGAATCAGCTCTCTCTGCAGTCATTCCTCTGGCCTTTTTTGTTGTATGAGATAAGAAATATATGTATCCTTCTTGTTAAAGCCAGCTTGAATCTAGATTTCTGTGTCTTGCCAGGGGAAGCATCCTAACTGTTTTTAAATCACTACTGAATTTAGTGTAACTTTTTTGTTCCATGTTTCCTCAGTTATCAAGTACTCAAAACATATCCCCAATCATGCTGAGGTGTGTGAAATATTTGGATGTTAGTAAGGGTCTGTATCTTCTCGAGTTGGGAATAGCTCTTCTAGAGTATCTTTCAAGCCTATTGCACACCTCTTCTTTTGATTCTTATTTGATTTTTCTCCCTTTCTCCTCCTCCAAGGTCTTGGAGAATATTCAGGGTGACGAATCAAGAAAGAATTAGCAAGGCTACTGCCTGGCTACCTTTGCCAATGCAAGGGAAAGAGTTTATCCAGAGGAGGGCGGAGTGGACACTGCATAGGGCAGAGCTTGGTTCTTGATGGTCACTCTGTAATTGGGTGATTTTAATGAGCTTTTATGGGAAAGACAAGAGGTAGCCTTTGTAATTGCTTAGTAGCAAACTAGCCCCAAAGATGAGGAATAGCATGTTGATGGTAGAGAATTCAAGTCAATTACACCCAATTCAGTGAACTTACTTTGAGACCTAATATGGTCAATACTCCATGAACTGCCATGGTTTGTAGTTTACATACCTGCCTTCAAAGCCCAAGAGCAGTTATGTCATATACAAGATGCACCTGATGCTACATGACATGTGCTACCATGCTGGTTGAGGAGTGAAATTGCAACATCTGAAAAGCAAAAAACCACTGGCCCTTCAGACTATATTGAGCACTTGCAATCTTAGCTGGAGGAAATTTTACTCTGTTGTCGCTATGTGGACTGACTGATAGAAATAAAAACATCTTTAAATGGGGTGAAAATGGAACAAAGTGTGCAGACACTGGTCCAGTAGATATTAATAAATTTTAAGAGAAATAAGGTTCCTGAAATCTAATTCATTTAGGAAAATCTAATTTAAAAGTAGGTATAAGCCTACTGTTTTCCTAAAAGCCTTCCTTCTTTTAGGAAACTTTAGTTTAAAAGTAGGTATAAGCCTTTCTTTACTGCAGGTTTTCTGAGCCTTTATTTAATATGCCAGTGGGCATTGTGAATTTTTAAGAGAAGAGTGTTGTATGAATTTACCCAAATTTAGCTGATCAAGCAATTCTTCTCTTTATTTTTCTTTTCCCTTTTCTTTCCTCCCTCCCTCCCTCCCTCCTTGCCACCTATCCATCCATCCATCCATCCATCCATCCATCCATCCATCCAAAGAATTCTTTCTTCACTGGTCTTACCTAGTGGGCTGTGTTTTGGGGAACACTGGCCCAGCCTGATGGAATCTAGTGATAGGATCCAGTAAACATGAAGTGCCTGCAACTAGAATTGGTGGATTCTTTGTTGAGAATATAAAACTCTCACATAAATGAAATTATAATCAACCTACTCTGTCCCCCTACATTTCTGAGACTGTACCATGTTTAGAATTGACCTCACTCTTTTGGGAATAATAGCTAACAATGGGATCAGTTTACTTTGGGAGTAACACTTAAGCCAACACTCTCTTGGAGTATGGCCAGTATGCTTTCTCCAGTGACATCTTAGAATTGGAAAACTATCTATAGCTTTCCTAGAACCGTATCTGACACCCAGAAGGAATGAATGCTTTTGTCAAAAATGTTGAGACTCCTCTCTTTTGACTACTGTCTTCTGCCCATTGTGGGTTAAAGAAAACCTTTTCTCTAGATTCCCAGAGATTCTTATGCTCCAAAATGTGAGAACACTTTGGATGTTCTGTGAATAGTGGTGAAACCTATATGTGGATGAGAAGCACAAGTGAAGAGTGTATACCCTACCCAACAAGTCTTTGGGTTAAATGAGATTGTTGCTCACACAATATAGCTGCACAAGTAAGGAATACCTAGAGTTATTGAAGTCTAGGTAGGAAAATTTTTGTGCAGTTACTTATGACCAACATGGATGGCTTAACCATGTTTCATGGTTGAGTGGAGGAAGCAGTGTATTGCATGCTGATTGAAGCACAGATGACCTGCAGGCAATCACTGTGGTATACTCAACAGACCCAGTCACCAGGAAGTCAGCCTTTAAAAGGATAGGCTATGAAGAGGAAAAGGGACAGTGATATGTCAGCTGATGTCCAGTCATAGCAGTGGGTGACATCACACTGGAGCTAAAGAAGAGAAGAAACAGTTACTCATACTACCTAGAACAATAGTTCCCAAACACAAGACAGTTTTTCTCCTGTGGGGAAATGAAAGAGCTAAGGAAGAAAAAGGTTATATGATGATCTTTTCATTTTTAAAATTTAAAGGATGAGATTATGTTTTTCCTAATCTTTAAAAGCATACATTTCCTTGGTTAGGAAATGATAGCAAATAGTAGCCATTAAAAAAAATTTTTTTTAATATACTTGACTAAATAAAAAGTTATTAACTGTCATGGCTTTAAATTAAATTTTTTAAATGTTTATTTGAGAGAGAGAGAGAGAGAGAGAGAGAGCAAGCACCAGCAGGGTAGGGACAGAGAGAGAGGGAGGCACAGAATCTAAAGCAGGCTCCAGGCTCTGAGCTGTCAACACAGAGCCCGACGCAGGACTCGAACTCACAAACCATGAGATCATGACCTGAGCTGAAGTTGGATGATTAACTGAATGACTGAACCACCCAGGTGCCCCATGGCTTTAAATTTTTCTTGTACTTTGTTTGTAATTATGCTGCTCCATACGTGGGAATCACTACTTTGGAGCACATTGAGAACTTGGTCAAGAGTTTCATGTTAGGTTGCAAGATAATGAGAATGGGAGATAAAGAGAAATAGAAATGACTTGGAGGATGTGAAAATGAAGAAGAGCTCAAAGAGGATTCTCAATGCAAATTTGAAATAGAATTTCTATTAAGACTCTGTTAGATAAGCTAGTTATCAAAAAAATAATGGTTGTACAGCTATCATGCCTACTTCAGGGCAGCTATGGTGATCCAAACCCTTCTGGGTTGGTTCTGGTTAACTATCCCGAGCAGATCCATGCTCACTAGCTCGAGGGAAAGAAGCCAGCTCCTATGAGTGACTAGGGACTTCTGAAAAATATCTAGAAATCTTTGTAAGGGGAGGGTTACAAAGTTAGTTGCTCTTGTTTTAAGTACATAATTTTAGATTTACTATAAAATATTATTTTGAAAATTAGCCATGATTCTGCTACCTAAAAAGTGCCAGTTACAAGTTATAAAATCGTGTTGTTGTTTTTTCTGGTAAATTTGTTATCTAAATTGATGAGATACAGCTTTTGAAGTCATAGGATTAGAAACTGCTGGAGTCAAGCTATTAGGGTTCATAAACTGTATCTACTGATGGTACTAAAATTCTTCATACATGAGGTTTGATTACAAGAGGATGGTATTGATTTAAATGTGTGGTTGATGAAATATGTCTCATTTCTCTATAGTAATATTTTAGACATGAACCCGAACCTTTAAGAGAGAGGGAATGTAGTAACTTTGGAGTCAAACTGGTTGCAATCTCTCAAGCATAGGCAAACCACTTAACTTTTTGAACCTCACATTCTTTAAGTATAAAAGGAGGACAATAAAAGTTCCAACTTGAGGAAACTATGTTCAAGAGATGAGTCGAGAAAATGCTAAAATTTTCCATTCATACACTGAATCACCAAAATGATAATAAATACATACCCAAGCTTGAAGACAATAAATAGGACTGTGTACTATAAACAGAGAGCCCTTAATGGATAAAGAAGAACAGGAACCAGACCAGTAAGCAGAGATCACCATACTGAGCTTCTGAATCATATTCTCTCTGAGTCTGAGCTGCCACTGTCATAAAAGTGCCCAACCAAGAGGGTATAGGCTCTTTAAGTAACCCACAACAAAACTTACCAGTAACTCAGGAAGGTCACCACAAAAAAGAGGGACAATGTGATAGCTTATATTTTCTTAACTGACCATAATTATGTCTCCCATTCTGCATTCTCTTCTCAAAATGTTTTCTTTGACATACTTTCCATTGAGAGATGGAATCTAGATTCCCATTTCTTTCTTTTTGTTTTGTTTTTAAATTTTTTTTTAAGGTTTTTATTTATTTCTAGGAGAGAGAGAGACAGCGTGAGCAGGGGAGAGTCAGAGAGAGAGGGAGTCACAGACTTAAACAGGCTCCAGGCTCTGAGATGGCAGTCAGCACAGAGCCCGACGCGGGGCCCGAACCCACAAACGGTGAGATCATGACCTAAGCAAAAGTCGGACGCTTAACCGACTAAGCCACCCAGGCGCCCCTCTAGATTCCCATTTCTTAAAATTTTGCAGGTTTATGGGTATGGCAAAAGTAGTTATGGAACTTCCAAGACTAAGTCATAAAAGGTAACACAGCTTTCACCTGGGTCTTTTGGGACGCTTACTCTGGGAACTAAACTATTCCATACAAAGCCCGAGCACTCCTTGTGGAGACTTAGATGAAGAGAAACCAAGGCTCCTGATTCTCAGTCTGGGCTGAGCTCTAACTAATAGAAAACACATGGCTAATCACATGAGGCTATTCAGTCTGTCTATTTATAGTCAAGTGACAAAAAAAGAATCCTCACTTTTGGTTTGAATAGCACATTGAACTGGCTGAGAGTGAACCAGTCAGCTAAGAAATTCTTCCGGAATGTTATACAAAGAAATTAAGAGATGAGAAATAAGGAATAATAAGGAAGGAAATTATACAACTTAATTATGCAGATAGATGGATGGATGGATAGATATATAAATAGATAGATAGATAGAGCTTAACTGAAGTGAAGAAATCAATAGAAGGACAGCAGCAAGCCTTACCCATAGATGAGCATCCCACAAGAATTCCACGGATGAAATGATCATATTTTATGGAAAATCCACACAACTATGACTATCCATACTTCTACACCTGATTACTATGTCAGTGTACTTCAGTGTACATAGTTTTAGCCAAACTTCTACCAGGAACCCAAAAATAAGTTTTATTTTCCCAAACAATGTGTTTATTTTTTCTTTTATAAACTTTGTCTCACTTTTGTTCTCTGGCAATCAATCTGTATATACTGTGGAAGTATATATATACACACATATATATACATATATATATATACAGGAAGACTGTGATCTTCCTCTTGGTCAAGTAGATTTTAATTGTGCTTTAGCTAAACTGAATGCTTATTCTTTGACAAAAGTATGAAAAACATAAAGAATGTAAATAGGTAAGGAAATTGAAATATTCTAATAAAAGTCCCAGCAAGAAAAAGTGAAGAGAATGGAAAAAAGGCAATATTTAAAAACTAATATTTGAAAACTTACCAACACCTGACATGGTGATAAGTTTTCAGATTTATAGAGACCATCAAATGCTGAACAAGATGAAAAAAAATAAACACATACTGAGATACATTGTATGAAATTTCAGAACATTAAGGAAAGGCAGGAAATTTATAAGATAACAATTTTGGATTAACCACAATAGAGTAATAATTGAATGGCACCAGACTTTTATTTAACATTGAATTCAAGAAGTCAGTGGAGAATTATCTTTGAAACCCTGATGGAAAATAATATTGAACTTATTTTTATACCCAGCCCAACTGTAATTCAAGTGTGCATGTTATGTAAAATTATTTTTAGACAGCAAGGACTTAGAGATTTTACTAACACAAATCTTCATTAAAAGAACTTCTAAAAGATGAATTCCAAAAAGAAGACCATTAAATGAGGTAATGCATAAGAAGCATTTAATATGTTAAATCTGCCTTTTCAATACTATTAAAAGGGACAGAAATGTGAGCACCATTCTTTTCCTTTTCCCATTATTCATGTTTTTAATGTGGATGTGATATGTGGAACTTCCCAAGCATCTTGTGAGCATGAAGTTAGGAGAAGAAAAGAAGGACAAAAAGAAACTTAGAAATGTAGATTTTGATATTTTTAGCCTATTGTATCATCTCCAATAACTTACCTACCTTCTGGTTATGTAAGGAAAAATAAATTCTTATTTATTTAGGTCTTTGTTGATTGGATTTACTGCTACTTCACCCAATACATTCTTAAGTGACTTGCTTTCCACTTTTCTTATCTTCAAAGTATGAACTATTAGGATTAAATGGGAGGTTAGGTTAAAAACTTCCAGTACCTAATATAGTCTTCAATAAGTATTAAGCCTCTCCTTAATCCTCCAGATTGTAAGCTCAGGAGACTATACTATCTTCATTATGTTTAAATTCTCATTGCTGAAGGGGCGCCTGGGTGGCTTAGTCGGTTAGGCGTCCGACTTTTGCTTAGGTCATGATCTCGCCGTTCGTGGGTTCGAGCCCCGCGTCGGGCTCTGTGCTGACTGCCAGCTCAGAGCCTGGAGCCTGTTTCAGTCTGTGGCTCCCTCTCTCTCTGACCCTTCCCTGCTCACGCTGTCTCTCTCTCTCTCCTAGAAATAAATAAAAATATAAAAAAAAAGAAAAAAAAATTCTCATTGCTGAAGCAACTCAGTCCAGTTTATGGGATAGTTATTGAATGCCAATTTATCAGTTTCTTTGATACTTGCTAACTCATAGTAGGATATCAATAAATATATGCTGAATAGATAAATAAAGGGGCAGATAGGTAACTAGAAATTAATATTGTTGTTGCCTTAAAAATAGTCAAATGAACCATCTACCTTTTGTATTTGTTTCCTGTTTGCCAACACAGCTTCTGCAGTGTTGAAAAGAGTGCTTCTTACCATCTTATGCCATCTTCCTCGTTTCTTTGAGTCTCAAGATTCAGCACATAATTTTTAATTCATTCTGAAGAGAGCTATAATTGGAGGGGGAAAGTGACTTTATTATCCTTTGTCTACTGACCTAGGTTTTGTCATTTTCAACTTATTTCAAGAGTTGTGAACCCCTTGAATTCTCAAGTAACCAAAAGACAGCATGCAGAATGGAGGGTTTTTTGTTGTTGTTGAAATAATTCATACATGGGGACACAAAGTGTTCTGAGTGTTAGTATTTGAAAAGGAAGTGTCAGGGAAAAGGAAAAAGAAAGAATGAAGGCTTGAAGACTTAAAACATTTTCAAGAACATTGTACACAAAAAAGTGTCAAATGAGAGCCATACCAATAAAAATAGAAATTGATGGATGAATAGATAAGGTTATGAAAAGGGATTTGTAGAGGCTGCAGGAAATAGAATAATTTGGTCAAGCAGAGAATTCTTACAGACTATTACACATTAAAAACATCTGGAAAAAACACAACTAGCATCAGGTTTCATACAAGTAAAGTACTGTGTGTATCTAAAGCAAAGGAGGCACCTGGGTGGCTCAGTTGGTTAAGTGTCTGACTTAAGCTCAGGTCATGATCTTGCAATTTGTGGGTTCGAGACCTGGGTTGGGCTCTGTGCTGATAGCTCAGAGCCGGGAGCCTGCTTCAGATTCTGTGTCTCCCCTTTTCTCTGCCCCTCCCCTGCTCATGCTCTGCCTTCCTCTGTTTCTCAGTAATAAGTGTTAAAAAATTTTTAAATAACAGGGGCGCCTGGGTGGCTTAGTTGGTTAAGCGTCCGACTTTCGCTTAGGTCATGATTCCACGGTTCGTGGGTTCGAGCCCCGTGTCAGGCTCTGTGCTGACTGCCAGCTCAGAGCCTGGAGCCTGTTTCAGAGTCTGTGACTCCCTCTCTCTCTGACCCTCCCCTACTCATGCTGTCTCTCTCCTAGAAATAAAAAACATTAAAAAAAATTTTTTTAAATAACAAAGCAAGGACATAGGGAAGAGAAAATATGTCAACATTTAATCTGGCAAAAATCAAGAGATTTGGAAAGATGGCTGTTCAATAATATGGAAACAAAATACAAGAGTTTTGTGTGTGCGGGGGGGTGGGAGTGGGGAAGGAAATAGCAAGAGTAGAAGTTTGTGATTTCACTGACAAGTGGATTGCCTGGGAGAGCAGAAAAACCAAAACACATACATAGTAAAGATTCATGTGATAAATAACCAGAGGCATCTGATGTGTATGTAGTGTCCTGGGCCTATGGTCAGACCTATGCCTGAACCACCTAGGTCTCCTTACAACTGCATGACCTTGGAAAGGTCACTTACTCTCTCATCATGTTCTATAAATTCCAAATAAAACTGGGTTATTGTGAGGATCCAGAAAGAATGGATGCAAAAGAGATTATTAAAATTTTAAAGGAGACTGTGAGAAAGAAAAGATAGGAGAAAATAAAAATTGATTTTGTTCATAAGATACAATGCTCAGGTGTTTGTTGGAGAGAATTTTCTTGGTGTCAGGAAAAAACTCTGTATGCCAAAAACATTTCAAGAAAGTTCTCCAAGTGCTTACCATATATTAGGTATTATACTTAATGATTCTAGTATAAGACATTCCCTTGGAATTTTCTGTTTGTCATGGAAATACCATGTATATAAAGAATGTGTGAAGTTCTATATTTTATATAAAATATTTTTAACATTATATATATAAATATTGTGTGTGTGTGTGTGTATACATATATAGTGTATGGTGTAAAAACAGGTAACTGTAAACCATTTGGATTAGAGATTGGGAAGTTACATATATCAGTAAGCTACTGTTGAAATAATGTTGCATAACAAACCATTCCCAAAAGTCAGTGGCTTACAACAATTAGCATATTATTTCCTCACTCATATGTCTGCAATTGGCAGGGCCAGTGCTGGGCTCAGCTGAGATTAGTTGGGTTTAGCTTCAGAGGCTGTGGATTTTATTCAGGTCTTTCCTATGTGTCTTCTCATTTAGGAAACAGAAGCTAGCTCGGGGCATAGTCTCATGGCTGATGGCAGAAACTCAAGAGGGGTGGGTGGATGCTTGTCGTGCCATGTAAGACCTTATGTTGGAATTGACATACTGTCACTTCAGCTGATAATCCATTGGTCAAAACAATTCATATGGCCAAGTGCAATATGAATAAGGAGGGCGTTATTATACTCTGCTCACAACAGGAGACCCTGTAAGTTTACATGGCAAAGGATGTGGAAATATTGTCTTAGTGTAGGAGAATGAAGACTTGGGAGAAATAATTTCAACTTGTCATATGTCCACAAAAAGATATGTTTGCAGTATTATTCACAATAGTCAAAACCTGGAAACAACCACGGGTCTGTCAACCAGAGAATGGGTAAACAAAATGTGGAATATCCATAGCATGGGATCCCATTCAGATAGAACGAGGAAGAGACTTCTACATTCTCCAATATGGGTGAAACTCAAAAACATGCTAAATGAAAGAAGCCAGACACAAAAGGTCACATATCCAGAAAACAAAATCTGTAGAGCTAGAAAATAGATTAATGGTATAGGGTTTGGAAATAGGAAGGGATAGTAAATAGGCATGAAGGATCTTTTATTGAGGTGATGGAAATGTTCTAAAATTGTAGTAATGGTGGCTGAGGTCTGTAAATTTGTTAAAACTTACTGGATTGCACACTTAAAATGAGGAAATGTTATAGTATGTAAATTGTACTTTCCTAAAAGTATAAAGAAAGAAAATGGATTAATTCTTGGGTATCAGAAAAAAAAAGTCTGTTATTCTATCTCAAGGGTTTTTTTCTGAGATCAAGAGAGATGATGTTGATAAAGTGGCTGACCTAGGGATTGGCATGTAATGGGTACACAATAAATAGGGACATTACTGTTATTTTTTCAGGTAGATGGACCAGCCACGTGTAAAGACTTAGGGGTGAGAGGAAACAAGGTGTGTTCTGGAATGCAGTGATTTGGAGTAGCTACGAGGTAGATCATGTGTGAGAGTGACTCTGCCCCAGGTGTCTGATCTGGGAGGTGATGGAGCCTTTAATGGGGACTTGGCTCAGTCTGATTACAAAGTAAATGTTTGCCTCCTGGAGCATGTGTCATATGAAGCACAGTCAGGGGAGGGCCCTAGATTTTAAACTTTAATTATTGATCACTTAGGGCTAACAAAAGAAGCCTATTTGTGGGTGTTTGAATTTGCTTACAAACAACAAGGAAACACTGTTTAACTCAGTAGGGAAATTTCAATGTCCTCATGATGTATCAGAGAGAGGGAGTTGGAAGGATGAGCACAGACTAGACACCCGGTGTTGCCTGTCTACAAATATGAATGTGGACTTGCTTGAATGTGGCCAAAGATAGTCTAAGCTACCATGATTCTGCAGCTATGACTGCTATGGGCTAGGGACTGAGGACAGAGGGAATACTGCTTGTTGCCAAGTGCCTCCCCCAGGGAAAAGCAAAGGCTAGTATATGCAGGATACAGACATGGAATCTAGAAGTGGCTTAGGATGTCACCTGGGTTCAAAGTACAGCCAAGAAATGATGTGTAGTGTGGAAGTAGGGGTCTGAGCCTTCTGCCAGAAAAGGACATAATGGAGGGAGGATAGGCTGCCTCTGCATGGTCCCTTTGGAGGTAAAAAGATAGATTAGATAGATAAGTATGTATTGATGCAAAAAGACACCCTTAGAATACAGTAGAGTGGAAAAAAGCAAGGTACAGAATCATATGTATGTTATCTCATTTATGGACTAAATATACATATCCATATACCTATATCTATATATATAGACTGCCTTCCGATATGTGTTTATTATTTCTTCCTTTATTGTGAGTTCAACAACAAGAATGCATACTCCAAGAGAGCCAGGACTGTGTTTTCTCCTTCAAACGTTGCTTGGTACATGGTGGGCACTTAAGATTTGCTGACTGAACTAATAATTCCAAGAAAAACATATGACAAAAACATGTTCTCTGGGAAGTTAAACACATCATGCACATACACCAATGTCTGTATATGTGTTTGGGAAGACATTTGGCATCATCTTGTAAAGATTACTGGGAAAAAAATGCCAGAAGTCTCTGTCATCATTGAGAACTCAGAGATTAAAAAGAATGAGGGCAGCAGAGGCAATAGAGGAATCATGAGTTGGAGACAGTGGGACAGGGGAATTGCATTTGGGAGGAATCAGAAAAAAGAAAACTTTCCCTGTACATTAAACATATGAGGAAACGAAAAAGAAGAATGAAATGAGGGGAAAAAATTAAGTCAGAGTATACGAGAAAATATGACTTTGTAATACAAGTTCTGTGATCTTTCTCTGTCCACTCCTGCCTCTAGTCCCTGGCAATACTGTTTTCTTTCCAAGGGCACACTTCATCCAGCCAAAATCTGCTCTTGATTCTGCTCTCAGCTTAGATGTTTCTTCCAGAAAACTTCTACGAATTCTGCTTCCTTCTGCTGACTTCAACATGACTTGCTGCTCTGTTTGCTTATAGCATCTCCCACTTCTCTAGTATTGCTCCTGTCACTGGGGATCATAACTGCCAGGAATACTGGTCTTTCTTGTCCACTATTCTGTGAGCTTCTTAAAAGCAGGAACAGGTCATTAATCTTGGTTTTCCAGGACCTTCACAGGTGGCTCATGGCAGTACTTGTAAATATTGGTCAATAAGTGAATGAATGAACGGTATGAATTTGTGACTTCGTTTTTAAAACTCTAGTACTTTATTATTCTTCATGAACTCTTTAGAGCATCTGGAATTGATTTGCACCAAGTTATGTTATATTAGTTTTATATTCCAAAATGGTTTTTGTTTAGATTAATTAAATAGTTAATTATTTATAATTTTCAGTACCACTTAAAAATTTTTTTAATTCCAGTACAGTTAACAGTGTCATATTAGTTTCAGATGTATAGTATAGTGATTCAGCAATTCCATACATCACCTGGTGCTCATCACAAGGGCACTTCTTGATCCCCATCACACATTACACCCATCCACCCACCCACCCTTCTCCTATGGTAACTATCAGTTTGTTCTTTATAGTTAAGACTCTGATGAAGAAGGGCGTTATATGATAATTAAGGGATCTATCCATCAAGAAGAGCTAACAATTATAAATATTTATGTCCCCAACATGAAGCAAACATGAAACTGGCAAAATATAAGGACAAAGAGAGGATTCTGAAAGCAGCTAGGGATAAAAGGGCCCTAACATACAAAGGGAAGCCTATCATAGTGGTGACAGACCTACCTACTGAAACTTGGAAGGTCAGAAAGGAATGGCAGGAGATCTTCAATGTGATGAACAGAAAAAATATGCAGCCAAGAATCCTCTATCCAGCAAGCCTTTCATTCAGAATAGCAGCAGAGATAAAAGTCTTCCCAAATAAAAATTGAAAGAATTTGTCACCATAAAACCAGCCCTACAAGAAATCCCGAGGGGACTCTATGAGGGAAATGTTGCAAGGAACACAAGGTATCAGAGACATCACCACAAGCATGAATCCTACAGAGAACACAATAACTCTAAACCCATATTTTTCAATAATAAACCTGAATGTAAATGGACTAAATGCTCCAATCAAAAGACATAGGGTAGTAGAATGGATAAAAAAACAAAATCCATCTATTTGCTGTCTACAAGAAACTATTTTAGACTTGAGGACACCTTCAGATTGAAAGTAAGGGGATGGAGAAATATCCATCATGCTACTGGAAGTCAAAAGAAAGCTGGAGTAGCTATACTTAAATCAGACAACTGGACTTTAAAGTAAAGAAGGTAACAAGGGATGAAGAAGGGCATTATATAATCATTAAAGGGTCCATCCATCAGGAAGAGCTAACAATTATAAATGTCTATACACCAAATACAGGAGCACTCAAATACAAAAAACAATCACAAACAGAAACAGTCTCCTGGATAAGAATGTGTTAATAGCAGGAGACTTTAATACTCCACTTACAGCAATGGATAATCAACTAGAGAGAAAATCACTAAAGAAACAATGGCCTTGAATGATACATTGGACCAGATGGATTTAACAGATATATTTAAAACTCTACATCCTGAGGCCATGGAATTACTTTCTTCTCAAGTGTGCATGGCACAATTCCCCAAGACAGATCACATACTAGGACATAAAGCAGCCCCCAATAAAATAAAAGAATTGAGATCCTACCATGCACACTTTCAGATCACAATGCTGTGAAACTTGAAACCAACCACAGGAAGAAGTCTGGAAAACCTCCAAAAATATGGAGGTTAAAGAACACCCTACTAAAGAACGAAAGGGCCAATAAGGCAATTAGAGAAGAAATTAAAAAATATATGGAAACAAATGAAAATTAAAATACAATAATTCAAACTATATGGGGTGGCAAAAGCAATCCTAAGGGAAAGTACATTGCACTCCAGACCTATTTCAAGAAATTGGAAAAAGTGCAAGTGCAAAATCTAACAGCTCACCTATAGGAACTAGAAGGAGAGCAACAAGAGCACCTCAAACCCAGTAGAAGAGAAATAATAAAAATCAAGGCAGAAGCAAACAATATAGAAACCAAAAAAACAGTTGAACACATCAATGAGACCAAGAGTTGGTTTTTGAAAAAATAAACAAAATTGACAAACCTCTAGCCAGGCTTCTTGAAAAGAGAGAGCACTCAAATAGACAAAATCATGAATGAAAATGGACTTATTACAACCAATCCCTCAGAAATACAAGCAATTATCAGGGAATATTATGAAAAATTAGATGCCAACAAATTGGACAACTTAGAAGAAATGGAGAAATTCCTAAACACACACTCACTGCCAAATTCACATGGGAAGAGATAGACAGTCTGAACAGACCCATAAATAGTGAAGAAATTGAATCAGTTATCAAAATTCTCCAACAAATAGGAGCCCTGGGCCAGATGGCTTCCCTGGGGAATTCTACCAGACATTTAAATCAGAGTTAATACCCATTCTTCTCAAGCTATTCCGAAAAATAGAAATTGAAGGAAAACTTCCAGACTCATTTTATGAAGCCAACATCACTTTGATTCCCAAGCCAGAGAGAGACCCAGCAAAAAAAGGGAACTACAGGCCAATCTTTGATGAATACGGATGCAAAAATCCTCAACAAGATACTTGGAAATCGAATCCAACAGCACATAAAAAGAATTATCCACAAAGATCAAGTGGAATTCATTCCTGGGTTCCAGGGCTGGTTCAATATTTTCAAATCAATCAATGTGATACATCACATCAACAAAAGAAAAGATAAAAACCATATGATCCTGTCGATAGATGCAGAAAAAGCATTTGACAAAATACAACATCCTTCTTAATAAAGACCCTCGAGAAAGTC